>NC_141761.1:76157748-76508998 GCF_982258835.1 Parasteatoda tepidariorum
CTTAATTTCATTATATAACATCATTTATAGGTATGTAAACCACAGATTGATGCACAAGCCGAAATCTTGCTGTAATTTCATTATTTCTATATGTTATGTTAATTGTTTTGAAGATTTTACTTATAAGCTGAGCATAATTTGTCGGCACTTTAAAGCTAGTATTACGACAATAAATTTGTAAGCTTGTAAAATTGTAATAGAAAATGTCAAAACAATATAAATGAAGAAATATCATATAAACTGCAATTTCCTGAATCTATGGAATCGGAAATTAAATAAAAAATAATACAATTTATCTTTTATATTTTATTTTTCGCTTCTTAAAATGGATAGACAGTGTTTGCATTTCCCAAACAAACGTTTAGCAGAAAAAGCCATTTTTTCCGTGATTTTCATTGGAAGTTAAAAATATTTCTTTTCAACCATGTTTCAAGTGTGGAGAATCATGAACAAAGAGCGATTCAACTAAATTCAAAGAGTTAAATTTGAACACAATAAACTGGAGATTTTACTTTGTTTATTTTTCTTCTCTGATTAAACTAAGAAGACAATGCTTGTATTTCCCATCAAATGTTTAACAAAAATGCAATTTCTTTCGCGTATTTTCATCTGAACTTAATGAGTCCTGCCTCAATGTGCCATAAATAAAAAAAATCGCGTGAACATTAAAACATAATTGCAATTTACCTCAACTATTCCATGCGGTGTGTTAAAACCATCGGAACACGAGAAATTAAAAATGTAGTTTACTTTTTTCCCGTTATATTAAACTCAAAAGAAAATACCAGCATTTCCCACTTTAAATGTTTCACAAGAACTTTAATTTCTTATTCACATTTTACATCAAAAGTTGAAAATCTGAAAAAAAATATCAAATCACTGAACCTTTGCTTTGAATTAGAGGATAATGAATTAAAAATTATGCAGTTTAATTTTTCAACTTTCTTGTAAAAGTAAAAAGATATATTCTGCACTGATTAAATAATCAGAAAAAAAACTGAAGATGTGCTATGTAACTTGATAAAATGCTTCATTCGCTTCACAAATAAACAAATTTGAAATAACAATCGACATGTTTCAAGGGAGAAAAATCAGACGCTCATTTTCAAGACTTGACAGACGTGTATGAGAATAAACAAACGTGCTGTGCTACCAATGAATCTTTTACTTTATTTTTGCCTTTATTTTTCAAGTTTTCATTGACAACTTTACGTTTTATATTTTAAGTCACTCTTGCTTCTTCTCATTCGCGTTTGGCAAGTCTTTAAAATGGGAGCCTGTTTCTAAGCTCTTAGACAATCCGACTATTTGTTTCAATTTCTATATTTTTGAAGTTATTGAAGTTTCAAGTCAAGTAATGTTCTGCATTTCCCTCACAATTGCTACATAAAAAAGGTAATTTCATTCACAAATTTTTCATTCGAAGTTAAAATGTCTTTCTTTTCAAATTGTTTTATGGCCCACGTTCAAGAAAATATTCTTATTCGTTTAACATCATTTTTCAACATTGTTAAACTTTTTAAGGAAAAAGAATACTTCAAAGAATGTTCATGTTTCAATTACGTTCTTAAATTTTTTTCAGATTTCTTCAACTTTTCAATCTATTATGAGCAGATATTTAAAACTAAAAAAAAATATCATAATACTTTCAAACACAGCTGTTTATATTCAGTTTTTGTGACTCTAATAATTTAATGAATGTCCTCAAAAGTGCGTCTCTAATAACGTAAATAAATTGGAATTATTCTGTTTAAAATCACTTATTCATAAATACAGCATTATAATATACTTATCATGAGTTTTATAAAAATATTATCAACAATTTCTTTCAGATTTATAAACAGCAAATATTTCATGATTTACCAGCTTTAGTTTACATAACATTATTAAAAAGATTGTCATTCTCTTATTGGATAATAATATCATATTTATCTCGATAGTTTGTACACTGCTTCATTTTCGTTTTCTATTGACGAAAGTATAATAATCGAGGAGATCGTTGCCAGAAAATTATCGAAGCATATTATTTACTTATGCGTGTTTACTTGTATTATAATATAAAGTTAAATTTGAATATAACGAAATTTAAGGAATTTTTTTATTTATTTTCTCTTTTAGTTTTGCCTTCTGAACAACATTTACCATAATAAAAATATGTAATGTTATTGAATCTGTCTAATAATCATCAAAAACAGTTTTTTTTATATACTTCCTGAATTAGTTCAATTTATTTTTTTGCCATCATTTATTGAAAACAGACAAAAAATTTCACCTACAAAAAAATTAATTATTTCTTGCATAAGTATCGAAAAAAATAATTAAAGAAGTGTATTACTGCTTAAAAACACTGTTTCGGAAAGAAATTAATATGTTGATGATAATGTGCTATTTGTACCAATATAGTTATGTTGAACACAAGGGCGCCGGCAGCGGGGTGCAAGGGGGTGCACCTGCACCCCCCTGGCTTTTTTTTAAAACAATTAAAGAGACACAGAAAAGCAATTTTGTTATAAAAAATTTTTATTAAAAATATTTTTATTCAAAAGCAAATAATTAAGTAATTATTGATACATAACAATTAAAAAATTGTTCAATCAAACAAGAATTGTAATCGTCTTGTTTGCTGTCCAAATCTGTTAATAACTTTTTCAATGAATTCTGAGTCATCGTTGATTCTTTTGTTATGCACACTGAGCATGCACAAACTTGGCAGATATCTAAGCTATATTTTTAAATTTCATTTAATAAAATATAAATAATGTTATATTTTCTATTAGTTATTTAGTTTAACAAAGGCGTATAACACAAACTGACTTCTCACAACTGTTAAACTTCATCAACACAATAAATACCAATGATAAGCGTGCACAAACACGTTAGTATACAAAACTGCGGTTAGTAGTTATTTGTGTTTCAAAGTCAGTAGCTATGCCAGAGCCATCAATGCAGTTTCTCGTGGCTAAATTTGCAAGTACAAGAAAATCGTACTTTTTTTTAAATATCTTGTTAAGAATGAAGAAATGTATCTTGAAAAAAATTAACAGATGAAACTATATGTAATAACAAAAGAGTGCCAGCGCCATCAATACAGTTTCTCATGGCAAAATTTGCAAGTACAAGAAATTTGTGCTTTTTTTGAAATATCTTGTTAACAATGAAGAAATGTATCTTGAAAAATATTAACAGATGAAAGTATAAGTCATAAAAAAACAAAATGAAATAACAGAATATTAAAAAAAAATTTTTTTTGGGGGGGGTAGTTTGTTAGAGGATTGCACCCCCTTTTATATTATTCTGCCGGCGCCTTCGGTTGAACATTTTATATTGCTTCAGTAAAGGTTAAAATAATGTAATTGGTAAATATATTTGATCTCTATAAATCTTAAAATATATTGTAAAAAATTTTACGGATGAAACTTATGTAAATCATTTTACGAAATCTCATTTTAAAATACAGACAATTAAAAGCGGAAAATTTCTGTAAAAATACAAAAAAAAAATATTCTAAAGGGACTCAGTAATTCACTTTTTATTTTATAAATAAAGTAAATAAAACTCTATAAATTATGTCCATGTTCTTGAATATAAAGCTTCTTCCAGCTATGAAAACACTGGGGACATTACATTAAAGTAGAAACCGAAAGCCTAAGACATAAACGAAGAAATGAAGAATCAATTAGATACCTAACTCCAAGCTCAATGATACTTACACTGTCCGTAGCTGAAGTAGGAGAAAACTTTACCTATAACGTAGACTGGATAGCAATATACTTATGAAATCAATAACAAAAGAAAAAATATGTGAAAAAAAATCACTGGGAAAGTAATTCACTGGGGAAAATGTGTATTATCCGTAACTCTGTTAACCAGCAACTTGCTTATATGCGTTAGAACAAGAACTTACGTAATTTAACAGATTCTTGTTTTTTCACTAGTTTTCTTACAAAATTTTTTAAGGCGTTTATTTATACTATAACCATAATTCATTTTAAATGTGTTCGAATAAATTACTCTTTTAATTAATTATTAATGATTTCCACTTAGTAGCTTCAGTAAAAGCCATAAATTCAAATACTTGAACAAAAACACGAATCTGAAATCGAAATGATATTCCTTATTCCATTTTTCATACTTTATAAGATTTTTGAAAGAAAGTCATCTTAATGATTTTGCAACCATTAAACTTTCATATTTTCTAAAAGTACTGCGTAGATTGGTATTTTCTAAATGAAGGAAGAGTACTTACTACATATTTTTTTTTGCTCACTAAGAGCTAATTCTTAATTAAAAATCTGAAAAGTACCCCTTCAAATTTAAATTTCGCCATTAAAATCCAATAGCTTACGCTGAAACATCACATAGAAACGTAAAAACAGGCTTTAAAAATATTAATTACATCAAAGGAATTAAAAAGGAGCAAAATGCGTGTCACATTCCACTTATTTTTCATTATCTCAAATATATCCTTAATATTTCTTTGTTTTCATTAAATTGTTGCATATGCTATATTTATAAGCAGAAATTATGGGTAATCTTTAATTTTTATTTTCGTTTTATTAAACAGAATTTTGCTTAATGAAATTTAAAAATAATGTTGGCATTTCGTTAAAAAGAAAATATTTTAAACTTCTGGAAAAAAAATTGTAAGTTGGAGGGTCAGTATAAATTTATAAATTTCACAGAAAAACAGTGTTGACTTTGTTACTTTAAGAAAAATCTTGTTGCATTAACAAATATATATATATATATATATATATATATATATATATATATATATATATATATATATATATATATATATATATATATATATATATACACACCGAAGAGCCATTACATTATGACCATCTATAACAATGGGCTCGAACAGGTTTTCATGGTTTCTCGAACAGGAACAATGTTTTCATGGGGCACATTATAACTCATAATCCTCATCGCACAATCCCTGACGTCTATAAGCTACTTGAACATAGTGGCAGACCAGGTTCATCCATTCATGGCAACAGTGTTTTCCTGCGGGAGATGGTGTTTACCAACAGGATAATGCACCATGTCAAAAGGGTCGAATCGTCGAGAAACATTCTAAAGACTTTCAAGTCATGTCTTGGCCCCCAAATTCACCTGACCTTAATGACCTTAATCCAATAGAGTATTTGTGGTCCTACTTGGAAAACCAAATTCGTGCTGCCACGCTACCCCCTCGCAATGTGAGGGAATTGCAGTTGGTGAGTGCTTGGTATACCTCAGACTACCTATCAGCACCTTGTGGAATCAATGCCACGGCGGGTGCAAGCAGTTTTGAGGGCTGAACGTGGTCCTACATGTTATTAGCAGGGTGGTCATAATGTAATGGCTCTTCGGTATATATATATACTGAATGGCAAAATCTGGAATGGTTTGGCGGTTTAAATCCCTTACTGATTAGAGTTAAGAACAGAGATAACCAGTTTTTTCAACAAAACAGCTTTAAAATATCAGGTATACAAATAAAGTCCGCGAAAAAGGGATTTTTTTAAACATTTCACGTATAACGATTAAAAACACTAAATTCTGTATTTCACTTTTAACGATTTTCTTTCTTTCTTTTTTTTTTCTTTGTGAAAAAATATTTTTGTTTTCTACAGAATTCACAGCTCTTTTTTACAGTGTAAAATAAAATACAGTTTAACAGTTATATTATATTATTTTTCCCTCATTAAATTCCAAACGTCGGATTAATCAAATATTATACCATTGATTGGATTAAAAAGCCTTACGATACTCAGCAAAAATATTTTGAAAAGGATTAGTACTCCAATTAAAACAAGTTTGCAAGAATTTATAAAATTAAAATTGCTTCCCGCCTCTCGAAACCACTCTCCTTAGTTAAAAGTAAAGTAATACTATTAATCTCCATTAAATACAAACATTGGCGAAGCTCTTCTTTAGGTTTGAAGAAAAATGTTTGGAGCTTGCATTTAAACAGCAGCCCTACTTGCCGAATTTAAAGAGCTGTGGTTTCGAAACTTGCGAGTTCTTACTTTACAACGATTTCCTACCAAATTGTGAGATGGGGAGTGCCCCATACAGAGCTTTAGGAGTCACTTCTTCATGAATATTTCATGAATTCTAGAAGCTGAGCGATATTATTCGAATATCGGCTCAATCAATAATGTTCTGTAAACCCAGGGGATATCATTAAACATCCGGGCACCGGGAAGATGATCGTAACCGTTTATATAAATATAAGATCCAAGTAAGAAATTTTTGACAGAAATGCGAATGGGGACCTGATAATGTGCGAGAAGACCACTGATTATGAATAAACTAGATGAAGGATAGAGCGAAGAGATGGGAAATGTCGCGAGAATAAGAAGGAAGAAAGTAAGCAGGGAACTTTTGAAATAGTGATGGGAGTATAGATTTTAACATCACTCCTTGGCACTGCATTCTGAATTTCTAAGAATTATTTTAAAGTTTTAAGCATGCATTTTTGAATTCTAATTACTTTTATTAGAAACGAATATTCAATTTTTAAATCCCCATAAACGAAATAATTTTTGTTAAACTTCAATTTGTGAGGGGAGATTTTAATTCTTAATTATAAAATTTCTGTATTTCTAATGATTTTTAATGATTTGCATTCTGGATTGTTATTATTATTTTAAAACTAAAATGAATAGACTTGAGTTATTATAATGAGTAATAATTTTTTAATTGCAATACATTACATAATAAACATTTAATTTATTTTCATTATAGCGTATATTTATGATGCAAAACCATAAGTATACACTAAAATATGTATATTTTATTTTGTACTCTTATGTAAATAAAATAATTAAAGAAAATTTATATAAAAATCAAAACAAAACAAAAAAAAATTTTTTTCTTTAATTACGCATAAGATGAAGAATCCATGAAACAAGATACAAATACAAGGAAAATAAAGAAAATATATTTTAAAAGAGAAAATAAAAAATCACAACATATACTTCAGTATTGATATAAAATTCTTTGGCTATATTAATACAATATTAACTATTAATAACTAGTTTGCGAATATAATCGTTTGAGCTGACGACGAGATTATATCTTTTCGTTATTTTGTTTACTGAATTCTTTTTTTTTTCAATAATTTCATATTCTTTAGAAAGCAAATGAAATATAATCCATCTTCTTTTGCTGAACTTATAAAGGATTTCAAAGTATATTTAATTCAAAGAGCACCTTTATACATTTATTTTTAAACATGTTTAAATAATAAGAAAGAATAATGAGATAGAATAATAAGAAAGGATAACTGTCAGGATATTAGAGTAAAAATATAAACGTTAAATTGTAGAAAATTTATTGGAAGATAGTTTGAAAATGTGAAAAGTAGGTCAAATAGATAGGCCGAAGATTAAGAAATAAAATTTCAATATTGTCTAGTTCAGAAATCAAATAGAGCAAATAGAGAAATAGAGCATGCAAATGATTTTAAATTTTGTAAATTGATTTGATGTAATTGATTAATTGACTATATATATATATATATATATATATATATATATATATATATATATATATATATATATATATATATATATATATATATATATATATATATATATATATATATATATATATATATATATATATATATATATATATATATATATATATATATATATATATATATATATATATATATATAAAATAAAAAAGATAATGTTTGATTCGGTTGTTCGAAAAAAAAAAATGTTTGATCTAATGATCAGTTTTTCATGTATTTGCACTCTATCTTAATGGTCCGTGGGAGTGAGCTTAGTTGTTCAAATTAGTACAAATAGTAAGTCTTTTCTTAAAATACTTTCTTTGAATAATACTTTCTTTAAATAATACTTTTATTGAATGATACTTTTGATGAATAAACTTGCATTTTCTACTACTGATTTGGATTTTTTACCCTTAAAATATAAGGTATCGATGTATTATGGGAAATATGGTCCCAATAGTTGGGTCCATATTTGGTACCTTCATGTTTATTTACTTTTTCCATTTTCCGACATATCTCGATAAATTTCCAATGGAATCAAAAAAATTTTTGCGCACAATTGTACAAATTTGCATTACACGCAAGCATAATTTGTTATAATTATCTGTTATTTTTTTTTTTTTTTGCTATTTTATTTATTAATGGTGGAAAAATTCTAAGATATCATCATTTTAAAGAACGTCAATTTATTCGGCAAGGTACAAAATGTGCATAATATCGGCGAAAAATTCCTGACAAATTGAACTTTAAGAAAAACTCAAATATTTCTGCTATTTGAACGTTGAAGTAGGCGCGTTGCATTTTCTTTCAGTCTGTCCTGATAAAATTAGTCATTTTGAAATTTGTTTTAAAAAAGATATCTAGTAAAACGATGCCGTGAAGGGGCTGTAATGCACGAGCTGAAGCACTAATAAAAATTGAGTTTTCCGATTTTTGCCAAAGAAGAAATGAAAAATGATTTACAGAAAAACCAATATATATGTTTTGTTTCTTTTAAAATAAATATTGTCTGACTATTGACTTTGCAGTTTTAATAAACACAGTTTTTACGGAACTGATTGAGATGAGGACAAAGCACATTGCCTTTTTTGCATTAACGAGTGCGCAAAATAGTGGTTGAAAGTGTATAAGGTGTACAGTTAAGTTTTATGCTAGAATATTATGTAAGGAGAATCATTATTTAAGCCTTGGGACTTCACTGCAACGTTCAAAAAAGAAGGAAAAAAAACTTCATTATTATTAAAAATCTCTGACTGCAAAGTTGCCACAGAATTTTCGCCAGCTACACAAAAAATGCGTTCATAGAAATTTTCTGAATTAAAACCGTGAAAGATTTTTTTTTAGTAAGGCAAGTTACGCTTAGTTAACACTAACGTTAGAAAAATTGACCTTTGATTGCTATCCAGGAAATTGTGTTTGTGGAACGGAAGTGAATCTTAGAACAAGGCAATATAGCTGTGCCATCTTTCGTGGAGAGTTGCGTGTTAATTGAGCTTGGCAATCAATGTGGAGGATTGTGAAAAAATTGTTAAACGCCTACTGACCAGGCACCTTTAGTACCGTGGATGGATGCTCTAACCACCACAGAATATGGTTTACTCCTAATCAAATGGTACTTAGAAGCTCAGTTTTTATGTCATAAAAAAGCTGCAGATAGCTGCAGGAAAAAACTCATCAACTCATTAACTTGTATGAATCATGGTTAAGCTACCGAAACTGATTTCAGTTTCTGCTTTTCTTCGAAACTGAAATTGGTTTTAACATAATATATGAAGATACTTGCAGAAAAAGAGAACAATATGAAACTTTTTTTTCGTTGTTTTGAGCAGAAAAAATCAAAACCTAACAATGACAATCTGCTTCAATGTTCAATGGTTTTATCTTCTTGACAAAAAATGAGTCTTTTAAAAGGTAAAAAAGTGATTTTACAATAATGTTCTGTTGTCTTCAAAAACGGAAATTTTCAACAGTAAATTTGCAGAATTTTCAATTTTAACAAATATTTTCACGGTGTATTGAGAAAGCATGAAAAAATAAAATATATTTTAATAGAGATTGTATAAAAACAGTAGTAAGCAAAACAGTTTCAAATTAAATGATCTGAAATTGAAGCTCTTATAATGATGGAACTATGTCATTTATGATTTAAGATTCTTTATTAATTCTTTAAACTCATTATACCAAATCTAGAGCAGCTTATTTATTTTGAATGAAAGCTCATAAATTTGCTACCAGTCCATTTCATATCCTATTATCTTTTCACAAAGATCTCTCTTTCTCATTTTTTTGGGAATACCAGTAATAAATTTCTGGAGTATTTTCATCAGATTAAACATCTAATCCCATAACAAGAGAACTAAACAATGTCTGAGAAATGACAATAAAAAAGATCATCACCTCCTTCGCCTCTTCTTAAGAAAATTGTGTTATAGGAAAAATCTTGCATTTTTCACAACTATTTTTTTCCTTGCTCAAGAAAACGATCTTTAAAGACACAATTTACGATCATTGTCTTCGAAATGGGAATCGGGAGTTAGTTAAACGCCAACTGATATTTATGGGTTTTTGCAGTGGCCAACAAATGGGATGGAATTTCTGCTCCAATATAACGATTTCGAAACGATGTTGTATCGTTAGTATGTGTGACGAAGTTTTCTAAATCGATATTTTTCTTTTCCTCCCTCCAGATGAGATTATTTTTGTCTCAGCGTGGCATTTGAATATCCCTTTAAGAAGTTTTATTTTTGCCGCTAATTCTTAATCTTGTTACACAAATTGTTTGAAAAGTTTAGAAACTAAAATGAGAAAGGAAAATCGATTAATTGAATGCGAAAAAAAGCATTTCGGTAGCTCATTGGATTTATGATACTAATGTATTACTTTAGACACGGTAAGAAGTTTTATTTAAAAAGCAACAACTACTTCGTTTGGGCTAATTGCAACGCTTTTAAAATTTTTAAGGTGTGTGAAAATGTTTTTAGTAAATTTGCCCACACATTTTTAATTAACACATTTTTAATTAAAGTCTTACTTTTGCTTCAAGTATTTCATATTTAACATAATTTACTATGGGAAGAATAATAAAATACATGCTTACAAGCTTTAATATACATGTTTTTAAGAAGCTGATTAAGTATGAATGTTAATAATTTTTAATAACACTGTATATAAAGTACAGTAAGTTTGCTAGTGACAGGCATTTGTTACGTTCGACACCAATTAAATTTAAAACAATTATGTTATCATTTTAGTTCGGAAATTAGATTAGTTACTACGTTTATAATAATGACATTTCAATTTAGATTCATTAAAAAGCCTCATTATATTTACAACATTGATGCTTAATGTATAGAATGCTTTTTATCAAACTTCATCGCCTTAGAAAAATAAAATAAATAAATAAAAAACTTCTAAAGAAAATTAAGCTATTTTTTTTAACTATCCTGTAAGC
This sequence comes from Parasteatoda tepidariorum, assembly GCF_982258835.1. NCBI lineage: Eukaryota > Metazoa > Arthropoda > Arachnida > Araneae > Theridiidae > Parasteatoda > Parasteatoda tepidariorum. The sequence continues at coordinate 76,168,719 of NC_141761.1, forward strand.
CTTTAGCTATCTCCATAATGACCAACATCCTCTTAATAGGATATTCCTTTATCATACGCTAAAAAACAAACAATATCAATTTAGTTTTTACTTTTCTTCCAACAACAGAGCGGGTGTTTCGACCACCCCATTAAACCGGTTTTGGTCTTATATTCCCCGTTTTCGAACACGCATAGTTCAGCAAACAAAACAATTTTCACGTTTTTTTCCCTCTTTTTATCGACTTATTTTAATGTGCGTTTTTAACAAGAATTATGAGATCAAATTATCTTTTTCTTTCCATTGAAATCGTATTTCACTCCAATTCTTCGATGATAATCTTTTGAAAGTAATTCCCTTATTTTCTTCCTATAGTAAAATTTTGAAGAGCTGTCTTATAAAGAGGGAGCTGGACAGACGTGTAAACAATCCGTCATACAACTGCCTTTTTATCCACTCGTGGTTTAATATTCTTAACTTAATAATATAAAAAATAAATGAAAAAATCCATTTAAATTAAAATTAATTATTTTATTATGGTTTAACAGCTCATTAAATCTCTAATTAAATTAAGTTGGGGTCTAAATCTATTAATTTAAATTGGTACATAATTTTTATTTGGCAGGTTAGCTTAGTATATTTTATTCGATGAAAAGATGATTCGTTCATACGGTCACCATTTTTTCAAACAATATGTGAAAGTCAAATCAATTAAGTTTGGCTATAATTCCTAGGTATTAGGTGGAAAAAATGGCAACTGTAATAATTTTGATTTGTAGTGCAACTTGGAAACTATTGCCGCTTTCGAAAAAACCTTCAGTAGCCCGAGTTGTAAAAAGTTTGCCTTAGGCTATCCTCTTTGTAATCCCAAAGTCACGAAGTTTACCTTGTACCTTTCCTTTCTTATAAAGATTCATATGTATAAGAAAACTCGAATTCATAGCAATAGGAACAGTAAGAAGTAACTAGATAGAGCTCTACCCTTAACTAATAAAACCAACAGTGGTTCTCATGACTCTAACATAGATGCAGTAAAATGGAATGATAATCGATGTGTTATAATATCAATCATCTTTAATCCATTGACAATTGCGGCGAGGAGTAAAATGGCTGAAATTGAGAGAAGTAAAATTGAACAGCCAAATCTAATAAGCAATGCAATACAAGAACAAGAAAAGAGTAGACAAGCATGATTATATTTTTAAAAGCACAACATCAAAATTAGAGGGAAGAAATGGTATTGATCCATATTTTTTCTCAATTAGGGCATGAGAGTCGTAAAATCCTCAATTTAATTAATTTTAGTTAACAAATAGAAGTATTAAAAAAGTCAGCCGTAAAATAGTAATATCGTATTTGAAATTGAACGCGTTGGCAAAAAGAAAATTTGGAAATCCTCTTGCAACCATGTCATCAAAATACAAAGAACTTAACAACGTGAGACTTGAGAAAATCAGCTATATACTTTCTAAAAGAGACTAGCATGGAAATTGCTATGGAAAACGAAACACATTTTGTTTGAAATAGAATTCCACACTTTGCTTCTCAAAGCATCATGAAAAATAAAAAACTTTTCTCAGAAAATAAATCTCATTTTATTAATTTAAAATTGGCAATATTTTTATTTAAACGTTAATTTTTGCTTTAAATCTTGTTAAATGGTGCATTTTAACACTCTATTTACTCTTACAAATGAAATAAAGCAAAAGATTTTTATAAAAACTGAAAAGTCTGTAGAATGCAAAGCAAAAAAAAATTCCATACCTGTAGATTACAAATCCGCCCAGCGTATTACTTATAGGGCAGTTATTATTTCAGCTACCTAATTAAAGAACACTGTTATGAATGCATAATATCTTTACTTTTAGTGCTTAGAACATAATTTAACCGTAAGAACTAATGAAATACAAATTGCAAGGGAAACCTTTGCTAAACATCTCAGAAATGTGGGGAGCGCTATCAAAAGTATACGGCTAACGATAAGAAGAAACAGTGTGAATTAAATTTTGAAGACTACCTTTTTCATGTTTACTTATTTCTGATCGGATGATATTTGAGAACATATTCTGAAAAGGTCTGCTTAATTTCCTAGAAATTATACAGATATAAATACACAACCCTATTCTTATTTTACCAAAGATTGTGAAGGCACTGCGATGCGTCCCATAATCAGATCCTAGTGATTAATAGTCGGTTCTTACTTATTTACTTAAGATTTATTAATCCAAGTACAAAAAAAGACATTAAAGGGACTCCATTTTTCCTCAAATAAATTTAGTAAACTTTTTCAACATTTACTTTTTTATACCATGTGAGCCGTCTCAAATCTAATGAGAATAGATAACGAAAACAACTTAATTCAGTTGATAGATTTCATTCCCTATTATCTGAACATAAGCAAGTCAGTGTCTAATAAGAAATGTACACTGTAAAAAATTTCGGAACGAAAAATTTGATAGGCCATAATTACGGTATAATGTTTTACGGTAAGCTGGATGTTACAGATGAAGCTCCCTAAATTCCTGGACTTTATGCTGTAACTTGTTCCAGATTTTTTTTTCACAATTTACCCGATCGCGTAACAAAATATACAAATATACAGAAATTATAACATTTTTCAGTTCAGTTTAACGATTAAACTTAAGCAGTATATTAAATTAGAAATCGAAAATTATATTTACTACACTGAGCGTAGTAGTTATACACTGAAGAGCCAAAAAAACTGGTATACCTGCCTAATATCGTGTAGGGCCCCCGCGAGCACGCAGAAGTGTCGCAACACGACGTGGCATGGATTCGATCAATGTGTGAAGTAGTGCTGGAGATAATTGACACCATGAATCCTGCATGGCTGTCCATAAACCAGTGGGAGAAAGAGGGGGTGGGGACAAGTCTGGGAGTGGAACCAAGAGCACTCTTCTGAATTTAGACACTTCTTCTGGCCACCAAAATCCCCAGACATGAACATTATTGAACACATTTGGGATGCTTTGCAACGTGATGTTCAGAAGATGTCCCCATTCCCTCTTACTCCCAATGGTTTATGGACATCCCTGCAGGATTCATGGTGTCATTTACCTCCAGCACTTCGTCACACATTGATCGAATCCATGCCACGTCGTGTTGCGACACTTCTGCATGCTCGCGGGGGCCCTACACGATATTAGGCAGGTGCACCAGTTTTTTCGGCTCTTCTGTGTATTAGGCATCGTTCAGCTGATGGAAATTTCCTGATATGTTTATGACTACGCTTTTCAGATGATGTAAGAAGTTCCTCTACTAGTCACTGGACTTAACTGTAAACAAGCCGAAGAGTCTAGGTTTCAGAATGTATATACGATTTTGACTTTACCTGATGTTGCGTAGAACTCAAAAGATCAATACTGAAAGGAATATTTGCAGTTTGGATTTGTAAGATTTACAATCTTTTGAGAAGCTTTGGAAGTTTTATTTCTTTCTTTTCGTATGCATTTTTTATATAAATAGGAACTTAAAAATTAATTTCTTTAAAATAAATTTCCGTTTAATTATTTTTAATAAGTAATACTTAATTAAGCATAGTAAAACAGTTTTTTGTTTTTTGTTTAAATTGAAAAAAAATTTATAGATTTCAAGAGCATCATTGAAAGAATATGTAAAAAAGAATGAAAAACAGTCATTACTGACTTAATTTGAAGAATTAAAAATAAATAATAAATAATGATTATATGTATTATATTCCTAAGATATATTTATTCTTTAATACTTGCAAGCAATGGGAATTGATTCAATTTATTGAAAAAAAATATTTGTTTTTAGTATATATTTCTCATGTTATTTCATTTGAAAGGTTCATACAAGTGTGCTTTCGTTATTTTAACGAATGAAATTAGATACAATTTATAGAAATATCTACAAATAAGTATTTTTTCAAATAAATTAATTTTAAATGTGTTAACAGTTAAGTGCTTTATCCACGAGCACTCATTATTTACCAAAACTGATCTGTCATTGTGATAAACTGGAATTTGATTTACAATGGCAGCTTGTGGCAAACCGAGCTTCAGATCGATAAGCACCAGTTTGTCTGAGAAGTAAAGGCAGCCTGTTTGCTGGGCCACATTACCACAATCACGGCATTGGTCATGAAATTGTGGCACAAATGCTTCTGGTACTTTTTACAGTTAAATTCATTTTTGATGGAGCATGCTACGCAACAAAAAGTCAAGCATACTGTAATTTTTACAGTAATATTTATCATAAAAATACTGAGTCTCTCGAACTACACATATATTACTGATAAAATTGCAATATAATATTTTATGGTTAAAATGAATGCGAAACTTTTACAAATGAGACACCGAATGTGCCGGTACAACTAATTTTTATAATTATTTAATTGCGTAATAAAATAGAAAATAAATAATTAGAACCTATTAGTAATCTAAAAATCAGCCAAATATACTTTTCATGGTTCCTTTTCTACGAAAAAAAATTGAATTAAAGTTTGCACTTTAATAATCCATTTTCCAACGTTTTGGACGTAAGATGAAAACTCTGCAAATTTGACAAATCATATTGATTAGATTCTGAAATTTAAAGCTTCAAATTAATCTGCCAAATCTCTCTTCTGTCGCAACCAATTTTAAAATTGAATGCATACTTGAATCGTAAAGTTCTTTAGAAAACGGTAGATGCTTCAACAGTTTCTAAGAATCCAAATAAAGTTACAAAAGTATTCTTCAAAGTTTGCCTCACGAGTGACTGCACTTAGCATAGATTATACTGATTATATTCTTTATGCTGATTCATTCAAACGATGAATTGTTTTATTTCTTTTTCTGGGTATTAGAGCAATCTAGAATAAATCATTCCAAAAGTTTAGAATTTAAATAAGTTTTCATACCCACTCAGGAGAAAAAAAGGTAAATTTGAAATTACTTTACTGGAGAAAATATCAACTAAAAATAAAAATTAAGGTTTGAAATATTTTGGGATGAATGGTTGGTTAAATAAGTTTCATTAAGTTAAAGCACTTTTATTAATTTTATGAAATTTATAAATGTTTTTGTGAACTAATTAGTAATGAATTATTCAGAAGTCCCTTTAAGTGCCTTTAATAAAACAATGACAAAAAAAAGTTCTATCATTCCAATTCAAGTACAACAGTTTTCATATCGCTCCTAACAATTCTAAATTATAATTAAATTAGGCACCAGGTGCTTAAACTTCTGAAATAACTTCTACAAGTAATTAACAAAACTTTCAATATCAAGATCTCCAAAAAAAATTTGAGCAAATTATGATAAGAAAAAATAATCTTAATTTAATTTAATGTAATGAAAGTGCACACTTTTAAAAAATTTTTAGAAAAATTGGATAAATAACAGTTTATTTAATTGATATTTCACAATATTCAAACAAAACAGTCAAATAACCAGAAATAAAAGGGTATTCAAACTGTTAATTGTGTGAAAACCGTTTATTAACTGATTTTACCTAATAGGGTTAAACAATCAAAATTTTATCGCACTAACCAGGCCCACCTAATAAAAAACCACTTAGTTTCTTGCCACCTAACACAAAAATTTCAGTATTTCTCATCTCATAAGATAGATGAAACAATCAGATAAACTTACTAAATCACATTACATGGTTTATTTGATAAAACACTATTCAACCAAAACCGAAATCAAATGTCAAATTTGCTGTAAAAATGATCTTTACCGTGTTAGGCGAATATTCTTTACCCTTTATTGTTGCATTGACTTTTATTCCCACCCTGTGATTTTATATGAATTTTTAAAGTAACATCACTTTCCCATTGTAGATGGTGTTCTATTCTCCATAGCGAAATCAAAACAAACCATATGAAGAAAAATACAGTTAAGTTCTTCTCATCACGCCTGACCAATCTTTTCTTAAATATTATTTTATCTAATCGTTACTTTTCATAGTTCAATGTTGACATATTTCAATACCAAAGTCGTTGTTTAGAATCTCATTTAATATTGTTTTTGGTTCCACATAGGTTTATTCAATGTTTTTTCTTCTTTTTCAACACATGTTAGGGATTTATCATTTCTTATATATAATTTCATTCATGCTGTTATTAAAATGATTTTCTACAGTGTCTCCGTTTATTATCTTTTCTACTTAGCTTAGTACAATGTTATCTTTAATCGACATTTAGGGTTTATTACCTTTATTTTGCTTAGCGTTAATTGACTGATCTTTAATATTTGTTCATATGTAAGCTCTCCCTGTTCCAGTTTCCATATACGCTTGTAAAATATTGACTATTAAGGTGTTTATATCCACATAGCTTAGGGCCTTTAATTATCTTAATCTCTGTAGCTCTATACTAATTGGTAACGTTAATCTATCTTTCCAACAGCACAAACCCTGGTCAAATCATATACTGCTGTTGCTAACATTCTTAATAATTGCTTAAATTCACTTGTGTTAACATAGCGACTGCCTATATTATCACTAGAAATTAAAATTTTTCAATTTGACTATCCCTGGCCAAGTGCCAGTAAATTTTAGCCTATTTCATTTTTAATGTATATTTATACCATAATAATAAGGGTTAGCATTTATTAGTCTAATCTTATAGTCATATTATTTTCTGTATACTTCACACAACTCAACCTCAAAATAAATTGTTTTTTTCCCACACTGGTTGGGATTAATTTTCTAATGTTCCATTGTATTAAATTTCTCTTTCTAGCATAAATTTAAATTCTTACAGTTCAGATTTTGTCTGATTGTCACCATCAGTTGCTCAAAAACCTGCTTTAGTATCATTCTTTTATCCCACATTTGTTGGGGTCATTTGTTAATTTCTAATATACAATGCTTCTTGCTGTTACTTTCTATCACCAACACCTTCCACAACTCATCGCCAAATTTTAGATAAGTCTTGGCTTCCCACATAGGTTGAGGATAGTGCAAAATTTTAACCTTATGTCTGTTTTATCACAGTAGATCAACTTCACATACAAATTTATGCCCATCGTCAAAATTGCCTAAAAAAAATAAATAATAATAATAATAATAATAATAATAATATTTTCCCCACAAAATTTGCGGATGCAACAAAATTTTACATTTAAGTCTACTTTAACTCTGTTATGTTAGTTTTTCAGGACTTAAATTTTTTACCATCAAACTAATTCTTTTTTCTTTTCCCACATAGGTTGGTACAAATTTAATTTATTCTGTTTCTTTTTTTTTCTATATTTCAAACATTTTTTAAAACTATGCCATGTTCTAGCCAACTTTCTTCTGAAAACAACAAAATCTTTTCTCCCACATACGTAGGGGTTACTATCAAATATCAGTCTAATGGATTTGGATTATCAATTCCATTATCATCACCACATTGTTCCTATCATAAGAATAGAAGGTACAAATCATCAAAAATCTTAAACATTACTTTCCCCCCTTCAATTTCAGTTTCAAAGTCGTTTTGAAGTTACCAAACAATTCCAACATCAACTATGATCTGTTTATAACAATTTCTTCTCCCACATAGATTAGGGCATTTACAAGCTTTCTTATTTTTGTTCGGATTGCTCTACATAATATCCGCTGTTCGGAATTTAATTCAAACAATCCTTTTTTTCAACTGATAGTGGAATCAGCAATCATCATTAGCAACATTGGAGCATTCGATTTCTCTCACTCATTTGATAATTCATCATTTTCAAAGGGGCCCATTGGGGGCTCGGAAAAGACTCACAGTTGCCATTTTTTCCATTCTTAAATTTTTCCCTTAATTCACCCCCTTTTAATTTCTGTTTCCTCTTGCTTCTTTCCTTGAATTTATTATGATTAGTTCGAATAGTGGAAGTGATAAGACCCTCAAACAGACTCACGGAAGCAAAAATGGTTTATCCAGGCCACCTCGAGACATATCTCTTGAACGCAGCAACAGCTACCTACCATCTACACACAGATCATTCGAATCTCCTTTAAAGCGTACTGTCTGCCTAAGTTCAACCTTCTCTAGTGAGCCTCGACATCCATCCCAACAGCTTCAATTGATTAGAGTACCGAGTCCATGTCTGCTACAGAACTCACTACCCATCAACACATCAACCTGTGATGGAACTCTCAACAACAACAATTTGGAATCCACCAGTCCAACATTATCCCCATCTAACTCAATCGTCATTGAGAAGAAGGATGACTCATATTGTCCAGCCTTTGACTCCTCTGATGAATTGGTCAATCTGCTTGCCATCCTAACTGCAAACATCGACTGCAAATCGGGTGGAAAATTTAAACTTCCTATCTCCCAGAGACTAGCTTGCAAAGACTTTCACAAACATCAAAACCCAAAATCCACGAGCTAAGATGTAAAACTTACATCCATTGAACATCATATCAACGTGGTGTCTGAAAAATTAGACATAATCAAGGAACATGTTGACAAACCATCGAAAGATAATACTTACAGTGAGATGCTCCAAAAAGCCAAACCTCCCACACCTTTCATCATAAAACCTAATGAGAATCAGACAACAGACGGTTTACTTGAAGATATCAAAAAACACGTTGCCAAGCCATTGGTCAAGAAAATCTACAAAAATAACAATTTCATCCAGGTCAAATTTCATAGCAACGAACATAAGAATTGTCTTAAAGAAAAACTTCTCAATTCAGGTATCAATATCAGCGATAAACAAACAAAACTTAGATATCTTATTCTGCTGAATGTTCCAATTGCTTACTCCCCCGATGAAATTCTCGATTTTGTGAAAACTAACGGCGATTTCGTTAACGACAGGGACAGAGTGGAAGTCAACAAAACCTCCATACAGCACAAAAGAGATCCTCTCAAGCACCATGTCACATTCAAATGTTCACATTTCCTGGCAAACAGACTAATACAGCTCAACTACATCTTTGTCGGTTTCACGAGATGCTTTATTTAAAAGAGATTAGTCCTTATCAGATGCCGGAATTGTCAAGAACCTGGTCATCACCAAAACAACTGTAGCGTCAACTCCTCTTATTGTGAAAACTGTGGTGAAGAACATCCAACCTCCGATTGTCATTCAAATCAAATACAATGTGTCAACTGCCTATTCTACAATCAAGATCACCCTGAAGCTAATCTCAACACCAACCACAAAGCATCCGACGCTTTATGCCCAACATATCTACTTAGACTAAAAGAACTTAGATTCAATCTTCCCAGATCATAATTGACTCTGTAAATTCCCATTTAAATGATGGAAAAAAGTTTTTAACACTTTCCTTTCCCAGGTCAAACCATTTGTTTAATTCTATTTTAATGTTTCCACTAAAAATCTCCATCTAAAAATTTGGTTCAACATCGATTTTAACAATTCGTTCCATAGGTTTGCTTGTTCTTTATTTATATATTTAAACATTCTTTTTCAAAATGTTCTACTAAAGAAAGCAAAATAACTAATAATAATAATTTTAAATTTAATCTCCTTTTTCTCTTTCTTTTTCTTTAATTTTCTTTTTATATTTTTAATTTTTTTCTCTTCTTTTGACACTTCCTTCTTTTTCAAAAGAAAAGAAAAAAAACTTATTTGCTCTTACTCCTTTATTAAAAAGAAAAATAAATAAATGATAATTATTATAATTTCTCTATCTTAGTAAAATATTTCTCTCCATCTTTTTTTAAACTAATAGACTTTCTTGTTTTGAATTCAATTTTAGGCTTTTGATGAATTTCATATTCGAAAAATTATATTTAAAGAAAAAAAAAAAAAAATTTTTTTTATTTTTTCAAAAAAAAAAAAATAATAATAATAATAATTCTCCATTATAGTCTAGAATTTTTCTTTTCTTTTCTAAATTTCCCTTTTGTTTTTCTTAAGTGTTTGAATGCTTTCTACTTTCATAATTTTTTATTCTTACCTTAAAAATTTCGACGTTGTTTTCAGCTTCATTTTCTATTCTCTGTATAAGCCATTTATTCTTGTTGTAATTTTATGTGTTTTACTTATGTTTTATGTATGTTTTGTCTGTAGAATGTTTGTTCTACTCTCGTGTGCCCTGAATAGGGCGGGACGAGGTATAAATAAACAATAACACTGTAGGTAATTTGATTGGATAATTAGTTATTCCCTCAGATATTTTTCACAAATCTTAGCAGAAACTTATTGTAAAGAAGAATATATGAGACAAAAGCTCCTTATATCCCCCCCCTCATTATGAAGAAGTTGTAAAGACTAATATAAAGTCACTTCGTATAAGTCGTTCGTATACTGTATTTTTAAAAAAAATCACAAAACTTATCATTAAAAAGTCCAGGGAAAATGCCATGTGTGGGTTAGTTACTATGGTGCATTGTTTTATTAGTCAACTTAGACTGTTGGTCAACTTTTAAAGAGGAATTATTATTTTTGAACTTTCTTATACTATGTAATTCTTATAAGAAAATCAAAGTTATAATAAAATTCGAAGTAAATTTTTTTTAATATTTTGCAAATACTACATGCATACATACATCTCAAAGGAGATAAACAATTTGTTACAGTACTTTTGATTGCTGTATCATTTTTTGTATCATTTTTGTTTTGTCTTTTATGTAATCGTTAAGTTCTGTAAATCTCTAGCTAAGGAAATGTGCTAATTTATAAAATGGAGCAAAACAAAACTAGTTAAATGTAAAAGAACTATGATGTTAAGGTGTTTAGATGTACCATTTAAGAACATGTTTCATTGAAAGGTACACAAATAAAAAAAGCAAGTTGAATATGTGTTTTTTACCTTTGATATACATGTTTCAAAACGCGGTACGTGAGTCTTTAAACTTTAACGGTACAGTCTACCTTTTAAATACAGATTAATTTTTCTTCTCCATATTTACCTCTGGAATCAAAGGCACTGCTTTTTGAGTGTGAAGGTTGAAAATATAATTAAAAACTTACAACCTCATTTGAAAGCTAATAGTAATTTCCAGAGACTTTTCTTTATTATTTTTTAGTTGAGGAGCATATCCCCATCATTAAGGAACAATGTGATTAAAAATAAATTGAAAATGTTGGTTTTACTTGTTTGCCTCTTCTATTTCAATTACAATAAAAATTTCTCGTTAGCTGTGATAAAAGGTACATAATCCTCCCAAGGGTCTAATCCACCTTTCAACTACGCTTCGTTAAACTGCTTCGAATGTGTTTCAGTTCGATAAGATTTCCGTTCCAACTTCATTTGACATCCATTTTAAAAGATAAATGCAACAGTTCAAAGAGATTAGTTGATTTGTAAGAAAAATAACCAGATTTCACCTAACTTTCTTAAAGGTTTAATTCCAATACATTTAGCTTATAAAATATTTTGGCTTCAATTTTTGGCAATTTTTCAAGCACTTGTGATCTAAAAAAAACCTTTTTGCAACTTTTCTTTTGAAAAAGAAAATTATTTATATTTATCTACTTCTAAATTATGTGTTCTTCATTTAAGGTATTTTAATTCAGTCCTCAAGAAAAAGCATTAAAATATTGAATTAACTTGATAGTTGCTCAATAAACTCATATTAGCTATATAAAGGTACAAAATCAAATACTTATTAAAATGCAAAGTTATTACAGTTATTATTTTTCTATTTAAATTAGATAATTTCCAAATGTCCTTAAGAAAGAGAAAATGCATTTTTGACAGAATAAAAATTACTTTGAAAGTTATAGACAAATGATCTATAATACATTAAAACCATGCAAATAAAAATAAATTTCGAATTATAAATTAATAGGAAAAATGCTTTATTAATTTTTTTACGAATTGAAATAGCGGTGTTTTGGCATAGATAGGACTGATTTTATCATATGTATTTATATTTTAATACAAAATCATGTCAGATGATGCTCATGTCTTGAACAAACAATACTTCCTTCAGCTAAAATTATGTGAAAACAACTAAAATTATGAGAAAATAAATCAATCTTTTATGAAACTGATATTTTAAAAATAGATTTTACAAAGAAGCATGTAAATCTCTTATCACAAAATACTGTTAAAACCACTATAAAACTTTTTTTTATTTTATCGTTCTTTTTACGGATTATTGCTGGTGATAAACCTTAACTATATTACAAAACAGAAAATTCGTGGAGAATAGAAGTTTTGAAAGGAAAAAAAATCAGAGAAACGTGCGAAAGCGGAATTATATTTATCTAAGCTAAATAATAAGAAATAAAATTTTACACAGTTGCGGTTACATTAACAGTTGCACTTATTTCCTCTCGTGTGATAGAGGCTTAACGTGGAAATAGAATAAAGAAACTAAACGATCGAAAATTAAGAACTGAAGCGGATTCGAATCTCTCATCGGGCATCCGTTGAGTTTGCTTCCGCTCTTTATTCTTGGCGTCTTTTTTGTGTTATTAGGGTGACATTTACTCAGCTGCCAAAATGGTTAATAGAAAAGTTCGATACACTAAACACCATGAGTTTTTTTTTTCCTTCTTGGCAAAAAAACCAAATAACGAAATTTGTTTTCTCCAAGATGTGACAATAGCTATTTTGTCAGTTTGACAAAATGTTCACTTAAAGCATAAAAAGGAGCAAAAAACGGTTTCGTCAAAAATTAAGAAAGTTTCCTAAAACTTGAGTATCCATATTTTACAGTTCAAAAAAGCCAGAAACACGGTATATTTTACCATATTCCAGTATTTCTAAAACAATAATATTTACTAAGTTCAAAGTTATTATATTCCTGTGTTTTAAACCAACGCTTAGAAGTGCCCTAAAACATCGCCTCCATTGGAAAAGATATATTTTTACCTGTCCCCTTTTGCCACTGTTTCTTTTTTTAGGTAAACAAATCTTAAGTAAATAAATTTTAGATAAAATATTTTTTTTAATCTTTGAAACCAATGGCGCAAATAGGCAAATTTTTATCTTATACAATAATGCTTATATTGTGAGAAACTAGTCACATATAATACATAAAATGTATTCATATAGTCACATAACGTTTATGTTGTTGCAAAAACAATAAAATATGTACTAATAGTACATCAAATGAAATTGAATTCCCGAAAAGAAAAAAAAACTCCGAGATTTAGTGCAGACTCATGATCTTATTTAAATTAAAACATGGTCAGTTATAATTTAATAAGTTCAATCAGGTTCATTTAAACACAGTTAAAAGTGATTAATTTTAAATTTTAACAAAGCAAATTCTTATCAAGTTTCGAAAACATTCAAACAGGCAATGCTTGTATAAAATTTATCAGAAGATATAAAAGTTCAGTGTGATCAAAACTTTTAAATCGTGTTTCGTAATTAAAGTATTATTTTGAAGTATTACTTATGGAATTAACAAAATGTGCAATAAATGAATGATAGCACTACTCTTAAGAGTAAATTTTCTCTAAAAGCAGAAATTGTATCATTTTGATCTTTTTTTCTAAAATTTTAAATAGCAATACACTGATTTTCAAGTTTAATATTAAAATAATAGCTTACTAACGTGATGTTAATATAAACTTACAGAAGTGCATAGAATAGAAAATTTGCTATAAATATTTCTCTGTAGTGTTTAAATAAATTGCAGAAATTCAACACCAAGAACCACACTATTTTTTTCCCTTTTCCAGCTGTTAGGTTTTAAATATTTTTTCTGAATTATTGAAAATTATAAAATGTTTTCTTAAAAAACAATGTAAATAATTTATTTAAGTGATAACTTTAAACTGTATACATTCGTTAATCAAAATTCAGAACAACAAACTAAATGTAAATATCAAAGTTCTTCTAATTCCATTTGCAATACAGTTTCAAAAATTCCGAATCGACAATAGTTTATTTCCAAAATTTTAATATGCATGAGATTTAAAGTTTGAAAACGAAACTATACAAGTTCTTCGCAAAAATTACTTTTTCATCCGATGCATTTGGAGTTTCTTTAAGTTCGTGAGAATTAGAGCGTCTTACTTTTATATTTCATTGAAAAGCGAAGAAATACGAAAACTAAAAAAAAGAATGGAACAGGAAGTGAATAGGGGATCTGCTTTGCATCTCAATGTTTCTAAGTCTCAATATTCCTTTTGTCCTTTCAAGCCGTTGAAACGTGTTTAAGGGTTGTCGTTCCAAAAGTCGGAAAAAAGTAATGCTAGCAACTAGCCTCGAGTTCCTTTTCTTCGCAATCGAATGTGAAGAACGAAAATTCAATTACCAAGTTTTTACTCTGTGGAAACGAAACCAAAATTGTACTTTTGGAGTTGAGTTTTCCAAATAATTAATTATTTCTTTGACGCTTTTTAAGATGGGCGTACTTTTCAGTAAAGTAAAACTTTTTTCCATTCAATGCTTCCGAAGTAAAAATGTTACCTTGACTCAAGTTGGGCACAAAAGTGACTCAATATGGGTCCCATAAGTCCTATATACCGAGGGACCAATATTGGGATGTCTAGATTTTTTAATATTGGTCCTATATAGAGATTCAGGCCTATATTGGCTCACTACATATATTGGCTTTATAGGTTTAATATAGGGTCAATATTGACTGAATAATGATTATTAAATATCTGTTGAATCTGATAATTCTGTAAAGGGCTGATATTGGTTGTAAAGTTACTCTAAATATCGGGGGAATCAGACAATTCGATACATGGCAAATATAGAAAAATAACGATTTTATTGAGCCAAGATTCCTTAATGTTGAGAATGAAATTTATGAGGGTCAAATGAAGATGAAATTCATTTTGCTGCTGGGTAAATAACATTTTAAAGTTCTGGCAGGTTTTTATACACTGTGTTATAAAAATTTTATTAAACAGGAAATAATCTAAATGTATGTAGTTTCAGTATAACTATTTCCATCTCAAATTTTAACAAGCAAATAACTACACTTAGAAAAGTTTAAAATATTTGTTGAAAATTATGAAGGGAATTCTCCTTTTAATTATAAGAAAGCAGAAAATTGAACCCCATTTTTCATTTATACACAACTTTTACAGAAATTTCTGATTTTTGTAAATTTTAATTCATAAAAATTTCTATTTTATTTATTTAATGAAATTTATGAATCAATGCCGCAATCGAAATGAATGTTCATTTGAATATAAAAATGTGATTAAAAAATTTGGAGTTTCATAAAAGTTTCACTGATACTTAACAGAAAAGAGAAGCACTTTATAAACTGGGATCAACTAAGAAAAAGACGTTGATCATCGATCCAACCTAAATTTTTATATTAAGTCTGGAATGCTGCCTTCATTTTTACCATCTTTGCTACTATGCATTTTTTTTTCTTCCGAACATTTTTTTCTAAATCTTTTTCTTTGGATTTTATACATTTTACAATTTATTTAATTGCGAAGCAATACAAAACAAAATATATGAAACAGTGCAAGAATTTGGTGAGTGCAGCAAGCAGAGGGTGAGTCTCCCTGGTATTTATATATTTGATATGCATTAGCAATATACCTTCTGAAAGTTAAGTGTTATTTAGTTAAGTGTTATTTAGAATTGTTACATAGAATATTTTATGTAGATAGGTAGATAAGTAGGTACTCTATTTACGTCAAACTAGAGCTGTACAATGAGCTATTGGCGACGGTCTGGGAAGCATCCCTAAGGATGATCCGAAGACTTGACATCAAAACTTTGATCTGTTGCAGAGGGGATGGTTCGTCTGCTTTGGTAGCCCGACGGCCTACCAAATTTTGGTAAAGGACCTGCTCGCGTTGTCGAGCACTTTACGGTAGAACAGATTAACGAGGACTGATACCGACAACCCTTGGCCCCTACGCTGGCTGATCAAAGTAGTCACCCACCCACTTACTGACAGCAGCCATTGAAGCTTGACATCGGTGTTTTTATGGGAACCGTGTCTTTACGACCAGTCCACCTAGGGACTATTTTATAAATTTCCTGTTTTTCAACAAGTAGAATTTATTTTGAAACACGACTACAGGAGGAAAATGAATTGTACCAACAATAAACAAAAGTATGACAATTTCTTAACTTAAAATTGTATTGTCTTCAAACCTAGAGCTTAAACTTTTTCTAACTCTGTTTTCCTTCTGCGTTCCACTGAATTAAAAGAAGTTTTAATTATGATAATAATGAATATAATTAAAGCAAATATATAAACAGTTTAATTTAAACAGACACTCGATTTAATGTTAGTCTAATCTACCTATTTTTGGTTATTTATTTTTAGTATTCCTCAAAAGTATATTTAAGCTAAATACCATAATTTATTTAAAATGATAAAAAAAGTGGTGCAAAACTTTAATTTCAGACTAATTTACTCTAACACCAAAGCTTGAAAGTCTAAATGCTTCAAAAGAAGGTTTTGAGAAAAAAAATTTCGCCTAAAGTATCATTTTCGCTAATCAACTAAGCTAGTTTTGAAGAATTCGACAGCATATAATTATTGTACGATTTGTAAAGAAATCTGAGAATTAAGTCACAGTTATTCCTTCCGTATTATTTTCTTAAATATTGGTTACAGGCACTCATTCTGCAGATTTAGATTGCTATCAATGTTAGTCCTAACATTTCTCACAATGCACCAATATATTAAGCTTCCATTATAAATATTAACATTCCTAATTTACTGAAAGTATGATTGAAGTATGATCTACTGATTTGGTGATTAGTCAGAGAGCTTTTCAGATTTTGAAACTGCTCTGAAGAACCTATCACTTTATTTGAAGAGTACAGAGTTGATGAACACCAGAAATCGAGGGTAGATGATAATAATTATTATTTAAACCAAGTTCTGCTTTTGGACATAAGATTAAGAGTTATATAACTAACTATCATGTTATAGCAGATATAACTGAAAAGTATTGCATGAAAATTTCTGTTAGGTTTGAAAATTATCAAATTTTAGCAATCTATATTTCAATAATAAAGTGTTGAATTATTTTTTAACTACTGCGTTTCTGCTTGTTGCAATATAATGTTTTGTTTCTAGTTACTTCGGAAAAATAATCAGAAATGACAATTGCCGCAACTGTTTTAAGTATTTCAGAACAGAAAAAAAACAGAAAAATAAATTAAATCAAAATGTAATAATGAGACTAATAATGCATTAAAGTACGGTATAATTAAAAAAACATTAAATTATAAATTGTTGGTGACAGCCGAAACGCTTAAAAATTGATTTTAGTTCGATTGTGTACTGTCCTGTTCTAGGACAAGAACCATTTTCAAACTTACAGTTATTCAACAGTTACTTACAGTTACTAACAGTTTATTACAGTTACTTAAGCAATTTTTAAACACTGCAATTAACTAAAAACAAAACACTGAAAAATAGTATGGTAAAAAAAGCAGGATATGGCAAAAATTTACAGTATTTGCGTCTCTATTGGAACACCAGGAAGCTCAGTAATTCTTAATGAAGCCCTTTGGTTGTAATTTCGGTAAAATTAACAAAAAAAAGGACTTTATACTATTCGATAAAATGTGATAATTTTGTCGTGATACCTTAAAGCATGGCATAATTACCCCTTGATTTATTTTTTAATTTAATTTAAATTTATTTTTTGAATTATTATTTTTTTCCTAAATGTGTGGTAATGGGAAATTGATTAATAATAATTTTGAAAGGTAAAATTTCTGGTAATCCGATACCATATGAACTGAAAAATTACTAAATTACTAAATGAATGGTTTAAATACCGTATATTTTAGTACTTTGGTTTTGTTAATGAAGATTATTATTTTTTTTAAAGATATAACATTACCATACAGTGTGGAAATTTTACCATAATTTTTGCTCAGCGTGTAAAATATTTACTTGATATTTCATGCAATATATTTTTAAAAAACATACCTTAAAAGAAGCTTCACTGCTATAATATTTATACGTATTAAAATAAAACTGCTATATAAGAAGCATCTTTCAATCATAGTTCTTTCTATATATTTTTAGAAAACTTGCTAAAGTATTATTTCATAGTATTATTTAAGCAAAAAGTTATATTTACTTCAATATGTTATATGGCACCTAAAGATGTTTAAAATAAACGTGTTATCTCTAATATCTTATGTTAATCACAAAGGCTTCAGTTTTTTTTTTTAATTCCGCCTTTCCTGTTAAATAATTGATAAGTTTTAAAATTTTGCTTCTCTTTTCTTAGCCTAAATAATAACCTTTAATCTGTCTATTGTTTTTTTAATTTACTTTTGACAATAATTTTAAAAATATATGCTAAGACATCGTGGACTATTCTGCTCACTGACTTTACACCTTATAAACCAATTATTATTCCTTATTGTTTCTGAAAAGAATAATTTAAAATCACGTGGTTTTAACCTTATTTCATTTGCAATTCTTTTTATTTGTAATTGTGAAATTTATTTGTACTTATAGTTTTTTATTTGTAATCATGAAGTATAAGCTAATGGATATTTTTTTTTGTCTAAAAAATCTTCTCAAATAAAAAGAAAACATTTAATGTATTAAAAACCAATTTGAAATAAAATTAAAATATTTTTTTCTAGTGCAATATTTTATTTTTTATTTTATATTTGCCTCTGTATAGAAGTACCTAAACAAAAGGTATTCAAAAATAAAACATTTTCTCAGAAATGTCGTTACTTTCATTATGTTAAAATACAAATTTTATAAGTGCTAGAAACTAATTTAACTTCGATTGCTAGAGCTCTTTAAAAGTAAAATTAACATTTTGAATTCATCAAGTTCATAGAAATATTATTTCTTTGTCATTTAAATTCTAGTAATCTTTTAATCAAAGGAACTGAATTAAGAAGTAACAAAAATAAATACATATTTCAACCTAAAACATTTCTCCGTGATAAGTAATTTCAGATGAGAAATGAAAAATGGAAAAATAGAATTCATTTAGACGTTGTAAAAGAAAAAAAATACAATTAAAATCTCAACATGTCTATGTAAATATTTCAAAAAGACCTTGCACTTTTGGATTTGTTAAGCTCCCCATAAAAAAAATAAGCACCGATTAGAGAACTGAAGAATATTTCATCAAAAGCATCGCGTGTTTAACTTAGTTCTTTTATGAAGAAAAATGGTAGCATTATTAATGAAAATAAATTACATTCGTTAAAATAACTTTTCAAGGGGGAAATGCATATCAGTTTTTGTAGTGTTAAACAAAAGAAGGTGAAACGGATTTTGTAAACAGCTTAAAATCCATAATCTTCGAAAGAAAAACCTGCGCCTAATAAATTGAAAATTTTCTAACTATCTCTTCAATAAAATACTATTTATAACAAAGTATTGTACTTATTATGTAGCAATATTAATTGCAGTATTTTTTTTTATTTGCCGTAAAGCATTTTTATTTTTTTTTATTTTTTATAGTATACTCAACTTTAAGGTAGAGAATGTAATACAAGAAACTGCGGTCAATTTAAAATTCTTTACTGAGGTCTCAGCATTTTTTTTCTTTATTTGCTGTAAGGCATTTCTTATTTCTATTTTTAAATTTTTTAATAGTATACTCCATTTTTAGGTGGAGAATTTAATACGAGAAACTTCCGTCAATTTAAATATCTTTATGAAGACCTCACTTGGTTTTGAAAGAAAATCCTACAAAATTTCGTGATGGGTCTTTGCGGATTCCAGGAAAAATTGCATGCTAATAATGAGAAAAATAATGCATTGTACCCTGTTTAGTCTGTACGACTGAATAAAAATAAACTAAGGAGACGGTAGAACTAATAGTTTCTAAGTTATAAAGTTTTATATCCTAAAAGTACGATTTCGTACTTATACCTATATACTTAGCCGATTTTAATATGAAGACGATTGAAATATCATTTCTTATGTATGTTTTTATGTGCCGAAATATTTTTTGGATGAAATGAAATTTGTGGAAAGCCCCTTATCATTTAGAGATTTCTGTTTAAAAATATTAAAATTGCTTTGAAAACTTTCTAAAATTTCTTTAAATTTTGATTCTGTTCAAATCAGACTTTTTTCATTAGTTGCCAAACGTCATTACGAAATTATAATAAAAATATTTAACTTCCTTTCCACGCGTGAGCAGTATAAAGAGAACTACTTTAAATATTCATATCTTATGAAGTTTTTAGCATTTATTTTTAAAATCAAAAATTTTTAAATTAGTTTTAAATTTCTCTTAAAAAATTTACAATTTTATTGAGTTATAGCAAAATAATATGAAGTTAGTTTTTTATTAAAATGTCCATATTTCCAAAAATATTTAAGCTAGATTTGCAAACTTTATGCAGTCATTGCAAATGACAACAAAATTAATCTGTCAGAGTCAGAAATTTACTGCTTGATTTTCTGGCACAGGGTGTCCAAAAATACTTCTTTTCCTTCGTTTTTTATTGTCGGTCCCTCAAACCTTTGAAGGCTTTAATTCTTATGAATACGTATGAAAATTCTAATGAATAAAACACCTTTAAAGTCCTCGAAGTATTTCTTGAGAACTTTTAAAAAACGTCAAAAACTGAAAATCTCTTTTCCATTACTGTAGGGAATTGTATATATATATATATATATATATATATATATATATATATATATATATATATATATATATAATATATATATATATATATATATATATATATATATATATATATATATATATATATATATATATATATATATATATATATATATATATATATATAGGATGAAATTACGTGTCACATTTTGTCACTTCCATCTAGTTTATTTCTCTAGCAAATCTAAAATATAATTAAAGTATTTGTACTAGAAGGTAGATTAGCTTTCTAGTTTTATGAGTCTTTCTTGAATCCGAATTGAAATTCGGAGTAGTGCATAAAATATTCCTGTGTGTGTTCATTAACGTATTAATTCAGCAATTCCGTTTCTTCCAAAAGAGTTGGTAATGCACAGTACATGACATGGAAGGAACCATCATTAAAACACTCGTTATCCTCAAATTTTCAAGATTATTTCCTTTGCCAAACTAATGATGTACCACCCAATAGTTTAATTAGCTTTCAAATGCATGCTAAGAAAATTTTCACCCAGTTAGTTGTTATCTGAATAAAATTACAATGAGATATAGCAATATTTTACTTTAAATCATTGATTGATTAACTATGTAACAGGAAATAATTGCTGAAAAATAAAAATGAATTTTTACAGCTACAAACTCACGGTTTTCCATAGATTTATTAAATTTACTTTTTTCGATTTTAATTTTCCTCCCAGTTAGCTGTTATCTGAATAAAATTAGGAATACTTATTATGCATTAAAAAGAAAAGAATTACTAGAAAATCAAATGTTACTTTAAGACTTCTCTTATTTTATAAAACCTTGTTTAGTTTAAAAATTTTATTAAATATACATTAATAAGTTAATATTTTCTCCCAGTAAGTTGTTATCTGAACAAAATTGGAGAAATGTATAATCGGGAAAATTTGGCATTACAGCAAATTAGGGAAACTACTGAGGAATAATATGATCCTTATTGCTTTAACAAAATTATTTAAATTACATAATAATCAATAACTATTATTTTATAAAGTAAAATTTGATAATGTTATGTATAAATAAGATTATTAATTAGTTTTTTTTTTAATTTAAGGTATATTTTTTGCACGGACTAATGAATAACGGGAAAATTTCAAATACATCTTATATATATATATTTATTGCCAATTTATTTTTCAAAATAATTTAAAGTAATATAAATATATAAATATATAATTGAATCCAAATATTCTGGAATATAAACATATAAATACCTGTTTGTAGTAAAAGTTGAGCATGCAAATAATTTTTTAAATGCAAAATTTATATTACTATAATTGTTTATTTATAACAATATTAAATTTTGCTAGAAATAAATTAGTTTTTTCAAAAGCAAATATTGAATCAAAACAAAAACAAATATCAAATATATCGATCACTAACCCAAAACAAATTGACAATATTGTTTAGAAGATAATTGCATGATTAAGGAGATATTTGTTTGAAATGATACAAACATTAAGTATGTTTTTATAGATGGAAGCATTTTTTTTTTCATATGTGAAATAAATATTAATTTAGCAAAATTAACGAAATTTATAAATGTCGTATAGTTAATTGTAAACAAAAAATCTTCATTTTCTATTTATTAATTCATCTTTAAATAGTTTTGAACAGCAAGGTGTAGAACTCATTGTTTAGTATGACATTGACGCTTATTCTGAGAAAGAACGGATGTCAAGGCGGACAGGAATGGTTTTCCTCAGTTCTTTCCATATTCATTGCGTAAGTTTTTTTACTGAGGGGGGGGGGCGAATTTAAACTTTATTGATTTGTCAAAACTTAATAATCCTCAAAATGCAAAAGATGTCAGTCCATTCCTCATTAAAAACAAACAAACAATGGAATTCAATCTCTCCCTTTTGATCTTCATTCTTTTCCTTGATCATTCTATGATAAAAAAAATCGATCTAACCCCCTCCTCCTTTAATTTTCGTTTATCATTAAATATTTTGCAAGTAGTCACTTGCAAATGAAAAACTCTAAATTTATAATAGGTGTAATACTTAAAAAGTATATTTAGAAATTCAAGTATTTTGTTTTTAATGCTATTTGGAACTAACCATAAAATGTAAAAATCCATAGAATGCAATGCATAGAATGTAGCTTTTTAAACACTAGGAAACAATACAAGTAAAAAAGTCGTCTCTTTGTTTCTTTCATTTCATGCTTTTTATTAAAATCAGTACTATTCGCTCTTTATAAACCATTTGCTTTTATTGTATTTTTAGTTAATTTTCTTTAAACTTAAATTTAAAATAAAATCAAATAAAAATTTAAAGCCAAAAACAGTTCTTTTATGTTTGTTCGTATTTAATCTTTAAATTTTAGCATTTCTGAAATAAAACAATAAGAAAAAAATTAAGTGTTTTCATATTTTTCTTAAATTCCTGTTAGGCTGAAAGATAAAATACCTTTTTGAACTAGCTCAGCTCTTAATGACCTGATATTTATTGTTCATTTATTAATCAGTTAAATCATAATATAAAATGCGAATTGTTAGCTAAAAAAATATTTATTGAATTTACATTTGTATACTTAACGATCTATGAATTCTCTCACTGTGTTAAAAACATCGAAGCAGATTTCACAGAATACTTCCATCCATTGAATTACTCAGTGAATCATATCAACAATTCCATAACCCCATCAGTTTAAGGACTTGGAATGAAATTTAATTAGCATCAGTAAAAGACATCCGAAATAATTATGAGGCAGAATTCCAACCATCCATCTAACGAGAGGCACTAGAACGACATGTAAACACTAGTAATCAACGGTAGGCCCTTAAAAGTGACGAAACAAACGATATTAATGTTCTTAGCCAGTGAACAGAATTAAACACTTGTTTATAATGAAGCAGTCCAGCTGGTCGAATCACTACAGCTGCTTAGGCAATTTTCGCACACAGAATAATCACCGTGTGTCACACCATTAAAGCCTTCTACTTACTGGGTCGTTTGTCATGTGGATAAATAATTGTCCACGTTTACTTAACACTTTGAAGAGTTCAAGAGGGTTGCCAGAAGATTTCTGTATTCTGAAGAGTGGTTGTATCCCCTTTAGATTTTCATGAATGGAATATTTGAATGAATGCTGTATATTATTTTATTTATATCTGTGAGTCAGATGTGGTCAACCTGTTTGGAAAGAGTATTACTCATTGAGAAAAAAAGATAAGCGTACCATTTCCAGCTTATCCACTATATATGTAAAAATATATTTCAAAAAATGAAAAGAAAATTATAATGGCTGATTAAGGATGTTTACGTTAACATTGGGTTTGCAACTAAGTTCCTGTCGTTTAAATTTTAACATACCGCAAGTAATTAAATGTTTTAGATCATTCGAAAGAGAATAGTTTGTTCTACTAGACTCTAGGTTGTGTTATTTTTCCAGATGATTCATGCTAATTTTCAAATAAAAAAAAGAAATGTAAAGTTGAGAAAAATAAGGATTTTTGAAACCTCTTTCTTTTAGTTTTCAATTCAGGTTCCTGAATTGAAAACCTGAATTCTTTTTTTCCCTTCAATATTCTGTTTGCTCAATTGTCACGACCACAAAAGTTAATCGTGACAATTGAGTTGCAAATTCAGAAACTACTACTTATGAAAAAAAGACACTCTTGATTGGGATAGTATATTTGAAAACGTGACTTTGATCTCAAAACCTGGTTTTAGCTATCCAGTTGCGTATTATGACATGCGATTAAACCTAAATTTTTTTTTTCTAAAATTCATGCCACACAGCAAAAAAAAAAAAAATCTTAGAGAGGAAATAAATGTTACCTCACTTTCTTTTTGAAAGATATTTATCAAAAATGTGGAAATAACGTGCTACCCCATTCACAAGCAGTTGAGAGCAAGAGAGCAGTAAGCAATACAGAACTAAAAAATGATTTTAATAAGACTTTATTAAAAATAAAAATAAAACACAACTTTAAAATGACGAATTGTAATATACTTTTCATATTTTCTTTTAGACTTACCTTCTCTGATCCTTTAAATAAAAAAAATGCTTGAATAAGTTGCAATTCTCTTAACCATAAGTGGATGACTATGCAGGGGGGAAATATAAGATAAGCTTTTTTAGAAATAGTATCAAATATATTACTGAAAATACAATTTTAAAATGACTAATTGCAATATCCTTTTCATATTTTTATTTAGATTTACTATCTTTACACTTTTTTAAATTATTAAAAAAAATGCTTTTTTGCAACCCCCATAACAAGCAGATGAGAACTAAGCAGCTAATATCTAAAATATGAAATAGGCATTATTAAAAACAATAAAAATGCAATTTTTAAATGACAAATTGGGATATCGTTTTCTTATTTTCTTTCTTATAGGCATGGAAATAAAAACGTTCTAAACTACCAGAAAATGCTAAAATTTATAGCGATTCTGGTTCGATTGATATTTAAAAAAGGTCTGTAACTTTTACAGAGGAACTTTGTTAATGATTTCGGTAAAATAAAAGTAATACATTTCGTTTTATTATACATAATAAAAGTTCATAATTGTAGAATCATTCTATGACTTTCTGATGATACCTTAGAGCATAGCTTATAAATTATTTATTAGATTAAATATTTTCTTTTGAGTTTTGTATTTTTACTAACTATGTGGTAAAACGAACTTTAAGCTTTAAAACCAAAAAATTGTTACCATATTAACGAAAAAAATATCGAATGAATATTAAGTAAACACCATGTATTTGGGTTTTATTGCCAAAGATATGTTTTGATTTACCAAAAGAGTTACTACCATTAATTTTAAAAGAATTTATTTCTCCGTTTGTTAAACCTCTCCCGCAGTAGCTGTAAAAATTCTATATTTAAATAATGTTGAAATACCTCATAATTTGATATTTAAGACTTTTTTTATTATCAAAAATTTCATTAAATACATTACATTTATTTAAAAAGAATTTATCTTCCCAGCAGAAATAATTTTTTAAAATTTTTTTAAGACATTTTTATACATTTTCCCGCAGAATAATTTAAGTTGTTCTCGCATGGTGCAAAAAAGTCATTAAAAAGAAATAACAGTGCAGTTGCTTAATAACAGCACATAATTTGCACTTATACTTTCTTTTTCATGCTTATAACAGTGATTTAATTTTGAATTTCCACTAGAGAAAATCTTAAATATTTTAACAAGTATTGGTGAAGGATAATTTATTTAAGTCTAAAGAAAAAATACAGCTTTTTTTAACTATATCTAACACTATAAACTATTAAATAGGCATTTGTATCTGTAGATAAATTCTCCAAAAGAATGAAATGAGTCTAAAATGTGTATGATAAATAATATGTATTTTTCAAAAATTAATAGAACCCGTACTGGAATCATTCCAAAAATTTAGATTGATATGGAGAGTGGTTGGAAACTTGCCATTTCCGATTCAATTGACAGTTCTTGAAATATATATCTAACAAATATAGAAAATAAATTTGTGTTTTTTATTAATGGTTACTGCATACGCTTATACAAAATTATAGCCTATTTACCCAAGATAGATTAACACTATGCACCAAGATAGATTCACACTTTTTTTTAAAAATCTTATATGAAGATGTTGTAGCAAGAAAAATGTTATGGTAAACTTACCACACTGTATGGTTGGGACTTTTATAATAAAAAATAATTTAGGCTAATATAACTGAAACATACAGCATTTAAACCGCTCATATATTAATTTTTCAATCCATAGTAATAGTGGTACGATCTATCAAAAATTCTTGTTTTAAAATTCATTTTTTCCTTTTTACGACACACTTAATACAACTTAAGTTTGATGTAAAACATCCCTTTTAAAATATCCATTTTTAAAAAAAATTTGTTTAATATTAGTTTTTTTTAAACAAAACATGATTTAAAAAACATCAATGCTCCCTTACTATTTTTTTTTAAATGTTGTGGTATTAATTCTTTCTTAAAATTGAATTCCTTTTACATGGCAATATCCGACAAGAAACCAAAATATGATGTCATAAAAATTGTATATTACTCCGGACAGCGAAAGATAATTTTTTTAACGAAAAATATGATGATAAAACACGAGTTTTTATTATTTAAAATATTTCACAAGTTTTGAGGAAAAATTACCTTTAGAAATATGCTGCTCAGAACGTACCCTCTTAGAATACCTAGGTAATGTATGGACAGATTTTGTCTCTCTCGAACATTTGTTTAAGAAAACCATCAAACATTTATGTCGTGAACGCATATCATAAGAGCACTATCACAAACTACCCTTTTCGGCTTTTATCTTTCTCAAGATTTATAAGCCACTGTCGAAAGGAACACATCTTACGAGAGTGTTTTGGTCTTAAATCAGGCTTATACATTTATTTTTATGCTGTGACATTCTTATATGTCCATTGGAAAATGTAATATCCGGTCAAATGTAACATCGAATCATCTATCTCCTTGACAAAGTTACTTTATTTTCATATAGCTTCGAAACGTATTACTGTACGACTTGATTCATTTTAGCGAAAAAGATTCCACTGTGAATAATATGTTCTCGTCTGAAAGGTTATTTTTAGTAAATGATTATAATACTTCGAATCATTTCTTGTAATAACTAGTTTATGAAATGAATGCTGCTTATATTACATGGAATTTTCATAATTAGAAAAAGAGTCCAAATAAAAAGTAGGTAAAAATAATGCATGAAACAAATAAAATATGTATTTTTGATCCGATGTTTTAATTGAAAGAACGCCTTCATTTAAATCAATTTCTTTATTTCAAATGAATTACTTTGGAGTTTCTTGTAAATAGAAGATAATTAATATTTTTTATAAAGCTTTCAGATTCAAAAGACAATGCAGATAAAAATATTTATCATATAGCAGTAATACAGACAAGATTTTTTTTATTTTATTAAGATTTTATTTAATGGCTTTTAAACTATTATAATTTTATTCGAAATTATGTTAATATTTGTTACAGTTAATAATGAACGTTAATAATGAATTAATGAATTACTAATTAATGAATTACTAATTAATGCACATTAATAACGAATATTAATAATAACTTATTAACTAAAGCATGTTAATTATGAATGATAATGAAAAATAATGAGAAATATGCATTAATAACAAATTTTAACTGCAAAAAATATATACTAAAAGCAAAAACAAAGACATGGAATTTAGCTTATATCAAAATTGTTTCTTGGGAAATGCTCCTAGTAAGCAATTATTCATATTGTTCTCATTTGCTTGATACCAGGGGCTTTGTCAAAAGCTGCAAGAAAAGCTGCCCTCAGCCTTTTAAATCGAAAATTATAAATAACAAAAGAGCATTTACCCTCTGATTCCCGGATCAAAATTGTGGTAAAAAGTAAAACGCTCAGGATGCCGGCTTTTTTCCGCAAAATCCATTTTCACCCGAACATCTTATGAACAAAAAAAAATCTAATGTACCGTAATAACTACTGCAAAATCGCTGAATCACTTCAATTACACAAATATTA
Source organism: Parasteatoda tepidariorum (assembly GCF_982258835.1). NCBI lineage: Eukaryota > Metazoa > Arthropoda > Arachnida > Araneae > Theridiidae > Parasteatoda > Parasteatoda tepidariorum. The sequence goes on from NC_141761.1 coordinate 76,196,648, forward strand.
CTGTGAAAGTCACTGCATAATATTTTACGTAAAAATGAATTTGATATTAAAAAGAATTTTTCTCATAATTCACACTAACTGCCAGAACTTTAACTTAAATTTTATCTGGAATTTTTTGCATAGTTAATACTCAGCCATTGCCGATAACCGAATTCTAGAAGCTTGATTCACAAGTGTGTTCAATAGCTGTTAAACCAACCTACTATACTATGAAAGCGCTTGAAAAATCACAAAAAATAAAGAAAAAATCTCAGAAACGGATTAAGATGGAATCGCTGTTGTGTGGTCTAATACAATTAAAACATTCAAATATTCTATTGTTCGAGCATTTTTTTCTTAATAAATATTTATTGAATATAGGCTTAAAACTTGCATGACATTTTTATTTCTTAACCTCCAAAACATACACTAAAATACTTCAGGCATTTGCAGCAAATATGTTTTTAACACAGAACATACCGATTTGTATCATTCTTCGGTGATGTTAATTTCTAATAAAGATTAATAACTTTTCCCAATTCTCCAGATTTATCAAAAAATAATATTTTTTTTCGGATTATAGAAATATTTTAAGAAATCATCACTTTTGATAGACTGAAGAATAAACAAAAGCATTTCGGTTTAATTAAACATTTTCACCCAGAAAAATTCGGACGTTTTAATTCAAAGTTGTAAGTAAAATAAGAAGCAATTATCATTGCGATATTTTTCTGAAAGTATTATAACACTTAAAAATTTTAAAAAACAATATAAAAGTAATTACTTTTGATTGGGATGTTTAAGGAATAAGGCTATATAGCATTTCCCTTATTAAGCAACAAGCACCATTTTCCAAAAAAAAAGAACAAACAGAACTAAATTAAGTCATTACTATCTAATGAAAGTTTAAAAATTAATATTCAGCACAAGTTAAAATTTAATAATTATTTTCTTACCAAATTGAAACGTGACTTTGAAAAAACGATTGACTGAGAAAAATGACTAGAGAATTAATTTATAAAAATAAGATTTTGAAAAATTGCGAAAATTTTCTCCAACAGCCTTAAAATTAAAAAAGCAGCAATCTACACGAAAACATTTAAAAAAAACTCGATTGTAGCAAGAACGTATATTTTAAGATAGAAGATAATCAATGCAAATTTCTTCTGAAATTATTATGACACTGAAAATAAAGGAAAATATTAAAATAATGGTTTTTGAGTTGGATATTTATATAATAAGGCTATATAACATTTCCCTGATTAAGCAACAAGCATTATTTTACCTAAAAAATTAACCAAATTAACTCATTACTATCTAATGAAAGTTTGAAAATTAATATTCAGTACAAATTAAAATTTAAGAATTACTATTATTAAGAATAGCAAAATGAAGCATGACTTTGAAAAAATGAATGCTTGAGAAAAATGATTAGAGAATTAATTTAGAAAAATAAGATTTTAAAAAGCTGCGAAAACTTACAACAATAAAGCCCTATAATTAAAACCCAACAATCTACGTGAAAATAACATTTAAAAAACTCAATTGTGGCACAAAGGCATGGAAGACGTTCTTTTTCAAGAAAAATAGTTTAAGGAAAAATAGATGCGCTTGTATTAGATAATGCTCTGGTCATTTTCTTCTTCGCTTATAATGAACGCTTAAAGTTCATCTAGAGCCTCATTAAGCAGTTTCTTCCTTTATGTGTGTTTAATCACTTCGTCTGGGTTAATGGCCAAATGTGCACCTTTTAAAAGCTATTCAGTGGTAAAGAGTGTTAGAAGTTTTAAAATCCCTGTTGATAAAAGGAGGTTATTTGCTGAAAATAACGTCCAATAAAAATATTAATGCTAGCAAATTATAAGAATGAAATATAATGCAAGCTTAGCAAACTTTGAACAGTGGTATGTAAATGCCTGGAAAGAGAATTTCGAATAAAGACTTCATAAAAGTTAGTTATAATGCAATGTTAAATTATTTATTTATGTAAGAAAAATTATTTATGTTGAATTGTTTTTCTTTTTAATATAATAAGAAATATTTATGTCGACTTACTTCTTTACACAGAAGCAGGACTCTATTACAACTTACTTAAAGTGTTGAAAATCTCACTGATTTGTGACGACCGAAGAAATGACTTAACTCATTACAAATTGTTTGTTCATAATAAGGTTTTTATGTGGACTATAAAAGAGAAAATAAATTTATTCTTGTTATATCAAGAGAATAAATGTGTCATGTCTCTTTTGAATTCTGAAAGGGCTTTTTTCGGTGAGAATATTGATGCGTTGTGTTTTTAAATTTGAGGTGCAGCAAACTTCGTTTTTTTTAAATAATTTTTCTTAAATAATTGTGTCTCAAAAATATTTGTCTAAAATTACTTAACTGACAGTTGCACATTTTCATTAAAAAATACAAACTTTAAAGAATGGGAAAATTTGTGAAGCTTACAATATATTTTTCGTCCAGCAATCAAATAAAATAACAAAAAAATCATGAATCATTATTGAAAATTTTTTAAACCGAGTTTATATGTATGTAACAGTTCTTAGGCAATGAAAGAGGGTACAAAATTTATTTATTAATTATTATAGCTAGAGCATTTATCAAAGTGACGCAAAATCACTGCGCTCCTCAATAAAAAATAGGGAAAACCTTTCAAAGCAAATCCGAAAAATGTATCAATTCAGGGAATAAGGAAAATATTAGTAATTATAATTAGTCTATTAAAGATGTCCAGGGTAAAAGTCTTTTCCACGAATAAGTTACAGGGATAATCGTTAAGAAAATAATTAATACATACTTGATATAAAAATAGATTAAAAGACAGGATATGAATTTTAAAGCGTGAGAAGGAGCGTTTCGCTTTGAATATTAAATTTGGAAAAGTATTTACAGAAAAGGAATAACATTATATATATATATATATAATGTATCTAAGGAATAATGTTGAGTTACAGTAGCGTTGAATGAACTATGGAAAGTGGCTTATTTTGTTTTTTCATCATTCGAAACTCTAAAGATCTGTTTTTTAGGCAAGAATGAGAGTTTCGTATTCCATTTGTCCAGAGTCACCAATTAGGTAGTGCATGATTCTTCATGAGTTTAAGTAATGCAAGAAATATTTCGCGGTAAACCCTGGGATTCTCAGCGAGGCATGCGATTGACAGATTTGTCTTTTCGTCTCTAGTATGTACCTGTCTGCACCTAACTAAGTGACTTCTTGACTTCTTAAGATAAGAGTAGTTGGCGCGCATAATGTTTGGGTAACCGTATTAGGGGAAAACTATCAAGAGAGAATTTTTCTCAATATTAACAGTTTTAAAACCATATTTCTGTGGATATTTTGCTGCTTTGGTTGAATATGGTTAAATATGATAGTTCCAAAACCATTTTTCCGAAAAATTTCTAATAGTGTATTCTAGTAAGAGTAAGCTTTAATCAAGTTGGAAGCTGCATACTCATTTATTGTTCCCCATTTGATTCCTAATTCAAGTGTATTTCAGTAATTTGAGTTTATTTAAATAATCCTTTTTAGCAGCCTTTGTATAGTTGATTCAACATTAATAGCATAGCTTTCAGCATAGTTATATATGTATCTCTCTCTCTCTCTGTATATATATATATATATATATATATATATATATATATATATATATATATATATATATATATATATATATATATATATATATATATATATATATATATATATATATATATATATATATATATATATATTGCCTAACAAGCTATTCAGATAGTGAAATACTCAGATACTCAGAAAGTAAAATTGTCATTAAGGGTGAATTAACATTGCCCAAAGTATTAGGACAATGTTTCTGAGGGTTAGATATCCAAATGTTAGTTATAAAATTAAAATATTCAGAGCCTTGGAGGCATTAAGATTGAGTCCTACTGCGGGAAAACCCGATGATTGGATCAAAAATTATTCAAAGTGTTCACTTTTTTTTAAATTTTCGCATACTGCATTTTTGTCTAATCAGGTGCACATGGTTTCCTTTAAGTCGCATATAATGCTTTTAAGTCTTTTTCGAAAGCACCAAGCGGTCAGAATTTAGGTTTACCCAATTTCGAATATTTTCCGGCATGTTGAAGACATAAATTAGTGGGAGTGTTATTCCTAAATTGAATAAGTATCCAAGATATCTCATTCGGTTCTATGACTTTTACCATCATGTATTGTTGCTTTTATCAATTTATATTTCGTAATTATTAAGAATTCACAAATGTTATTATTTTTTTGCTCTACCCTTAAAGTTTTTCGCAGTATTTTTCCTTAAAAACTTAATAGTCTGTTTAAGATATGTTCGCTTAATGTTCAAATTTCATTGTGATAGGGAATTAGTGTTTCGTACATCCTTATTTCAGTTTTATTACTTATGATCGGATATATTGTTTAATTCCTTAAAGTGAAATTGGCCAGTAACGAACTGTAATCAACTTCAACATTAATTTTACTTTGTTAGTAACATATTTTTTTGAAGTTGTAACCTTTCTCCACCAGTGGTGCATCACAAGCCTCTAGATTTATTCCAATTATAAATATTGTTTTCTTTTCATTGATGCTTAGGCAATCTTTTTCCACTGAGAAAAAAGTATTGTCAAGACTATTGAAACATTGTATTTTCTGGCTCTATGGGAACGCTAAAAGACCGAGAATTTTTACCGAAGTGCTTTGGTAATGATTTTGATAATGTTAAAAATAAAATATGGTGTTCTAATACGTGATAAAATGCTGTAAATGGGGTAATGCTGCAATTTTCAAATCCAGAATAAAAGGTAAATTGTTACTGAACGGAAAAATTACCATATATATGGTTTAAATACAGTATATTTTGGATTTCAGTACTAGGATTATGTTGTTTTTTTCTATCAGAAATGTCAGTACTGTAATTTTACCACATTTTTTTCCTACTTGTAGTATCAATTTGAAGAGTCACAAACGCTTCTACAGCAGACAGGTATCGAGGATGTTATCGTCTCGAAAACAATCTGACTGTCTATTCATAATAATACTTAACCATCTTCTAAGAAATGTTGATTGCAGATTTTTATTTTTTTTCTGTCGAGGAAAGTAAATAAAAATTTCAAAATACAAAGAGCAATTAGAAACAACAAGTGTGTTTTAAATGCTTCTAAAGATATTGTAGAGAAAATTAATCAATAACAGTTTATTCGCGAAGATTAAGTAAGTACTCATAGATTTCAAGGCATATATAGAAGATTTTTCTTCATCCTCCAACTTATTGTCTGTCTGGTTTCGTTCTAAGGAGAAAGGCCTCTTAAAGGCTGAAAAAGACCTGATTGGTAGGGCATTTTGCGCATATCCAAAGGTTATGAGTTTGTTTCCCGTCAGCCGAAGACTATCATATAGTAAATGGTGACTAGTACACGTTAAATATGTCAAGTTACTAAGCTCTCCATGTTTCCCACAATAAATCATACCTCTGGAGGAACTGAATTGGAGATTGATCTTTCTCTAGCTCTGGTCAATTTTACGATCTGTGGATAAATGAATGGAGGTATAACTGGATCCACCGTATAAACGAGATGTGACGTGTGTGTGTCTGAATTCGTATTCTCGACCATAGGTGGCGTCACTGAAAAACAATAAATGCATCCTCTAACCTTAAAATTCACTTGGTTTCTCCAAGCAGGCTTGCTGGTATATGGCAAGAGGCATTAGAAATAACATAACACAGGCCTGTTGAAATATTTTTAATCACAATTTTATTTTTATGCTCTCATCGAAAAGAAGTTAATTTGCCATTTGAAATAACTTTCAAACGTAAGTGCTTATGCTTTCATAAATTTACAATATATTTTTTTAAAAAAATTAACTGTTAGAGATCAAACATGTAGAATTCTTTTATAACGCTTTTCCAAATTATTCAAAATGGGCAAATATATTTAATTACGACTTTTGGACGAGAATCTCAAAAGGGTAGATATAAAATGATCAATCACTTTTGAACAATTACGAATAAGTAACAGAAAATGCAAATTAGTTTTTTTGGACTCATGAATTACACAAAATAAATAGTATGCCTCGATTTTAACTCAAAATTCAGGGAAGTTTGCAGTTATGTGTTTTTGATCTGAATGTTTTGTTTTTGATCCGGTTTGTTTTTGACTAACCGAAACGTAATCTAGCTGTCTAATTTGGAATCAACTGCTGTTGAGATCCCTAAATGGAAATAAAGTTAAAATACTTTACATAATTAAAAATTTGTTCAGATGCGGATATGCTGGGTGACTTTGAAAGAAAAGGTGAAGGAAGTACATTTGTTGCTATGGAAAAAAATTGTGCATTGCTAAGATTCTCTACTTTAGAGTTATACCACTCATTTATTGCTACAAGTGATAAGAAAACCACGTCGTCAGGTGAAAATAAAGTTAGCACCACTTAAAAAATTCCACGTCATGCAAGCAGGCATAACCTCGAAAGAAGGAATCTTTCGATTAAAATGAAGACCAAATTTGCGAAAGTATGGCTTAATGATCTACTAGTACTGTGGATAAAAAAGAAAATGTTTGCAGTTAGACGATTGGCCAGGGAAAAATTATTAAGATGGCTGGGCCCACGCCACAATATTCAACCAATGATGACAAAGAATATTTAAGCTCTTGTGATCTATTATAATTATCAAAACATATGCATGCATTTTTTTCATGTTCACATTCTTTTTCAAGACTTCATTTAACTGAGGTAGCCTTTGCCAAATAAAGGAAATCAACTGTCTCTATAGTGTCTAGACAAAGAGATTTATTTCCACTTATTAGTTGTTAAATTAGCACTTAATAAGATTTACATCTTTTTATAATTTATAACATTTTCCATTAAATATTTTTCCCTCATCTTTATGAGAAAATACATTGTTTTCAAAGCATTAACCAGTAAAAGGAAGCTTTTCTATTTTTTAATCTATTTAAATTATATTTTTCCTTTTAAGTCAAGCATGTAAACTTTTTATACTGGTATTACACATTTTCTTAGTATGGGAATCAAACAAAAATATTAAAATGCTCATCATTTTTCCCAATCGTAATTATCTATAAATTTCCCATAATTTATTAAAAATAAGTTAAATCTTATGCAAAATAACTTTCCCTATTATACACATACGTAAAAATTTATTTTTGAAATTCAATGAAGAAAAAATCTTCTGACTCAAAAACGAAGAAAATTATTGATAACTACTCTAAAACCAAAAGTGATACAGTAAAACTCCAGATCATCCAGATAATTCCAGGTAACAGTGATCCAGTCACTCCAGATAACAGTGATTTTTAAACAATCAAGCGAAATTCATGGTCCAATACAATACATCATCTGATGCTTTGCGTTTAAAAAGGAAACAGAAATGTTTGTAGTTACAAATGCCCCTAGTGTATTGCCCAGTAACAAGAACTTTATTATCTTATCTTTTAACTTTAATAACTCAACTAAATGATATGAAATTGTAGAAAAAATAAAATATTATTCTAGTCATTATATACTCTATATTATTATAGTCATTGCACAGGTTTTTTTGTGACTAAGAATATATTCAAAGTGTGTAGTTAATTTTACATACTGTTTTTGATGATGAAATGCTGACCTCAATGGTTTTAAGAAATGATAAAGAAAGTGTGATGCTAAGTTTTCTCAGAAGGTTCATAATAAAAATAGAGCTAAAAATTCTCAATATGTGTTTTTTCTTAATACGAGAAGCCATTAAGAAAATCACATTATAAAATGCTGATATAAAAAAAAGTTTAATTCTGAAAATAAGATATAAACATCCTATTAATAATACGCACAACTTACTTAACTAAAATTAATCTTTCGATTAAAATCTTGATTTTCACTTGAAAAACAAATATGGAAAAAGTAATACGAAATTCGTAGCAATAAAAATATTTCTAATTACTAAATGTGATGAAATTATTTGTTTATTTAGTCCGTAAAATTAAGAAACATTAAAAGATTATGCAAATTTTAATATTTGTTCAACGGTAATACAAAATATCCCTTAAATAAATAGTTGTATCCAAATTTAATACATTTTCAAATGTTTCATGATGAAATTTGTAAACTACTAATTAATCCTAGAAAAAAACAGCTTTAAGCAATAATTGTTTTTATATATCTAATAATAAAGATCATGCAGGTATTTGCACTAATTATTATAGTATTTACTCACCACTCATAATAAAAAAATAATATTTCTTCCTCCGCATTAATTTGAATTTAATTGTATTATTATTGCAAGTAAAGAAGAGTTAATATTGAATTTTTTTTTAATTTGATTTCAAAGCAATGAATTTTTTTAATTTGTTCTATACCAAATTCAATTCATTTTTTTCTATTACAAAAATATATATTAGCTATTAATTCGTAATTAATTTCTTTATTGTTGCTTTGAGTAGCACCTAATAAAAGATAATTTAGGAAAAATGAAAATGCATAATGAATCATTCATTTGCAGATAAAATAATCTTTAGACTTCAATATAAGCAAACAACAAACTTTTTATTATTTCTTTTTTCGCATAATTCAATTGCATGTACTTTGCACAAAAAGTAAGAGGGACCAATGTGAATGACTTTTGATCTAATGATCGGATCTTTATGTTCTAAGACCCACTCTTGAGTGTTCGAGACAGTGATTTCAAATATGCTAATTAATGAATGTAGACGATATTTTAAGTTACAAAATCAACCACAAAAATACACTTTTTCTGAATAAACATACCTTTTTCGGTGTATTCGGATTTTTTACTCCAAAAATAATAGGGTTATCCGCAATCTGGGATATATGGTCCTAATAGTTTGACCAGGAGTGCTTAATGTTAATTTTTTTGAGTATTTGGCTACATCTCAATACATTTTCAAGCGAACTGAACAATTTTTACACTATAATTTATATATCAAATTGATTTCACTCGAAACTGACTTTTATTCAGTATTTAATATTTTTTAAATTTAATTTAATAATCGGTCGAATTGATCATGAGAAGTCAAATTGGAAAATATGACCTTTGGGAAAACCTGATCATAAAAAAAAACGTTATTTTGGGTAGATTTTCATAACAATTTAACGTAAAAGGTATTCTTTCATTGCTGACATGATAAATATTTTTAGAATTCTTTTCACTGATATAGTAAAAATAGTTGGAAGTAACTTTGAGGTTATTTTAAAACATATCTTAGATATATTTATTAATAATAAGAACAACCTGAAGAATACATCTCAAAAAGGTTGTATGTTAGTGTGTGTGGGTTATTGAGGTGTATGGGTTAGTTTTACACATACTTCAGTTCATTTTGAGGTTGGTTTAATATCTTCATATCAAATGGACTATAGTGGCAATTTTAAATGTATACAAGATACTTTTCTTATGATTACGTATTAGGTATAGGTATTAGGTATATATGAAGTGTGCAAAAATTAACCGTATTTCAATTAAAGAGAGTCAGGTATTTATTGGAGCGAAGTTATTTTATTTATATTTATGCTCATTTTGAGGGGGTTGGTTATAAATTCATTTCATTTCAACCGTCTTGATAAACTAAATTTAAAGATATGCAGCTAATTTAGAAGTTGTTTTAAGTTCACTTTATATTAACCAAACTGAAGAGGCACTTTTCAATGTATACACGCATTTTAATTTTTTTACTTTCTAATACTTAAAAAACAATAGGTATAAATGATATGCATAAAAATTAACCAAATTTCAATTAAGAAAATCCAGGTATTTATTAAAAGGCATGAAGTTATTTTATTTATATTTAAGATCATTTTTGAGTGTTTGATTATAAATCTACTTTATTTCAAACATCCTAAAGAGCTAGACTTCAAATTATGCAGGTTGTTTTCTTTTAAAACTAGAAACTAAAGAGCAATTTAGGAGATGTGTAAGATTTTACCCTATTTTAATTAAAGAGAATCAGATGTTTATTGAAGTGTATGAAGTTATTTTATTTGTACTTTAATTCATTAGATTTAAGCTGGTTTTAAATTAAATTAGTGGCCAATTTAATTATGGTTTGTTTCGTTAATTAATAATATTTTTTACTGAAAAAGATACGAATGTTCCATCAAGAGTTGGTTACGATGCTAAGTCACAGTTGTTTATTTTAAATATCACTTAAGTCAGCCAACTTTACAGTCAATTATCATTCAGGTAATAATTAAAATTATTTAGTATAAATCATCAAAAATAATTGTCATTTGCCTTTAAATTATAATTATATTATAAATCATATATATACTTTATTGAAATTCACATATATAAATTTCTCAAAAAAAAAAAAAAAAACTGTTGTTGAAATTATGAATTATAGGACAGACAAGAAGAACTTAAAATTAATGGTACCTTTTCATTTAAAAAATAAAAAAATAATCTTCACATGATTTTAATCTATAATTTAATTAAAAATTAAATTGATAATTTGATGACATTCATGTACTCGAAATCCTCAATAAAAAATCACTAAAGAACTGAATATTTCAACAAACAAGAAAATAATAAAATTTAGCAATTCAATCCTGTAGGTGTTTTCTCTTCATTTAACCTTCAAGAAGCATCGTTATTTGATTTTAAATCATAAATGAATGAAGAATATAACGATAATTTATTAAGATTTTAATAGCCTAAATTCTTATTTAAAATCACAAAAGTATTGAATAGCATTTTAACAAACAAGAAAAGATTTAAATTCACACTGTAAAAATTTGCAGAAAAAAGTACCGACTCTCAAAATGTTGGTAAAAATCAATTTTACGGTGAAGCGAATTTCATGGATGGGGCACCCAAAGTGCTTGTATTTAATCCAGTTTTTTTTTGCAATGCAGTTATCCAGTGATTCCGTCAATTTATTTCAATTCAACAGTCTATCTTACATCATTTCAAATCATAATTGAAAGAAACACTGTAATTACAATTTATTGACACTTATAAATATAATTTCTGAATAAAATACACCTTGGTATTGAATAACATTGTGGCAAACAAGATTGCCTTAAAAACATTTGACAACTTTCACGTGAAATACGAATTTACTTAAAAGATGAAAGCTGTAATTTATTTTATCTGTTTAGTTCTTTGCTCACAAACAGAAATGAGAAAAATAAGTATATACCTTTATCGGATCAAAATATTACATCAATTTATTTTTCGAATTTCGGAACTCCCAACCGGACTAAGCGAAATAGTGATAAATGGAAAAGTCAAAATAACAAACGCTTACTGCTAAGAAACAATCTGAAGATAGATGGATTGTTATGATCCTTGTTAGGTGCGTTTCCTTACAATTTTTTCAATTTATCACTCTAAAAAAGAAAATAAAAATAAATGAAATAGTTTTTTTCGCTTTTTAGTGATGTTGCTGTAGTCAACGTGGAAAATTTATTTTTAGGTAAATAACTGAAGTAAACAGAAACTGTTTTCTGTAAAATGCATGCTTGAAGGGAAAGGGAATATTTTTTATAGATTTGTAATATGTAGAGCAGCATTATTAAAAACGTAAATATTTATTTTTAAGAAAAGTACTTCAGGGGTTGGTATTGACTATTATTATTTTTTTTTGAACATGGATATTTATAAAAATTTTCAGACATTTTTTGACAGAATATTTTCAGACAAAAAATAAGTACATAACAGTAAGCAAAACTATTACAGTTAAGGTTATTTATTTTTAAAAGCGTCTTTGAGACAAAAAAAATTCTATGGTTTTTATGAAAATATTATATTTTTAAATGTATATATCAAATTAAAGTTATAAAATTTATATGTTTATTTTTTACCATAAATTTGACTTTAAAACCCACTATACTGATTTGGAAGGCATTTTTCGTCTCTAGGCCACATTTTATTTTCCCAACTTTAGAGCGGTATGCGGTAAAACTTATATAAATATAAACTGCATAGAACATAGAGAAATATATTTTATTTCATTTAAACATGTGTTTTAGAAATTCCTTAATCGTTTTTAAGATTAGTTTTATACTATTTTTTAAATGCGTAAAGCAGGAAATTGTTGCTTTTATTTGAGAATTAATTTTGAACTTAAAAAGAAGACTAAGAAGAAAAAGAAGTTAAATTAAAGTATTAAATTTTTTGTTCAAACTCATTTAAAAATTTAAATATGAAATCATAATTGGGAAATACTTACTAATTATGTTATTAATGGAATTATTAAAAATGGAAGAATGATTCTTGTCTTATATTAGAAAGAATGTCTGTTTTTTTTTAATTTCTTAAAACAAAAAAAAATTAAAAAGAGTAGAAAAAAGGAAGCAGAGCACTACAAAAATCTGAGCAACTAATAATAATATAATCACATATTGAAATGAATGAAAATCAACTATAACTGATGAAGAAATCGCAATTTATAAAGAGATTTCAGAGGAAGATTTCAATTCAACTAAAGTGTTAAACGTTTGACACAGTTTTATCATTTGTTTCGTTTCATTTAATCGGTCTCTAAAAATAATTTTATCTTTTATTAATAAAAAAGAACATACATATTTTACGTATACATTTACATTGATATAATGGACAAATATTTTAGCTGAATATTTTTTATAAATATGAATAAGATACCACAGTTAAAGCCTCCATAAAAATAATTTTATTTTTTTTATTCAGTTATTGCGATTCTTCAATCGATAACATCTTAATTACTTATGAAAGCATTATGGAAACCACCAATATTGCTTATGAAAGCAATATTGACAAGCCATAAAATATTGCTTTCTTACCAGCAAAACTATGTTTTATACATCTAGAAACTACTAACCAGTTTTAGCTTGCATTTTTTTTTCAACATAAGGTATTAATTTCGTGCTCAACATTTAAATATTATGAAATATGAGAAACACTATTTAATTTATAATCTCATTCCCGATATACAATTGTCAATCGAAATTACAATAAGAGAATGTTTTCAAATATTTAGTAGCGCCAAATGCTTGTTCAGCAATACTTTTAGGAAATGCTACTCCGGGTGCAACTTAAAACTTCAAACTTTGTAGCGCTTCTAAGATCTAAAACCAGTTAAGTGTGGTAATGCTTTAACAATTTATTTCCTTTGAGATGATTAATCATATAAAGAATAACACTCTTTTATCAGAAATTTAATTTCAATGTTTCTCTCCAATGTCTGAAGTTTATATCTTTTTTATTAGTCTCCGACATTTTTCTTATTATTGTATTTATCTAACATTAAAAGCATGTGCTAACGACACGTATGAAAATAATTTGTCACAGTAAATAGGGCATCGATGGTTCCTTAACTAAAAAATGGAATTCTGGGATCGAACAGCTGAAGAACAACAAAAAGGCGTGACTATTTTACCATTCTTTTGCTCTACTTCATAGAAAGTAGATAACAGCTGGAAAGCAAAGAAAACTATTTTGAACGTTCCTTAAGCATTATCGTTTCTTAGAAACCGTCTTTGATTAATAATATCAACCTCACGACTTTACAGAGTTAAAAGAGTATTTCATAAAAAATAAAAAAAATACTCCGAATAAACGTTTTACTCAGATCTTTCTAATGTCTGATTTAATTAAAAATTTAACCCTTACAGGGTTGAAATTTTTCTTATAAAATTGTGGTTAAATAACGGCAGCAGTATGTTCATCCAATTAACTGTAAGGTTTACGGTGAGGAAAATTTCTTTACTTTTACGGTCTTAGAACTGTTTACAACTAGTATGGTTAACCAACCATGAATGCAAAACTATATATTTTTTCAACATAAACAACTTCATTATCGTCAAAAAGAAATTTAACTGAACAGGTTATGGGCCTTATTAGGTAATGGGCATTGGAAAGGGCAGGACACTGGAAATTCTTCATGTGTTGAAGGGAATGGAGGAATTATTATGCTGTCAAGGTTGGGACTCAAACCCCTGTTTTGCCGGTCATGGTCTAATTGGTGCGGTAAGGTTTTAGTCGCTTAACCATATGAGGTAAAAGCAGTAAATAAACAGATTTTTTTTAACAGTTTACAGTTTGAGTACCATTTTATTTAAGGTCATTTCACTGTTTTGTTTGAACAAGGTAAAATAACGATTAAATAAATTGCTGTTGAACCATTTTTCCGAGAAATTTTAACACTGTATTGTCATGTTTAAATGATTTCTGTACAAAATGTTTGATCAGTTTATCCCCAGAAAATTTCTACATCTACCAGTAAATTTGTAACTTAAATAGCTGGAATCAAACTTATGTTTTTCGGAGTAAAATAACTAATTATTTTACTTTTTAATTAATTAATCATGGTACAAATGAATATCAATTTTTAATGTAATTTTTAACTAAAAAGCTACTTTTACCAATTTCTAAAGAATCCTATCTTTTCTTTTCTATCACGTTAGAAATAAAAGAAAACGGAATAATTATTCTAATAATTGATATTTTTTTCTTCTTATTTCCTTACGTGCATGAGATATTTATATTTTCATATTCAGACATTGTATTTACATCAAGAAACATGGGAAATTTGTGAACGTTCAATTTCACTTTACCTCTCTTTGAATATCTTAACATCCATATTGTATGAAGAGTTTTTTAATTCGGCGAACTTTAACGACTCTCTCTCTTTTTTGGAGATTTGTCTCTTTGTTGTAGTTTGTTGCAATTACAAGCTTTTATTTATTTCAAAATTTGTTAACTGAACTAAAAAAAAGTCAAGAATCATTTTTTTTGTTGTTTATTTACGAAAATGCCAAGCACGAGAGCTAATCGTTAACTGATTCTGGATTATGAAATCGCCCAGTGTCCAGGATTGCTGCTATTGCCAGTCCTCAAGTAATGTGTGCAAAAATAAAAGGCTACTTTCTCTTTCATTCAAAATCGTGCGACGAAAGGTTTTTGGTCACCCTATTTTTGTAAACTATCAGAAAGTATCATTAAAAGAAGAAAAATATGTTATAATTTATAACTCCGAAATTGAAAAGTCTAGTTTAAGAGTTTAAAAAATATATAATAAAAAAGCATCCAGAAGGTTATATCTTTTTTTTATAGAGAAAAATTAAAAACAGATAAATGTTCAGAAAACTGTTAAACTTAGATAAAGTGAAGAGTGTTTAATTATATAGCCGTATTTTTTATTTCAGTTTGCAAGAAAATCAACATTATCATTTTATAATGCAAACTAAGTTTCCGATAGTCTGGGACAACAGGGCATCAAAATAGCTGGTTAGACCAAATTAAGCAAAGGGTGCAACAATAGTTTTACGATTAATTGTGTGATTAAGAAAAATTAGTTCTCTATATAAGAGCATATGTGAATACCTATTAATTAGTTATTGCTAGGCATTAAATTTGATATTTTAAGGATTTTTTTGATCTCTGGATAAGGTGTATCTCTATTTTAGGGCCAAATTTTCTGTACCCAGTTTTCTTTCTTATTGAAAGATATTTCTGTATATTTATATTGTACGTAAATGCAACTGTCTTTAAATTAAGTTGATTGGTAAAACACTTTAAAACCAGTAAAATACTATTTCTTAGTAAAATAAATAACAAATTTTTAAGGCATGATTTCATAATTAAATACCTATTAATTTCTGAAATATAATTTGCGGCATAAATTAATTTAAAACACTAATTATACATTTTGAAAATCAGTATTTAATTTTACTACTGATATTTTCCCCTTTTTTTCATTAATTAACATGAAATCTAATAAAAATTAGAAAGTTAAAAATTTGATTTCAGACGCCTTAGCAGTTCAGCTTTAATTTAGAGTAATACAAGGTTTTAAAAAATCACTCTTTATCCAAATGAAAACTGCATAAATATAATTAACTCAGTTTAATTGGCGCATTTTCCAGGAATTCAAATTATTTACGTAATTTTGTATCAAATAATTTCCCTCTAACAAAAGAAGCACCTTCAATAGCATAAATTTTTAAATGAAATTATATTTCTTCAGAAACTAATTTATAAATATGCAATTCGATTAAGTCCTTGCGAACGAAAAAAAAATCGGAGCATTTCACTTTCCACTTGAGTTGAGGTTCAAATTTTCTTTTCTAAAGGTCCTTTAATGTTTTCTCTGATCTTGATGTAAACTAGAATAAAGTAAACGAGAAAAAAGGAATTAACTCATGCATTTTGAAGTTTTCCGGAGGCTAAATTAATTATTCAATAGATAATAAGAGTGTCACGCTGAAGTTCCATAAAAACAAAAGAATAAAAAGTCTTATCCTTGTTTTCATATTACGATAATCAAATAAGGTCCGCTGGGAGCATTGTTAGACTTCGAAAACGATGTCATATCTGCATTTTTAATGATTGTTTTAAAGCTTGCAGTCGAAGTTTTTATCTTACTGATTAAGCGATAAGCTATTCGAGAGAAGTTATTCAATTTATTTTTTAACACGAAATTTTTTATGTGATATTTGATACTGCAACTTTGTAGTTATTTACGTTTTATCGACTTGGTTGTTCAACAAATGTATAATAGGAAGACATTTTATTGTTAATGAGAAATGATTTCTTTCAAGTTTGATGAGAAGAAAGTGTTTTTTTCTGATTTTATTAACGTAGTTGAAATCTACCAAAAAGAAAGTAAATTTTGAAGTATTTGACTTAGAGTAAAATGACATCCTAAAAAATGTAAAGAGAACCTAAAGCAGTTTTAGACATTTTTTTATTAAACTGTATTTTAAAAAATTTAAAGTAGCACTCCCCCTAGGACAGAACTAGAATTTTAAAAAAATAATACACAATGGCAAAAGTATGTATGGCTAAACCTTTTGAATTGTTAATTTGGAATTCGTTTTTGATTCCATACGTCATTCAGTTTGAAACTTACTTTTATTTAGTTATGACAGTTTGCTTAATTTATCTAAAATTATTTCAAATTGATGTAATAAGTGATTGCTATAATACAAGAAACCAAACTTCATTGTTCTTTTTCTTCCATTTTGCATTTTACTTGGTTTGCTCGTAAAATGGTTAAAATAAAATATTTAGCCATTGAGTTAGATTGCTCAAGCTTTGATTCTCATGTGTTATCAAATTTTTCCTTTTTTTTCAAAATGAGTATTCTATAGATAAGATCTAAACGATGTTGATTTTGAATTGTTTGCACTGCCATCCCTGCTATTTTAATGCAAAGAATGTAAAAATTGTAAATTTTCAGACATATTATTTTAGTTAGAAGCATATGAGAGAAAGTATTCAGAGCTTATAACATTGTTTTCTTGGTTCACGATTGAAGCGATGGAAAATTGGTTCATGATTGAAACGATATATCAATAAATATAAGGATGCAAATTTTCTGAAATCTAATAAGAATTATATTTGAGTACCAGTTTTATTCAAGTTGATTGGTGTCACCAGGCATAAGAAGTACGACAACATTCAAATTATGAGAAGTACGATAGTAACATTCAAGAATAGCACTTACTCACTAATCACGGAGAAAAGAATCTGGTTAAATCATTATACTGCATGGTATTGACATTTAAGTACAAAAAAGTATTCTGGTCAATAAAATCAAAATATACAGTGTTTAAATCATTCATGTGGTAATTTTTCTACTCAGATGGTACAATTTTACGGAAATTCTGAAAAGTAAATGAAAAGTAAATTTTACCAAATAAAAGGTTTACGTACCATGCTTCAAGGTATTCCATTAAAGTTACAAATTTTACCTCATTTACCAAAGTTAAACATGTTATAAAATGTTTTTTTAATGATAATTTTATCAAAACTATTACCAATGTGCCAAAAATTACTGTGCTTCTGGGGTTCCTATACTGCCAGAAACACGGTAGATTTTATCGTATTATGGTAACTTTGAACATAATTTTTTCTCAGCGTTACATTTGTAATAAGAAACAAACAAATAACTTTTTTTTTAAAATTCGTTTTATTCCTTTCATTCGTTTTTATTCGTTTTTATATTTTTCTTTGACCATGTTAAGCAGGTTGCAGAAAATAAGTTAACGAGTTAGAAAATTTTAACAGTGAATAATAATAACTTGTAAACGAAAGTGACAAAGATGACAAATGACAAAACAAAAATGACAAATATAAGATTTTACCTCAAATAATTTTAGATCATTCAAACACAGTAATGAAAAGCGGGTATTTAAATTAACTGTAAGCCTTATTCCTTTTTGATTTTATATTTTTATGCTAGGATTAAAAAAATTTCTTGAAGTTGCATTATGTATTTAAACTTTTTCGTCCTTCTGAAAAACAAAATATGGCTTCAAAGATTACAAAGAATTGCAAATTCAATCAAATTTCAAAGGAAAACTAATTATCATATTTACTAATCATTTTAAGTATATTTATATCTAAGAATAAAATGGGGTACAATTTGCTCTGTTTAAATTGTCAAATATAAAAAAAATAATTAATAATCAATGTGCTTTTATTATTGAGATAAAAATGCAATGTGTATCTTTAACTCAACGTATTGAGATATCTGTGTGTTTTAAATCTGTGTGTTTCGCTTAACCATTCTGTTCGTATTGGAAATCGTGTTTTGCTTTACTAGGAAACGTTCTAAGCCGAATGCGAATTTCCATGTAAATGACAGTCAGGGAAATGGTATCCGAATAATTAATAATTTTATATTGATAGTAAGGAAGTGTAAATGAGTAAAAATAGTATTTATATTTTAATTATAGATTTTCAATAATGATTCTAAAATTATGCATTTATTCGTGTCAAAAATTTTACTTTATAATTACATAAAATTGAATGATGTAAATTGAGAAAAATTATTTGTCTCGAAATGGGAATTCATTTTTCATGTTTTATAAAAGAATGACTTGTTAATCAAAGAGTTAACACATAGTTTAACGGATGGCTCTTGCTTTAAATTTAAAATAAATAAATAATCTGCAATATTTCTTTAAAAAAGCCATTTAACACATTTCTTGATTTAAAGTCACTTATGTGTTTAAAAACCACACAAAATCAGAACATATTTACGGATTTTATTTACTCTATCTTATCCAACTCTGAAATATTAAAGACTAAATAGAAGAAAATATTTTTATTCACTTACTTTCAATTCTTCATTTCACGATCTACCGTGTAACTCGCATTTCGCTTACTATTGTGAGGAAATAAAACGGAAGAAATTGGTAGAATAGTTTCTACCTTTAACATCACTTCCACACTAGAAAATGTGTTTTGTTAAACGGGAAAAATGCAAATTGGGATATGATTTTCTCAAAATTTATGCTTGAAGTATTTTTTTTGATTTCAAGTCATTATTACATTTGTATAAAGACAGTAATTTTGAACAAAAGATATAGATATGAAGCTAAATATATCTTGCATAAAATTAGAAATATAATAAGTAAAAAGTAAATTTGCATAAGATAATTAGTCTTTCTTTAATTCTATTGTTGTAATAAAATATTATTTTTCTTTCAGATATCGCATACGATTCCGATTTGTTTGGAAGAACAGAGCGCAGTTTCGGTGGATCTGTCGTTGAGCCCCCACAGAGGCCTAATTCCTACTGGGATGACCCACACTTTCGTCCTTACTTTGATAACTCAACCGACAGAAATGTCACCTTCCAACTTTCAAAGCCATCATACCTTCACTGTCGAATTAGACAACTAGGTGATCGAGTTGTAAGTATAATTTCAATAACCTATTGCATTACTTTTACTGTTAGAATTTTTTGGAAAAACAGTTAAATAACAATTTATTTCAGTTAAATAACAACTGTTCCTTTATCATATTTTAAACATTACTGTCTAATAACCAGAAATAAGATGGTATTCAAACTGTTTGTTAACTGCGTTCATTTTACACGGTTAAAGAACGAGAATTTTATCACACCAACTAAATCCACCTTAAGAAGCCACTTAGTTCCTTGCAGCTGGTTAAATGTTATATCCAAAATGGATAATATGTCAATCTCATGGCCGACAGAAGGGGGATTTGAGTGCCAGCATGGCACCACAATATTTCCTCCATTTCTTTCAATACATGAAGAGTTTTTAGTATCAAGCACTCCCCAATTAGTGACCCTGGACTATAAGAATACTATATTTTCCCTCACGCACAGATGTCAGCATCATAAGGCTGCTTAACACAAAATTTTCTTGCATTTCCCATCGCTTAGGATCGGTGAAACAACCAAATAAATTAATTGAACCACATTCCACGGTTCATTAAAAAACAAAATTCAACCACGATCTAACTCCAATGCCGATTACCTTGCGAAAACCTAGCTCCAATGTCCGGTTTGAAATCATTCTAATTGTAAATGGTTAAAAAAACAGTGTAGTTTTGTATTCAGGGCTTGTTAACCATACTACCAACTGGTTACTTTTACGGTTTCAAAACAGTAACGGTAAAAAATGTTCTTTATCGTAAACTTTACTGTTAATTGTGTGGACAGACTGCTGCCGGTTATTTAACCGTAATTTGAAAATGAAAATTCTAACATTGTACATTTAAGTAGTGAAGAAAATGATAAAATTATTCATAAATTGAATAGTTTATTTATTTCCCGTAAATATCAATGAATTGTTTTTTTTTTTAATTGTATGATATTTTTTCACGTATCTTATTTTTGACTCAGAATTTTCACAACAGAAACCTAGAAAGACCTATAAGCAATTATTCGAATACTGCAATATGACCAAATTATCATTACTTGACATTCATATTAATCCAGATTATATAGTTATCTGTTGATTTAATATAGTATCTATTAATTTTTTATCTCAAATTTCCTAAAATGTAGATTCGTAAAACTGTAATTGCAGTAATAGGATATTTATATGATGTTTTTTATCTCAAAAGTGTGTAGTTTAGTAAACACTAATGCGACTTTTTCAAAAATCAAGAATAAAAATCAAGAAAGTTTCAAAAATCAAGCAAGCAAGTGAGTTTTTAAAAGTTGGGCCTGAGGTTGGTAATCCTTACTGGAAGCTCCATTGACCCATTCAGTTTTTTCAACGTAACTGCATTAGCAATTGGTCAATGTATAATGAGTTAACAAAGTTTCAAATTCAGAGATGTCAGGTAGGTTTAAATTCAGCTCCTAGTTTCTACTGACTACAGGATTGATATAAAATAATGGTGTCTCTGTGGTAATGGTGTCAAAGATCATAGTTAAGTATCCCCTTGCAATGGTGCAAACAGTGAAAAATTTATATCTATAAAACACAAATGCAAATAAATTTCATATCAAGAAGTCCACAACAAAGGCTGATTTGTCCAAATACTTGATCTAGGAGTTTCCTTGTTTCGTGGGCTGCGTCCAAAAATTCCCTGGTAGTAAATGGTGACTGACGCACGTTAAATGTGTCTAGTCACAAAGTCCTCCATGTTGCCATGGCAAATCATGCCTCTGGGAGTACTGATCAGGGAGTTTCCTTGTCTTCTGAAATGTTCAAAATTACAGGACTACGGAGTTGAACATTAGTAGTCGTAAACCCAAAATTTTGCCAACTGTTCAACGGTGGTTATATAAATATATATATAAATATAGCTTAAACTTAAAAAGTTCGTTAGCTTTTCAATTTAAAATAAAACATAATTTAGCGAAACTAATTGTTAATTTCAATAAAATTCAAAAGTTTATGAAAATATTCCTCTAATTAAAAAATTTTCCTTTTAAACTTAATGCCGAAAGACTGAAACATAAACCTTAAAAATTCCTCAAAAATAAAAATATGTCTCATCTTATTTGTATGTCATGGATAAAGTTTTCAGCTATCTGAAGAGCTATTTTGCTACAAAGTAGCTTATAAGAAATAAAAGCATAAGTTTCCTACCGAAGAAGAAATTAATAAAAATAAAATAAATTGTGAACATTTCCTAACAAATGATATAAACGCTTTTATATTAAACTGAAATTAGATATTTACTAAAATTATTACGCAATTACTTTAATTTTTACTTTTCTTCAACAGATTTTACAAGTTAAAATTTTCAGAGTTTTCTTGTGAGTGACGCTTTACGTCTCTGAAAAATGAATTTAAGGGGAATTCTTGAAACTATCTTTACTAACTATTTAAATTTTTTTGATTAATTGCAACTCATTGCAACCGTCAGTAAATAGTGAGTTGAAGAAATGAAACAAACTTTAAGAATCAAAAACTTAAATATTGAAACTTTAGGCTGGAACTAATTATAAAAACTCATAAATATTGAACAATCTGGAAAGAAAAAATTTCCTGGATTTGTAACTTTTTCGATTTCAAACAAGTGAGAAAAGAATATTCGAGAAAATTAATCCATCATAACAGGCTTGTTTAAGTTAAATGACAAAATGAGCAAAAAAAATGAATAAGGATTTTTATTTATTTGTCAACTAATCCTTTCATTTAATAAGTTGCTATTCTTTATAACTGAAATTAATTATTTTGCTTACCATGAGGCTGTTATTTACGAATAACTATTATTTAATTTTAACTCTTTAATCACGTTTAATAAATTTTTAATCATCAATATACAATGTCCCTAGAGAAAAATATACATTTGACTAGATCTTCTATTATTTTATTCAATTAAAAAAATTTCTTTATACATTAACCAATGTTAAAAAAAATTAAACCATTTTTCTAATTAAAAAAACAGGGCCAAAGTAATACTTTTTAACGTCGAATGATCACAAAAATTTTATCTATAAAATAATTTTGTACATTGCGTATTTTTTTTTTAAATTATATGTCCTACTTAGCCGAAAGTAATATCTATAGTAAAGTAATGTCAATTGAAAAGTTACATCCATGTGCTAAATTAATTCAATGAGTTTAGTAGATAAAGTTATTTTATTGTAACATTGTCTCTATTAAACTACCTATCTTAACTGTTGAACCAAAGTACGCAACGTAAATCGGATTACGCTAAAAGATTTGTAAAGTTTTTCGATCAGTACAAATAATTTTGAGTGACATTGTGTCGATTTTAAAAAATTTTGTCGGTTTTAAAAAATATTATCGATACCAATTATCCAAGATTTCTACAGAATACTCATTAATGAGAAATTACAGAATCATCATTTTTTAATTTTGAAACTCTCATGAACTAATAAATATTTTAATTGATATGGAATAGTTAAGAAGTTAATTTAATCTATTTTAACCCAAACACAAATTCAAATTTCTAATAAATATTGAAAAATGGACGGTAAAATAACACTGAACATTTTACTTCATAAATTCAAATTGGAAAAGCGCACAGTGCAGCTATAACCAAATCTGTATTTTGTAAATTAGTAAAAACACAAAATTACTTAATAATAAAAATAGATAAAAATAAAATATAATTGTGTGTTTGCAGAACAGTACTTCATCAGGGGACGCACTGCCTGTAACACACAGGAGCCTTTCTGTTGTTAGTGGCCGAAGCCAAAACTAACAGTGCTCCGAGGCCCCCTTATGAAAATACAAGCGTAAAATAAAATAAAATAATTAT
Source organism: Parasteatoda tepidariorum (assembly GCF_982258835.1). Taxonomy (NCBI): domain Eukaryota; kingdom Metazoa; phylum Arthropoda; class Arachnida; order Araneae; family Theridiidae; genus Parasteatoda; species Parasteatoda tepidariorum. The sequence goes on from NC_141761.1 coordinate 76,220,068, forward strand.
CACATTTAATGTGGTAACTATTTTATTATAAAATAATTATTAATTATTGCATAAATTATATTATTATAAAATAATTACGTAATTTTATTACATTAAAATATTAAGTAATTTTGTGTTTTTACTAATTTAATTTATTTTAAGTAATTTATGTATTTTCGAGGAAATTATGTTGACCACAACATAAAATTAATATTAATCAAGTTTTGAGACAAGTTAATGCAGCTTTCAACCACCAGTCTGATCCATCGTAATTTGCTTATTATGGTAAATATCAACGAGAAATTAAGTATTTTGTCGCATGCAATGCACTTTGATAAGAGAATAATAATACAGATCATATTGATCTAAAATTAATTTCAGTTTCTTTTAGAACACTGATAAAAAATGCATGTATTCAGTTATTAAATGCATTAAATCTACTGCACAAGTATATTGATTCAGATAATTTGATTCGATAAAATTTTAGACAAAAGAATAGATTTTAAACATACTAAAGAACACTAAAATACTTTGATGAACATTTCCTAGATGTGATACACTAAAAAAAGTGGTGTATTAATACCACCATTTTTGGTGAAGAGATAAACGAAAAATTTTACAGAATGTGCAGTCATATTTTCACTTACTTTTCACTATTTTAGTTTAATATATTTATTTGTTCATTTTTTGCTTGTTTATTTACTCACAAACCATATTTTAATTTTCATTAGAATAAATTTAATGGCTTTGTTGCAAAAACATTTCGTTTAAAAGAGAAGCTCACTTTCAGTAATGCATTCACGCTAATTCTTTCAAAGACCTGTAATTTTGCCGATTTTATGTAATTCTTTGCATGATTACTACAGTTCTATATTCAAAAATGTATTTCATATCATTACCAAAACTGATTGCAAGTATACAGCAATTTTTTTACAATGTTTGGAGGCACTATTCCTACTCACTGCACCTAATTTTATTCTAACTTAACATCGAAAAATCTATAAAAATCAAAGAAAATTTTAGAAAATTAAAGAAAAATCATAATTGTCTGAACTCGATAAATATAGGACATCTCACTCCTGCTTTTATTATGAATCTTCGTTTAAATTAATATTCAGATCTAAATTGTAAATAAATCAACCTAAATTAATAAATATAATTGAGAAAAAAAATAAGATTAGTTTGTTTAGACGAAATGAAATGATTGCTTTTAAACTTTCCTTTCTGCTCAACTTATGCTCTCTATTTTGTGGTCTTCAAGATAAAAGAATTTTTTTCCAAAAATTTGTAAATGTGAATGTATTAGTGTTCTTGTTCATGGCCATTCACTTGACGTTTTAGTATGCAGTTCATTGTTTCCAACTGGAAACAGAAAATATTTGTTTAAATTCTTATGATATCTATAGAATATATTAATGTTCTTATGATATTTTTAGAATAAACTTAATCCCTTTTCGCACGAAATGTTAATTTCAAAATTTTTGTGAAATATATATATATATATATATATATATATACAAATTCTACTTGGACTGGCAATGAGATATTAAAAATACATACATTTTTGAACACTTTAATTGACAACATCGACTTAATGTACTAAAACATAATATAAACTAATTCTGAAAATTATAATTCCTCATTAAGAATCTTTTCCATACTCTTTAATATTTATAGAGAGCAAAAAAAATAAAAAAAGAAATCACTCTAGATAAATTTTGATCGATAGTTTAAATCTTCCCATACTAGGACTCAATCTTAATGGTTTAAGGGGGGGAACTACAATATGCTGATTAATTTGTGTAGGCGATAATTTAAGTTACGACATACACAAAAATTTATTTTTTCTGAATAAATTTATTATGATTTAGCAGTTACCCTCTATACCATAATTTTACGTTCAAATATCTGTAGTAAAAAATCTTTCTAATTCCGAGAAAGAACATTTTTGTGTCTGATTACATAATTTAAAATGTACTCTGCAATATTAAATTAGCATATTTGAATACTTTCCCTCGAACTGTTAAAATTGAATTTAAGAAGATCAAAATATTAAATCAAAAGCTATTGAGGCAAATTTTTTGTGAACTTTACTCTCATTTTTACACCTCGAGTTAGTAGCAGAAAATTATTACACCATGCAAAAAAAGGAATCTGATAGGAGCGTGCACTAAATAAATATTATCACATATCTCAACCTATAAAAAGTTCTTTGTCCCTCAGAAACTATAAATATTTGATTCGATTGAAACTATCGCATGAAAATTTAATGAAAAGAACATATAAGTAAAGTCTAATTAATTACATAATATATATTTTAAAATATGGAGAAGACATTTCTCTTTTGAGAAATATATTTTATTTTATTTAAACTTTCAAATGTAAATTCTGTTAAATAATAATTCGAAAATTAAGTTGAATAAAAAACAAAATTTAGTTTAGGAAATGTAGCGAGGATGTATTTCCTCTCAGAAGAACTAAATTTATTTTATTCACCTAATTTTAGGTAAGAGCATTTTAATTAAGTTAAAAAAAATAGCATATTAGTTATCTTAGTATATGAAGAGGAATCTTTATTTTTTCTCAAAAACTAAGTTTGAAGTAAAAAATTGAAGTAATGCAAAGCTGAAACGTAAATAAAAAAGCTCTAATTACAAAGAACATCATATAATTGCATCGCATTGAAATAATCAACTAAAAACCTAAATAATGAATTATTATATAGCTTTAAAAAATGTTAAATTATTTCGACCGAGCATGATTTAAAAATAGTTAAAAACAAATATTAATATTGTTATCATTACATTTTTAAAATTAATTTTAAATTGAAACAAACAAAATACAACTTACATAACCTTTTTTTCCATGCAGATTCAAAATAAAGCAAAAAAAAGTAAACATTATACAATACAACTAAGCATATAAGATATATCCCGAACTTCGAATTTGAATGCATACTTTTATCTAACAGTAGTTTTTTATTTACTTTTTTTATTTGATAAAATTTTTGAAATCCAGTAACATTATGATTTCGAATGAAGTATTTGAGTGTATTTAAACATGAAAAATGTATTTTAGTTATTCTAAAATTGAATAAAAATTGAATAAACGCTTTAACGATGGAGGAGTAAATGCAAGTATTTCTTAAAGAATAGTTTTAAAATATCTAAGTACTATTTCTTGTTGAAAGTTCAATCTATAAATATCCGGAAATAAAAAGCCCGTGAATATTCGAAAACTTCTGCCCATTGAAGAGAGGAATTCGAAGTGGCTGTCAATTCCGAATGGAATAAATATGAATATCCAATAAATAACTTACTGCAAACAGTTCAGGAATATGCAATGCCCTAAATCCTTTGTGATAACTTAAACTCTAAAATCTCATCGAAATTTGCATAATTTGATCAAACTATTCATCACATTGTTTCGAAATGAATCAAGTTTACTATCAATCCTTTTAGGTAACTGCTTTAGACACACGAGAATAATTTAATGATTTTCCTCAAGCTGGCCGTAACTCTCATTAGGGATATTCTTGTGCATTCTATATATATATATATATAGATAGATAGATAGATAAGCATAAGCAAATAAAAATAAAGTAAATAAAAATAAAGTGAATAGAATAAATATATAAAGTGAATAAAGTAAATAAATAAATAAATTTACAATAGAAACTTGATGATTCACGACACACATTTCAGAATAAAGGATAATTACCCTAAGTAAAAAATTAATCTTTATAATTGGTCTAAGTCTGGAAAACACAAATCATTATGTAATTATAAAAGATTTTAAAATGTAAAAAAAAAAAAAGCAGGAAACTAACAAGAAGTAAAATAAAATAAAAAAGGGCTTTAAAATTAAATTGACTAATCTAACAGTTAACAACTATATGACAACAGTTTACCTACAGTTAATAATATATGTGCTTTAAGCTTTATAGTGTAAAAAAATTATGACATAAATTATATAATTTATGTCATAATTATATATATATATATATATATATATATATATATATATATATATATATATATATATATATATATATATATATATATATATATATATATAAAGAGAGAGAGAGGAGACACACACATACATAATTCTGGTAAGATAAATATTGCATTTATGTTAGTTGTTGATTATAGCTATTTATTAAAATTAATAATTTAAACACCATGTAAAGATTTTTGTAAAAATTGAACATTTCCTAAGTAATGTTAATATCTTGTTTGAAGTACTAACTGTATACTTCCCGAAACTTTTCATACAATTCGTTTCAAGATGAAATCAGTAAAAGGGTTAAAAACCAAATCATTTTATATGATTAAAAAAAATCACGAGATTATATGACCATTACAGGGGTAGTAATACCACGAAACAAAGGACGAATATATTTTTGGTTCTGTGGATTTGATAAGCTTAGACGAAATGCTCACTAACTATGCTCGTGTAGGTTTAAGTTTAATTGTATTGTTGAAAATATTGTTTATTCCGAGTAATATTGTAATTTCCAGTAATCAAATATATTTTGGTTAACTATGACTCAATTATTATTAATGCAAAATGCAGCATTAAAATAGCACAGTTATGTACATAATTTGTTATTTCATTCTTTTTATTTCAGTTTTTATTTTATTATAATAAATTGTCCTTCTATATTTCTGCACAGCATAAAATTAACAGCATTTAAATATATCTGGGGCCTTTTACTTATCTGTCCCAATTTCCATCAAATTCGGAATTGATACGGAAAGCACTTGCTATACATATGTTACTAGTTTCTCCTAACTAAATTCTGAAAAATCCCAGAACAGATACTTAAAATTATAATATCAAGCCAGAAGTATTGGCATACTATTTTACATCGAGTAGTTTCAACCAGTACTGAAACTAGTCAAAACTGTTTTAAGAGTCATTTAGACGAGTTTAGAGGGTCATCGATTAGTTGTATCACTAAACATTTTCAAATTTGGATGTGATAATGCGGATTTAATTTTGGTTAAACTGAAATAGTACTGCCTCGTTAAATGAATTAGTTATCCCTTTCTTATTTATTCTACTTTTGAGAGACTCTGCATTAAACTGATCGTAAAGATACGATTCTCAGTAGAACACCAAAGTCAAACATTACTGGCTGCGGTCAGTAAGCAGCTGGATGATCACTTTATGCATCCTGTGTAGGGACCGAGGGTGCGCGATATTTGTCCTCGTTAAATTGTTTAAGTGCTCGACTTCGTGCGCAGGTCGACGGGCTACCAAAGCAGATGAGCCATCAAACAGTATAAAAATTGCGATGGAGTGTCTTCGGATCATTCTCAGGGATGTCTCCCAGATCGTCGCCAATGGTCCATTGTGAGGATCTAGTGCGACGTAAATAAAGTACCTACCACCAATTTCGAGAGAATTCGATATATGGTCTTGTTAAATAAATATGGAAAAAATCTTACCTTTGGAGAATAAAATAGATTAATTACAAGATTAAATACCCAGACTATACCAAGAATGATATACAACTCTGTTAATGCCTATTTTTGTATACTGTAACTTAATTGGTGTAGAAGTGCAATTGACAGAATAATGCAATTGACTTATTTTTGCAATCATAATTTATAAGATAGTTGTAGTTGTAGTTCATTTACGTCGCACTAGAGCTGCACAATGGGCTATTGGCGACGGTCTGGGAAACATCCCTGTGGATGATCCGAAGACATGCCATCACAATTTTGATCCTCTGCAGAGGGGAGGGCACCTCTGCTTCGGTAGCCCGACGACCTGCACGAGAAGTTGAGCACTTTACGGTAGAACAGTTTAACGAGGATCAATACCGCACACCCTCGGGCCCTACACAGACTGATACAAGTGATCACCCATCCGCGCACTGACCGCACCCAGTGATGCTTGACTTCGGTGATCTGCTGGGAGCCGTGTCTTAACGATCCGTCCACTGCGGCACAATTTATAAGATGGAAACGTTATATTTGAGCTCAACAACCAGATAACACTAGAATTGGTTTTAATAGATAGTACTAAAGCTTTTTAATTAAAATTTTTTACCTGATGAAAGATGTTATTCCCAGCATTTTATAATTCAGTCCAATTAAAAAAATTCATCTTTAGAGAGCTTTTAATTAATACTTTTATATCATAAATAAGCATTTCCGCCGTTCTTTATAATTTCAATATTTACTTTACTTAAATATTAGTTTTCGCAATTATTAAACTTTTAAGAATTATTAAAACTCGACTTAATTTTAACGCATAATTTATTGATGTGACAAAATAGTTTTAAAATTAAAGTGAAATTATAATAAAAATTAAAAATGAATAAATAAGTTGTTATGCGTACTAATAAATATCTAAGCAGCTAATATTGTTGAGAAAAATTTGAACATTGAGAGCGAAAAATTTAATAATCTATTCCTGATTAAATTAAATATTATTTAGTTAAATAACATTTATCTATTTGATGATTACTATTTAATTAAAGAATACTAAATTAACTCAATTCTTCCATCCATTTTCCTATGTATTTAATGTAATAGTTTATAGTTCATCCAAGTATTATTTGGAGCGAAATATATATCAAATTAATATAATAGTTATGACACTGCAATTTTGTTTAATTCAAATTCCAGACTGATCATATTAATCATATGCGAGATGCGTGAGTATACAAATAAATGATGTCTATTATTATAAACTAACACATTAAATCTCCATTTTGAAATATTTTGTTTGAATTAGAAGTGGAAGAACGGAGCAAATGTTGAAAACATTAGTCGTATAAGTTACATTAAATATAAAATCGTTCATTTCAGCGAATTATTCCGTTAAACTAAACAAACAGTATAAAGAAAGAAATATAAACAGTTATATCTGTAAATTTAGGCTTTATTTAGCGAAAGCATTTTAAATATTTAAAAAATATTAATAAACTTTGTTTATTTAAAATAGTTTGGCTACATCTTATATCACTTATTTAAATATTTGTTGTACTACGTTTTTTTTAATGATTTTTTTTTTATTTTCAACAATAAATTCAATAGTTTTGTGAACATCAATGTGTTTCAAATCATTGAAATGTCTAAATTTTATGATACATTAAAGATACATCTATAAAACATGATACATAAAACTGTATGTAAAGATGCGAGGAAGGAGTTTTTCGCAGTAGTTTTCTACTATTTCTCCAGAAAATTACACTAGTCCAATTTGGTGGTTTAGGGAAGCATTTTCTAATACGTAATAAAACATTTCTTCACATTTGTTTCACATTTTCTTTCATTTCTCAATTTCTATACAATTTTACCAAAATAATATTATAATTTATAATTCATGTTATAATTTATCCATTTTAATTTTGTATTCCACCTAAAATAGTAAATTTAATTCTGCTTTACTTTTGATTTGTCTTACTGTTTAATTTGTAAGGCTTAACAATTCAATTTACTCTATTTTACAATTAAAGAACACTTTTAGAAAATTAGTCATCTATTTCTCTCATTTAATGAACAAAATAATTAAGTAGTTAGAGTGCAGAGGATGGCCTCACTGTACAGGATGCTGCAGTTACGAAAAGAATGACCAACGTGTAAGCAGCACTGATTATGTTTAAGAAATTTCATTCTGTTCTTTCAGGTGACACGAGGACAATGTCATGCTTTCATATTCTGAGTACTATCTGAAGAACACCCAGGCACATAATCATCCCTTAGAAGCAGCACTTTTGATTTATTTACCGCTGCTCAGTTATGAGAATAACCCTGAAAATTAGCACATCAACGTAATTTAATTTTAGTGTAGCCACAATAAGAAAAATGCTTGTTAAGAAAATGTGATCAAAATCGTAATATACTTAGTTTTTTATCACAGATTCTTGATTGTATAAACTGTTCAGATGTTAGCTTTTCATGGAAAAAAGTTATCAACATCATTAGTAAAGAATAATCAGTTTACTTCGAAGAATGTTAAAATTTTATTCCGTAGCCTTCAAATCGATCTACATACAATTATTTCATCAAGATAGACGAACTAACTTAATATTACTTTGCTTATAAATTTTGACTTTACCAGTTAAGAATATTTGTTAGTTTATCTTTATAATAGGCTTCAATTATTGATAATGCATTTCATATCCAAACATGTAATATTAGCATTTTATTCTACAGCGAAAAGAATTGATCGCAAATGTTTTTCGTGTATCTGAGTGTGTTTGCGTTATAGTATTAAACAGAATGTCGCAAAAATTAAATGCTGAAACCTGGAAATTTTCATCTTATTTAAAGAAAAAAGCATTTACGTTATACAGCAATAGTTTTGCATCTTAATTTTATTATAAATAAATATTTCTGAACAACTTCAAGAAATATTTCTCATTTCCATCTTAAATTTTTGGGAGGGATGCAAACATTAACGAAAATAAAATATCGTATTTAAGAATATTCTGCTTATTGTTATACGCAGACGACAAACTAAAGATTCGATGAAAATGCCGTCCGGGTATCCTGCTGTGAAAGAAATAGAAGGGAAACTTATAATGAAAGGGAGAAAAAGATATGCCATCATTGCTTTAGGTATCCAAAACGGTGCATCTATTGTTAGAACTATAACAAAAGGGTTTTTTGAAAAGTCCGATTAACCCCCAACAACTAATGTCGTTTAGAACATTCCAGAGCTTGCATTTGCAAAGCAATTTTCAAAGGTTTTCTCGTATTATCTTTTTCCCGGCGGAAATCATTTTCAACGATCGAAAGTAATGACATAAAACCCCTAACTATGTCGTTAAAATAGAAGAAGAAAAAAAATCAGAAAAAAAAAATTGGGGAAAGATAAGGCCTAACTTACTAACTACTGCTGTGATATCTGCTCGTAAAGCCCCGGCTGAACGTACTTTGCTTTATTTTAGTTTCACTCCTAGAAATCGAGCTAACATACTTTTTTTATGCCTTTTTTCCATACTTTTTTTTCTCAATAAATCGATATATAGCGGTTTCGTTTCTAAGAGTACTATGCTATTTTTTCCTCCTCGATAGTAGTTTAGTGCACTTGTTCACATCGAGCTATTTTCAGTCCCTTTACTAACAATAGTTGATGCTTGTAATAATGCGGCTGTTGATGCTAGGTTAGACATGAGATCGAAGATCCGTATGTGGTGCAAGAGGAATCGTTTTCGAGAAAATCATAAACTTAAACAATGAAAACACATCATGATGAAAAAGAAATCTTTAAAAGAATGGACTGTTTTACGATTTTGAGATAAGGCTTTGCCATGCCCTGTAAAGAAGGGTATTTATTAAAGTGTTTATCTGATTTTTTTACTCGTGTCTTGTTTTTATTTATCTTTGCAGAATATTAAAAAAATAGAAAGTAGATTTTCTTTTATTTGCACAATGAAATCTATTTTGAAAAAAGTTTTGTAAGAGAAAAATAAACGGACAAGGCTTTAAATTTGAAGTTTGAAATCAGCAATCAGATATCAAACATAAATTATTGATTCGGGCTAAGATTAAAAAATAATGTGAAAATAAAAGTGTTAGTGTTGATAAAATGTTGTTCATGTCAATTTTCAGCAGATTAATTATAGTTAAATTCATATAGTTCCATTAATATGCAAACGAAGAAAAAATTCCGGTATGTAAAAGTTTCCCTCCAGATAAATAACTTTCAGACTAACATGCCATTAAGGGTATTAAAAAGTTCAGAATTTTTCGAGCATTGATCTAAATTATTTTCTTTTAACAAGTGTAGGTTAGTTTTTAAAATAATTTTAGTATCAGCAGTTTAATCTAGAGAAATACCAGTAGTTATTAATATTCTTTACTTAAAATAATTTTTAAATAAACTTCTATTATTAACATTATTTTCATAATTCGAGAGTTTGTAGACTAACAAGCACGACAAGGTGTGTAAAAAATTCAGGATTTTGTTAGCCCTAATATAAAGTATTTTTTTTTTATTAAAAGTGCTCCCGTTTGGCTAGATTTTTAAATAATTTTAATAACAGTAATTCATTTAAATTATTTTTCGAATAGTCCACAATAGTTTTTCAGACAACTGATTTCCACTGTATAAAACGTTTGCAGTTTCTTTTCATAATGTACAACGTTTATAGAAACAAAACAATTCCTGTTTTTTTAATCATTATAAAAGTCGAAAAATCTGTCTTATCTTGCTTTGGAAATATTTCTCAAAGTGTTTTTTTTCTTCCTTTTTCTTACATTTCTTTTCTTTTAAATTTAAATTCCAAAAATAGCACAGCAAAATCAAGCAAAATCTGTCGCCTTGTTTTCCATATTGCTAAAAGCGACTCATATCAATTTTCAATATTTGCATAGAAAGTCATAATCTGCATATCCAGTTCTTCATTCGGAATAATACGTGTAGGAACACAGTTTATGGGCAAGCACAAGTGCTACAGAACTTGATATTTACTTCATTGTACAAAGAGAAATCCCACTGACAGCAAATTTGCCTCGACTAATTTCACGAAAGCCATCGTGTTATGTCTCACTGCAGTAATTGGACGACCGTTAAGGTAAATCGATATCTCTGTGCTCGGAGTGTGGGTGATTTACATGAAATCAAGGTAATCAAAGGTATTGTCGATCGCATCCCATTTACTTGCGCAGCTGTTCGTGAGGATAAAACCTTCCTCAAGGCAATATTGTGTTTGTAACAGGTCCACAACCATACGAACCCATTATCATCTAAGGTATTATTACACCTGACTAGTCACAAATGTTATTTTCCAACTCATTCTATCCCACTGTTAACATGATATCGTTACTTTCAGTTCCTGTTACTATAGTGTTATAGTTGCTTTTATCGTTAGTTTCAAATTAACGAATAAGAAATTGCATCAATATCTTTATTAAGTATAATCAATAAGCTAGGATACACATTCCATTTCAGTATTTGTCTTACCTTTTTACTCTTACGCACTTAAATTGTTAACCCCTTTTAGGCCAAAATAGAATTTTTATAAAACATACTGAGTTTTTCTTTTACATCTGCCTAAATTACATTCATTAACTGTTTGACACACATCTAATTTATTAATCACATTTTTCATACCTTTTTTAAATTATCTTGAATTAATTTAGGTCGAAAAAAGCACTTAGTATTTTAAGTATTTCAAAAATTCAAGGTTATAGAAAATAGCATGAAACACGGGTGTCTTTTTCTGCGTTCAATATAGAATCTTACAAACACGGCTAACTTCAAAACAATAATTTTTTAAATTTGCAGTTATTTCTGCTATTTAGATCTAAGAGAATTTTTTTTATTTACAAAATAATAATGAATGAGAATGAAATAGAAACTAAGCTATTTTTTTAAATTTTATATATTATATTACAAATACAACTTAGGTAATCTAATAGATTTTTGAATAACTGAGGAATAAAAAGCTGCTGCACCATTGGCGCAATGAGAGGACAAATCATTTAGTTTAGTTTGCAATACAACGTGATTGTTTACAGATATTGCCCTTTTATTTCCACTGTTAATATTTGTTTTTATGTATTAGAAAAAGTGGAAGCAGTATATTTTTCGATTACGTTTAAGATGAGTACTATAGAATTTAATGGATTTATTTAAGTAATTAATAAACATTCCACTTTAGTGTCTAATAATATTTTTAATATATAATAATAATGTTATGCTGCTTAAAATAAGTTAATATTGAAATAAGCGCAAGAGGATTTAGTTATGGATTCGTATAATTAATTTTATAAATTATTCAGCAAATTTCTTCATTTTATATATAAATATATTTTAACAGATGTTAGATTCTAGATAGATTCTTTTCTATATATTGATAGATTTAAAAATTTAAAAAAGGGACAGTTCATAAACTCTTTATAATTTTATATATTTTTTTTATCATTTATAATAAAATTTTTGCTGTTTGAACACCTTTTGCATTGCAAAATAACGTGTCCAATATAAGTTTTTTCCTACATGGAATAGTTTTCATTATTTAAGCAAAAATAAAAGCTATGCATGTTAAAAATTCCATATGGCGTGAATGAAATAGGTGATAAAAATTCAAATAAAAACACCAGTTCTCAAGAACAAAACCTCAAATTTTTTTAGAAGTATCATATTTCGTAGACAAATAAAAACTGTTCTCCAAAACATTAAGACACCCAATAAAGAGCTTGAAACTATAAATTTAAATGCAAGGAATGAAAAAGGACAATTTAAAAGACAAGAGAACATGGAACTGCACTTTTCATAATCGTTAAACCTTTGATACTAATTATATTAGTATATCTTATAGATTCCGGTATAATAAAAAATAAAAGTAGATTGCAGATTACCTTAAGATATTTTAATATTTTGTTTCATTTAATAATACCAATTGGCCATGATCATTTTAAACGTTGAAGTGAATTTAAAAAATAAAAAAAAGAGTTTCAAGAAAACTCTTACAGTTGTTGAAAAATTTCACAGATGAGTTTTAAACTGAGCACATGGCAATCAGAAAATGAAAATATTTAAGACATTTATACATTACTGCACAGTTTTGTTTTTTCACATTGATGAACATTGTGAAAAATATCGGAAGCTGTCCTGAAATGTATAAATTTCCCAACGCAAGAACTAAAATACAATTTGCTACCCAACACAAGAAAACAATTATCTGATTAAAGAAATCTTTGAATACATCAGTCTTAATGAATATAGGTTTTAAGGGAAGCTAAAAAATAATAAATCAATAAAAATTTTAAGATTGATGTGTACAAAAGCATATTAGAATCTAGGCAAAGGCATTTCAGATGAGCAGCAGCAAAACAAAATCTACGAATAAAGTAGATATCAACTTTGTTTCAAATTAAAATCCATGCCAATAAATGTGTTTATCTGCTAGATTAAAAACCATATTTCACCTAAAAAATACAGTATATTATTGTGAAATCGAACTTCTTCTTATTTCGCTGCATACAAATTTCGCTTTTTTACGAAAAAAATTGCTTGAATCCCAGCGGTGTTTGATCGATACAAATCCCGTTTCCAGCTTGCACCAACCACATTGCTGATTTGAAATATTCTCAGTGTTTGACGGATCACGGATTATAGTGCCCTTTTCGTCAGGCAAACCGTGGTAGGTTCTCATGGTCTTCCTCTGTAACGAAAATTTGGGTTAGTTACATTAAAAGTCCTCCACCAAGGCAAATTTCACCTAATAATTGATCTAGGTGCTCCCTTATCTTCTGGATTGGGTTCAAAATTACAAGGCTATGGAGTTGAATGTAGTCGTAAACCCAAAAACTGGGTTCCAAAAATTGGTCGTAAACCCAAAAATTGTTCAATGACGGCTATGATATGAAATAAAACCTACCTTTAAGAGCCTTGGTGGCTCAGGAGCCATCACCTTTCACTGAACCGGATTTGAAACCCAGCGATGGTTGGTCATTATGAAATCCACGTCCGACTCGCATTGACCACAGTGCTGACGAAGAACATCCTCGGTGGTAGAAAATCATGGATTAAAGTCCCCTTGTCGTCAGGCTAACCATGTGAGTTTTTCGCGGCTTCCTCTATATGTAACGCAGATGTGGGTTAGCTCCATCAAAAAGTCCTCCTCAAAGGCAGCTTTCTCCTAATACTTAATCTAGGAGCTCGCTATTCTTCTGGGTTGGTTTCAAAGTTGCAACTCAATGGAGTTGAATATTAGCAGTAGTTAATCCAAAATTGGGTCGGCTGTTCATTGACGGTTATAAATCTACCTTTCAATAAAAAACCCATTCTAGATTTAATTACTGTCCTTAGAGCCACTAGTAACATAATTCAGTTAATCATAAATTGACAGCGTAACAAGATATATACACACTTTCAGGAAACACGGTTTAACATTAGACAATACTGCCCTGCAAATGTGTTAATTAGGATGTCAAATTGAATATGTTTTCGTTTATTTTAAACCATATTACCAAGTAATCAATAACCGACAACTTTACAGAATATGTAATTTAGCTTTGTTTTACTACGATAACATGATTTTACTTTATTTATTTAATTTATTGAAAATTTAAATGATAATTCGAGTCAAGAAGGTTCAACATATCTAACAATGTACTACATATTTTTATACTACCGAAAAATTCACACTTTTCGAAACATTTGAGTTCTTTAGGCAAATATAATTCCTCGATTTGCTGCAAAAAACATTTTTTATAATAAATAGATTTTACCTTACATTAAACGTTACACTAAGCTAATTTCAACTACTTGGTGACACTGTGGTTTGTAAGGAGAATTGTCACGCATGCGCTGTGAAGCTCAAATGGCGTTAAACATGGAGTTAGGAGAATTCATAAGCGCTGGCAAAATTCATAAAATAAAACAATCATAAAATATGACAATTACCGAGAATCATCACTTTTTTTTAAGAAATAGAAATGTAAGTTAAAAGAACAATAAAAATATATTTTTTCAATTCTAGAAGCAAAGTACCATGTCCAAAATGGATTGTGATGTAACTAAATATTTAACACTTTTGAGGATTACTTATTTCCTTTTTGATTTTCTCCCGGAATTTTTAATTAAATAATGAAACAATTAAATTACAATTGAATAACAATTAAATAAGAACTAATTAAAAAAGAACTTTTCTGAAAATACATTTTATTTTACCGAATCATGGAGCCATGCAAATGTCACAACTAAGCAGGTGTCATAACAGGACGAATCTCAATAAGGCTTTCAAACTATAAAAGAAACAAATGTGCAAATTAGATTCAATCTATTGAACAGCATATGGTAGCACAAAGCTGAAACGATAATAAGTGATCCTATTCGTTATAATAGCATGACCCATACATATTATAATGGATTATACGCTTCCCACAGGTGTATTTATTGAGATCAAGTTTGTGGGAAGTTATCTTCCCAAAGCCGATGAAAAGGTTGACAGAGACACGTAGAAACTTATTTGTATTTCTTTTTAAATAAAAATGCTTTTTCTGTTTTGTTAGTATATTTTCAAATCTTTAATTTTTTTTCTTTGTTATTTCTATTTTGAGATGGAAAGCAGAAACGATAATACGTGTTCCCATTCATTATAATAGCAGCATGGTAAAAAAAGGAAAATGGGTTTTGAGCTTCCCACAGGTGTATTTAGTAAGATCATATAGGTGGGAAGTAATTTCCCCGAAGCCCGTGAAATAGTTATTAAGTATACGCAATAACAGGATTATATGCGAGTGTCAAGCTACATAAGAAGTTGTTTTGTATTTGTTTTTAAATAAAAGTGCTAAATTTATTTCGTTAGCATATTTTTAATATTTTAAAGTATTTATTTATTATTTGTAGGTATCTTGGGTGAGACAGAGGGACCTACATATATTAACTGTTGGAAAGTATACTTATACTACTGACCAAAGATATACTTCTATTCATATGGATGATACCGATGATTGGACATTGGAAATCAAATATACGCAAAAGCTGGATGCTGGTATATACGAGTGCCAAGTTAGTACTGAACCAAAAATGAGTTTACCCATACAGCTAAATGTCGTCAGTAAGTAGTATTAAATATTTTTTTTATTAAATATCATAGCACAAAATATTAGTTAAAAATATATTCGATTAAATGACCATAAATAAATTGGAAATTAGGCTAGTAGATTAAAATATCAATGGTAACTGAATTCAAATATTTCAATGGAATTTAATATAAAATCAGATCTTCTAGATCTTCTTAAAAATTAAATTATAACAACAAATAATTTCATCAATACTTACGACACCGATTTTGAAGTATGTGAAGTTATTAAATAAAATTTAAGAACCTAGCTACAATTTCATATATACTGATATGATAGTAAATGTTAGCCTATAAACAAATCTAAGAGCCAAAAAAATAATCACATAAGATAAAATAACAAATCAAGTAGCAAATTAAATTCGTAACGCTGAGAAGAATTTTTAAAAAAAATATTAATTTTCTTAAAAGTAAGAATATAAAATTTTTAAATTTAGAACTACGTTGGCCTAAAATAAAAAATTACGATAATTTAAACAATATAACTAATTTAATTATTATGGATTTACGGTTAAAATGATCTCATTTTATTTTGATTATTTAATATCTATCAAAGATCAAGGGGAAAGTAACATAATTAGCATTCATATAATGTATTAAAACAAAGTTAATCTTCCAAATACGCATAATATAATTTTTTGGATTTCTTAGTTATATTTTGAAACACTATGAATGGATTAAATAAGACAGAACATATTAGAAATTCATTTGACGTATATTAATTGGTAGTAGTAAAGACATATGTCAAATAAACATAATTTTTTTGTGTTTTAAAACTTTTTTATGAATTTGTTACAAATTAGGAACTATAGACATATAAAGTGTAAATAAGGTTGTTAATTTGTAATCTAATATTTCTTTATGGATAGATAATATAAAGCAGAGCAAAAAACATTTATTGTTAGACTGAGATTTTTTAAGCAAAGTTATTATAGTAAATAGAGTTAAACTTTGTCAAATATGCAAAGCTACAAATCACTTTTAAGGGACAAATGCCGTTATGATTGAATTATATATACATCTTTACATTATGTACTTGTTTAGAAAACGCAAAATGCTGATGATTTAAAGCAAACCGCATTAAAATTCGTTGTTCTACATAAAAACAAACATAAATTGTTGCTTTTAAATATTGATAATGAGAAGTCTGTTCGATGCGTATATTGCTTAGGTTAGCTCAAACTGCCGTTAATTGAGTATAATGCTTCTAATATAACGAGGAGTACACATTATGCCATTAGCAGGATGTAACAAGAAATCTCAGCTTGAGATAAGGTCTTTACCTGAAGCTATGTTTATGTAATCTGGAAGCATCAGTTTATATAATAAATCACTAAAATGCTAGTTAGCGAATAATTTGTAAACTTAAAGAATTCAAAAACTATTCTACTCATTTATCAGTTTTTGAATATAAATAATACTATTATTTGGTGTGTTTAGTAAAAGGATTAGGACTTTCCCAAAAATTGCTATTAAATCGAGAAAGTATCATTTTAATTTATTTGTCTACGAGATGCAATTTAAATGGATTTATCATAAAAGTAGGAATTTTTTATTCAGTTAATATTTTATCAGCTCATATGGTCTTTTGTCATTTTTTTACAATGCATAAAATACGGAAAAATTTCATAGATGTATAAAATTTAAAAGAAAAAAAATTATGAAAGCAGTTTAAATGAAACCAGCTACCGATTTAGTGAATTATTACTTTCTAAGATTAACCTAAAAACACTAATTAACTAAAGAAAAATACGATATTTTTTTACGAAGCAAGAAACAAAACTTTTTTTTCAATTTCTGAGTAAATGCACGGTATAAAAGAGCTTCTCAATATATGAATCAAAACATTAAATATTAGGAAACTTACATTTTATGATGTTATTTGCATTTGGATATAATTTTTTTTTTTTGTGAAAAATCCGCAAATCTCATTTTTTAACAAACAGTTATTTTTATAAGATATTCAACTTAATGTTCCAGCAAACATAAAATTTATAGACCGCAATATATATTTAATTTCATTTTTTTATTTTAATCTAGTATTATAATACTTAATTAAATATTAAATTTTCAAATTTCTTCTGAAGGACGTCTTTGGATTTGTGTTTTCATTTTCAGAAAATTTTGAACAATATTTAATTTTATACAAATGATAGATTAATTTAAAAATAAATATATTTCTATATTTATCAATCCTAAAACCAATGAAAAATGTAAAAAAAATTTATTTCGCTCTAAAAGTGACTGATGTTAAGAATTTATTTGCAGCAAAAATTTAGTAATCTAAATACTCTGGTTAAACATTTAAAAAATAATAGATTTAACTTTTGTCCCAGATTAAAGTTACAAAACATGAATTTCATTACGGAAGAGGTCATTGTAACAAGAAATACAATTAAATTCGAATTAATTTTTCGTTACCAAGCGTTGAAGTTTGATCTAATCTTTCAAAATAATGCGCAATTACTTTTTCCATATAAGTAATAAACATTCAAATTTTTGTGTACTTAAAATTACAAACCATTTTGACTGTAACTTTTAAACCATTTATTGTATGTTTAGTAAACTATTTTTGTATGTAAACAAAAATAACAAGAAATATATATTTCGAAAAAGAAGTCAGCTTAAAGTGGAGGAAGAAGGTAAAAATATATTATAGGAGTTTTTTGTATCTTCATGTGCATTACGCTTTCTATACATTGAAACTGTCATTTTTCATTGTACAAAAATAGTAAATAACAAGTATATTTCATTTCGTAAAATCTGCTTTTTTTGTCGTAAATGTTTATTGGTAGTTTGAAGGTTTCATTACTGCGAATCAATGCTTTGATTTAAAAAAAAACGATTATAATGAAAATTAGTTCCATTTATTCAACGGAAAATAAACTGTCCTTACATCTAAAAGTGAATATGGTTTGATAGATGAAGAGTTTACTTAATAAATCTAAATAAAATAATAAATGAGATAATTCCTTAAAACCTAAGTAAATAAATTGAATAATTACTTAAAGTACATATAAAATGAAGAATTTAGTTTTTTTAACTCAAACCCAAAATAAAGAAATTAACCGAAATAAGCCCAAAGAAATTGTATGGAAAGTGAAGAAGATCAAAAAAAAATTAAAATAGCAAGGGCCGATTTCGAACCTAAAAAATTATTTAGCTGATACTATGTCCCAGTTAAAAATAAAATGCACTTGGGCTATTTTCAGCGAAGGATATATATATATATATATATATATATATATATATATATATATATATATATATATATATATATATATATATATATATATATATATATATATATATATATATATATATATATATATATATATATATATATATATATATATATATATATATATATATATATATATATATATATACATATCCTTCATTGAAAATAGCCCAGATGCATTTTATTTCGCTCTCACATTAAATACTACAGATATTGGTGTACTTAGGTTACAGTTGTACATGCCATTGTAACTCTACGCATTATGGAAAATCATTTAATGCTTCCTAATATGAAAGTGAAAGATGGACAAGATTCTAAAAATAACTCCTCCTTTCAAATATAAATCTAATTATTATTCAATGGTATGTTTTCAGCCTTGAATTCCCAAAATAGAATAGCTCTACGCTTACTCTTTAACAAAGACATTTTATGAAACCGAAAGAGTATTTATTATTTTTGTATATATATATATATATATATATATATATATATATATATATATATATATATATATATATATATATATATATATATATATATATATATATATATATATATATATATATTTGTGAGTGTGTGTAACAAGGGAAAAATTACAGAACAATGAAAGAAGGGAAAAAAAATCCGAAAAAAAGGACAAAAAATTTTTAAAATCCGGAAAATAAGAGATATTGTCTTTTTATAAGCTCTCACGATTATATCCACAAAAGAGAGTGTTTTCTAATATTGCATCAATATAGTCAAAAGTAAATATATCGATTCAATAGTGTGAGGAGCACTCAAAAAATTTTACAAAAAATTAAAACAAATAAAATAGAACACAATAAGTAAAAATATCACTTGAAAACAGAAAATAAAATATAAAGAAAGAAAATATAAAGAAAGAAAACAGAATAAAACATGAAATGAAATCAAAAAAGCGAGTAGCGAATTCAAATGAACTTATATGAACGGAAAATTTTTAAAATATTTAAAATATTTAGAATATTTAAAATATTTTCGTGACAAGATTGCCAGATTGCAAAAAATGAAAATGAAAGCGCTAATTGAGATAAAAGCGTAACAAGAGGATTTTGGTATCAAAGTGCGTTCTTACTGCATTACTGAAGTGCGTTTGATTTGTTAGTTACGAAGGATGGGCCTCGCATGGATGTGCGTAAGGTAATATTACACTGGATTATTTAAAGAAGTTGACAATTAATCATTATAGAAAATAAATATTTATTTAAAAAAAAAAGAGAAAGAAACATTAATTGCCTGTTTTACACATAATTTTAGCCACGGACTTGCCCGAAATGGATTTGCACATGGAAAAATAAGATAAATTAACAAAGAAATTTTATAGTAAATAATTTTAGTCGCGGATTTTCCCGAAATGCTTTCGCACATGGAAAAATTATAAAAATTATCAAAGAAATTCTTTTAGTAAATAATTTTTGCTGCGGATTTGCTCGAAATTATTTGCACATCGAGGAATTACGTAAATTAATAAGGAAATATATATATATATATATATATATATATATATATATATATATATATATATATATATATATATATATATATATATATATATATATATATATATATATATATATATATATATATATATATATATATATATATATATACACAAAGGCTCATGTTAAAGAAGATTTGAATTAAACTCAAATAACTGAAATGCAATTGACTTGGGAATTAAATGGGGAGCAGTAAATGAATATACAGTTTCCAACTTGATTAAAGCTTGCTCATACTAGAATGCACTATTAAGAAATTTTGCTCTAAAATGGTTTTGAAACTGTTATATTCAACCATGCTTAACAAAAGCAGTGGAATGTCCAAAAAAAGGATTTAGTTCTTAAACTGTTAATTACGAGAAAAATCGTCTTTTTACAGTTTTCCTCTAATACGGTTGAGCAACCGAAATATTATCCGCGCCAACTAGGTTTAGTGCAGACGGGTACATACTAGAGAAGCGAGGACGAATTTGTCAATCTCATGTCCGGCTGAAAATTCCGGTGTTTACTCAGAAATGTTTCATTTATTATTTTAATTTATGAAAAAATTCCAGTACTCCCCTATTGATGACCCTTGACTAATGGAGTACGAAACTTTCATTCAAGCCCAAGTAACAGAACTTTCGAGTTCCTAAGCACGATAAAATAATAAAGCCGCATTCAACAGTTCATTCTACACGACTCTGTATCCCAACATTACCCTATACTATTATACCTAATTTCAAAGCCCAATTAAATTTTATTCTTTGGTTTCGATATCATGCTTAGTGTAAAAAGTTACAGAACCATATAATTTTGTGTCCAGTTATTTCCCCCCTTTATACTACTTCCCTTTGCAATAACATGGAAAAATCAGTTTTGCTAAGCGGAGAAGATTGCATATATAATTATGATATTATACGTGCAGAACAGTCTGTGGGTAAATTACAGAAGTAAGTAAAACCCTTGAAATGATCAGAAATATAATCTGAGAGCTGTGTTAATTCCATGCAAATAATAGTTCATTAAAACGACTCAAACTCTTATTTTACTTCAAGCGATGAAATACATAAAAATGTAGCATTATAAGTTTTTTGAAGGATAGAGTAATTTAAAAATGCAATTTATGACAGATTATTCAACTCCACTACCCACCATTATAGGTAAAATACATATAGCTCCCTTTTAAGTACACAATGCTAATTCGAAAAACCAAATTTAAAGGTCGGTACAGCTTGGTTGGTAGGGTGTTGGATCTATGTCAATGAGATCGTAAGTTAGATCCCCGTCTGCTGAAGAATCATCCTATAGTAAATGGCAAATGGTACACGTTGAATCTTTAGGGTAACAAAGTCCTCTATGTTCCTTAACAAATCTTACCTCTGGAGGTACTGAATTTGAAATTGATCATTCTCTGGTTCGAGTCAAAAATTACGATCTGTGGATGAATGAATGGATGTTTGAATAGTTCCTCCCTGTAAATAGGCTGTGACTTGTGGCTTTCCTATTCTAGGCCCGAAATGGTGACACTGAGAAACAAGAAACACACCATCTGCCTTAAATTCGCTTCGTTCCACCAAACAGGCTCACTGGCATTGGCATATGATATTAGAAACAACAACAAAATTTAACAAAGACGCTACACAATCGGTATCGTGTAACGACTGCTGAGGCTTAAGAAATATATACATTACCCTTTTTTCTATACATGCAGAAGCAAAAATCCGTCTTCATAAATTTGTGCAAGTATAAGTTTACTGAAAAAACACAAGAGCGAATACACTGATCCTGATCGTCTTTTTTTCTGCAGTCTGCAAATTTTATTGGTATGATTTATAAACTATTGCCACATTCTGACGTCAAGTAGTTAGCCCTCATTGGTTAAAATTCAAAAATTTAGTGTCTAAAGTCATTGGTATAGATTGAAATTTCCTTGATAACTTTTGCCAAAATATTTGCAACTTGCTTGATATGTTATAATAAAATACAATAAAAAATTGCTGCTGATACCTAAATTATTTTATGCTGCTAATCTAACGATCATGATGTTAATCTAACTATAATGGTTAGTAATCTAACGAATTGTAAGTATACTAATAATCTTAGATTTAATTAAATGTCTGTAAAATTAATAAAAAATAAGTAAAAATTATAATATTAAAAAAATTAAAAATCCTGTATAATGAATAATTTTTTTCTGATATAAAATATGTAGTTGCATACTTATGTATGCATGAAATCTTTTTGTTTTATTTGTTAAATAAATGTTTGCATTATATGTACAATGCAAAAAGATTTGATATATCAGTAAAATCGAAGAAACATATTTAGGTAAAATATAAATCGTTCCAAACCGATTTGAATGATTATCATTTAGTGATATGTTTCCAGAATGATAACTAATTTTACTACAAATCATGAACTTGCTATATCATGAACTTGCCATACTAAAAATATAATAGCTTAATTATATCATTATTACAATTTATGTATGACTAATAAATCATTCGTACCTCTTTTCGGTTACATCTAATTATTTATTTAGTTTTGTCTTACTCTATTACTTTATTGTTCGGTTTTTTAGTTGGAAAATTTGCGTTTTCCTTATTAAATCTATTTTGTGTCCCTCATTTATATCTGGAGAGTTTCTTAACAATGGACATCGACTTTTGAGTGCATGAAATACACAGCTCAAAACATTTAAAGGATAATGTTGTCTAAGTCTTGCGTAAAATAACGGTAAAAGCAAATTTTTTGTTGTTGTATAAAATGGAAAAAGAAAGTCACAAATGCAAATTTTTCTTATTTTCAAACTTAGCAGTATGTAAATTTTGAGTTTGACGTCGAAGACGACGCTTTGGCTGCAGCGAATTTTATTTGGCTTTCAACTTAGTGTAAGACAAAGCTGAAAAGAATGATCGACATTCAGTAAGCGAAATGTTTCGATGAGTACGATGTCTCAGCGAAGTCATTTAACCGAATCAGAAGCTAGGCGAGTTACTGGGGTGGGGTGGGGGAGCAAACACAAGCCAAAGTAGCAGAAGCCATTGGAGTTTCACAAAGTGTGATTTTCAAGATCTGGAACCTTATTTTTGTGTGCTTAAGATCAAGGCAAGGGCATAGACGTGTAACAACACCCAATGAATATTGCTATTTAACGCTAATGATTTGGAGCCACAGAAATAAGAATGTCACTCTTCTTAAACACCTTCACACAGCTACTGGCACCATTAGTTTCGACAAATACTGTCTGAAACAACCTTCACGCTGTAGGTCTGTATGCTCGCCAACCAATGGTGTGTTTCAGGTTTACAGCAAGGCACCATCGCTCCAGCAGGGAGTGGGCAACAAGTCATGTGAACTTGAGGAGAAATGAATAGCACAATATTCTTTTTTCTGACGAGTCCCGTTTTTCTGTTCAATCTGATAATAGGCGTATTTTCATCTGGAGGGAACGTGACGCTGGAAACAATTCTGCTATCGCGCAGGAAAGTGTAAGATTTGGCTGTGGGGGAGTGATGATCCATGCTGGCATCTCCATTGTTGGGCGCACCGATCTCCATATCATTCAAAATGGAGATCTGACCAGCCACCGATATAGCGATGAGATCCTGAGATCTATTGTAGTCCCTTGCACTGTTACAATCGGATATGATAATTGCTGGCCACACTTTGTTAAATAGGCGAATGTTTTCTTTTGGATAAGGGAACCGTATGAATGGATTGGCCAGCGTGTTCTTCGGACAGGAATCCATCAAATCGAGCATGTTTAGGATATTCTAGGCAGACGAATTTCTGGAAACCTACCATCATCACGAACTCTCCAAGAACTGGAAAGAGCTCTCCTGGAGGAGAGGGGAAGAATACCACAGCCCCTCATTAATAACCTCATTGACTCAATGCCTCAAAGGTGTTAAACGTTCCTGGCAATCCGGGGAAACCGTATCCCTAATAAAAAACGGTTTTCTTTTTTAGGTAACACCTTTTTTATTTGTTTTTATCATATGCACAAAATGTGTTTTTTTTTCCTTTCGTGCACAAATGCTAAATAAAAGGCATTTTTTCTTCTAAGCAAATGTCATTTTTATATCATATAGGCTACTACATCTGTCGATAATGTATCAATCATTCAAACAATTTCCACAGGTGCAATATCAACCCTCATCTTCAATGTTTTTTTAACTGTTTTGATAGTGTATATCAATTATTTCCCTCTTTATAATTTTTGAAACAAATGAAGTTACATTATCGAGGATATTTTTTCGCTTTAATTTCTTTTTACTATGCATTTTATGAATGTATTTATTCAGTTTTTTAGAAGCCTAGTCGAACACACAATAAAAACTAGAAACGTCTAGAAAGACATTATTTTTTTTAAATAAATTTTTTACTAACAGTTTCTCGCTCTCATGTTAAATATATTTAACTTGAAATTCCTTTGGGTTGTTTCTCTACACAAAATATTAGCAAAAAGCTGTTTTCAAAGTATAATGTTTCTTTTAATTATAAATATATTATACGTACGTAATGACCAATTTAAAATAACATATTTCCCCTCCTTTACTTTGTGCAAGTCCTAACTGCATTTAAAATTATTTATTTAAAATAGGAAAGGGTATTACTCCGTAAGAATACAAACCCATTTTATATAAGTAAATCACATTGCCGTAAACGACTTTATAAGATAGTCAGTAATGTTCTTGCTGAAGAATTAATTAAGAAACGTGCTTTAGTTGATACTTTACAGTATGTGCTTACGCCAGCAGGCATTTAAATTATTTCATCGCTAGAAAATGAAAAGAAAGAATCTGAAAGAAAAGACCATTTCTAAGATGCTGATTTTAACGTTTAAATATAAGGTACTGGATATTTTACCTGAAAGCTTCATTATACTTTTGAGATTCCTTAAACAAAAATTAGAGTAAGCTATTAAATCTCTTTTGAAAATATTTAAAATATGCGTGGCATCTATTCAGTTCTTAATTTAATATATTAGGACGTTAAAATGCACTTTTGGAAGGTTTTTAAGTATTCGTTCTTTTTTTCCAGTTAGTAAAGGTTGTATGCTAAAACCACTTTTGAAAATATGTTCTGCTGGCTGGAAGATATATAATCTAATTTAAAATTGGAATGGCTGAAAGAAAACTTATTTAAGTAACATTTCAAAAATTTAAATTTTGAAGATTTTAACTTAGTATTTGAGCGGAATTTTCTTTTGATATAGATTGGTAATAATTTCGATCCTAAATTTTGGAATGTCTGTAAAAGTAAGTCATCACTTTTTTTGGTAGTGCTTAATTTACTATAACAAAAAAAAAAAAAAAAAAAAAAAAGAAATAAGTAAAATAAATGAAGAAAAAATCTTACTTATTTATATTATATAAAATATGTGATTCATATGTTTAAATCACATTTTAAATTTCACTCTTAAAAAATAGATTAATATATTAACTAATTCTAAATGAATCAGGATATAAACCATTCAAATCTTAAACCCTTGGATAAAATTGTACTAATATTTTCCTGACACGCCCTTCTTTTCCATGGTTTATAGAAGGAAAATTAATTTTTGATGCTGGAAAATAAATCTTAGTATAATAATCTGATTTTTGCAAGAATTCATCTTAACGGATCGAGTGTTTAGTTAAAAAATATGATAATTAATTAATTCAGTTATTACTTAAAATTAGAAAATCTGGCACAAAGAGTTGCGTTCTCTAAATTATCATGCCTTGATTTAACAGTAATAAGACTATCAATAACCTGGAATTGAATCATTTTAGAGTACATAAATTTAACAGAGTCAAAATTAATATCTTAGATATTATAGAGGATTTAGATTTAAGACTACAGAAAGAAAATTACTACATGCTTCTATACAAAACAATTCTGCCGTATGGGCTAAACGACACCTTCCAACATACACAGATTAACTATAATAACTCATCAACTTATTCCCTTTTTCATATTAAAGATAAGCGTACAAATCGAGGTAAACGGGGTTCAAGAAGTAATATAAACTCTCTTAATAGTGACAAATTAAATATAAAATTTCTTTCTAATATGGAAAAAGACTTTAATAAACAATATAGCATTAAACCAATTAAAGATTTTGTCTTCTCCCTTAAGAATTATGAAACATATAAGTTCTACGATCTTATTATTAACTTTTCTTTCATTAATTTACATTTCAAAATTCTTTGTTTCGATCTTATAAAAGCCAAAATGAGCAAAATTTTGCCTAATAATAAGAAAAGTTTAGATAATTTATATTTCGTTATTAACTTTCAAAATCCTATTTTCGATAAGATCAAATTTCACAACATTTTTGAAAATTTTAAAGCTTTATTTCCATTAAAAGATTTTAACATAATTAAAAGTTTTAAATATAACAAATCTCTTGGTAGAACCATTTTTTAACTATAATGATATAAGCAAAAATTTAGGGAGTATTAATATATCCGATTATGAATGTCACTGTGAGGAGGATAAATATTTTGATTTTGTTGATAAACATCATAAACATATTATCACTGGTAATTTAAATATTATAGAAAACTTGGAACTTAGGAATTTAATGATAAAAGGCACACAATTTAGACCCATTTACCATATATCAATCAATAGGATTCTAAAATACTTTCTTAATGATCTCAATAGTTTTTGCTTAAAGATATCAAATAGATTCTCTTTACCTTTAGGTATGCTAACAGAATGGAAATGGGGAGTTTATTATTACTTTAAAACTTTATTTTCAATAATAAGGATAATTTAAATGAGAATAACAATTCAACAAATTTTTCTAATATTGTTCAATCAATTAAGCAACTTCAAAAAAATTTTGTAATTACTCCCATAGACAAAGCTAACAATAATTATGCTATATTCTGTAAAAAATTCTATGCTGAACTTTCAAATACGGAATTAAAAAATAGTAAAAATTTTGAACTTAGTAATTTCAATAATAATATTTTTTTTTTTTTAATTTAAACGACTTAAAACTCCTCATGCACCACAAAGTATAGCATGAGGCTTACAGTTGTAAGTAAAAAACAAAAGGAGAAAAAATTTACAAATTTACATTAGAATTTGTAAATTTTTTCTCCTTTTGTCCGTTTTGTTGGTAATAATAATATTGCCATTAAAAAATTTTTAGCTTTTTACAAGAGATTAAAAGTTAAAATTAGCAATATACAATTTCCTTACTTAATTATCAGTCCTAAATTTCATAAAATTCCAGTAAAATTTAGAACTATCACATGTGGGTCTAATACTTATTTAACTAAACCTGGCACCATTTTCTCTAACTACTTAAATAAGATTATTAACTATATTACTAAAGAAGGTTTCTCTTGGATAATCACTAATAATCAACCGATTTTAGATTTCATTAAACATAATAAAATTAATTCTATTGCGACTTTTGATTTCCAGGATCTTTTCAATAGCATTCCTCTTTCTAAACTAAAAGATGTCCTTTTGAATTATTACCATGATTTTAAAAATATCCTTTGTTGCGATTTTGATTATTGGGAAATTCTGATTAATTTTTGTCTTTTTAGTAATTATCTTTACAATGGAAGGGATATCTTTCTTCAAATTAATGGATTACCACAGGGATCTAATTATTCATCTCTCTTAGCTAACTTATTTTTGCATTATTATGAAAAAAATTATACTCTGAGTATTAAATTTGTTTTTAGATATATTGATGACTTAATTATCTTTAATTTCCAAGATTTTACTGTTTTATTGAGTAATATATACCCTGAGGAATTAATCTTACTTCGTAATCATGATGATAATATTAATTTCAATTTTTTGGATTTGGGTATTATGAAAGTTGAAAATATCTGCTTTGTTGATTTATACGATAAAAGAAATGATTTTAATTTCAATATTAATAAACTAGTTACTTGAAATTCTAATGTTTCTAGGAGCATCTATTTAAATACCACTTTTAATGAAATGAACAGAATTAAAAGAATATGTAGTAATATTTATTTATCCAAAAAACAAATCGATAAACTCTTTCAAAATCTGATAAAAAACAATGGATACCCAACTAATGTAATAAAATTTTATATAAAATCATTGAATTAATCGTATATTTTGGTGGATATATTTTCTAAACATTTTCTTTTGTTAATTTTTATGATTTTCCCATGTGCAAATCCATTTCAGGCCAAAATTCATTGCCAAAATTATTTACTAAATAATTTCTTTGTTAATTTATATAATTTTTCCATGTGCAAATCCATTTCGGGCAAATCCGTGGTTAGAATTATTTACCGAAAAATCCTTTACTAAATAATTTCCTTTGTTAATCTATACAGTTTTTCCATGTGCAAATCCATTTCGGGCAAATCCGTGGATAAAATTGTTTGCTATAAATTTCTTTATTAATTTATACAATTTTCCATGTGCAAATCCATTTCGGGCAAATCCGTGGTTAGAATTATTTACTGAAAATTCCTTTGGTAAATCTATACATTTTTTCCATGTGCAAATCCGTGGATAAAATAGTTTGCTCAAAATTTCTTTATTAATTTATATAATTTTCCATGTGCAAATCCATTTCGGGCAAATCCGTGGTTAAAATTATCGGCTAAAAAATTTTTTCTTTGTTAATTTTTCCATGTGCAAATCCATTTCGGGCAAATCCGTGTTAAAATTATCTATTAAAATTTTTTCTTTGATAATTTAAATAATTTTTCTACGTGCTAATCCATATTGTGCAAATCCGCGGCTAAAATTATTTGCAAAGCAGGCAATTTATGTTTCTCTTTTCTATTTTATATTTTTTCTTAAATAAACATCTATCTTCTAAAACTTTTTATGATCAATTTTTAAAATTATCCAGTATAATATTATCTTGCGCACATCCATTTTGTTCCCATCCTTGGTAACTAACAAATCAAAACCCAGAATCACTTCAGCAGTGCAGTAAGAACGACACTTTAAAACCCTCTTGTTACACTCAATTTGCGCTTTTGTTTTCATCTTTTGTTTTCATATTTTGTAATCTGGCAATCTCTCTGCGAAAACATTTTTAAATCATTCTTGAAAAATAACAGTCCATGTAAGTTGTTATGATTTTGCTACTCGCTTTATAGTCCCCCCTTTTTAATGTTTTTTCTTTTTATTTTATGATCTGTTTTTACATGTTATTTTTACTTTTTATGATCTTTTTTTATGTAGTTATTTTTTTAAAAAAAATTTTTTGAGTGCTCCTCACACTATTATATTAATAAATTTTGCTTTGGCTTTATTGATACAATATCAGAAAGCACTCTGTTTTGCGGATATAATCGTGTGGGCTGAAGAAAAGATTATATCTTTTTTTTTCCGGCTTTTTTTCCGGTTTTTTTTATTAACAATTCATTTATTTTTTTTTTTTTTTTTTTTTAAATAAAATGTTGTTTGTTATTTTTTTACTTATTATTTCCCACCCCCTTCTTTTCATATGTCTATTATTTTTCTTTGTTTTATTCTTCATTTTGAACTTATATATATATATATATATATATATATATATATATATATATATATATATATATATATATATATATATATATATATATATATATATATATATATATATATATATATATATATATATATATATATATATATATATATATATATATATAATTTGTGTTTCTCAAATGTTTAACCAATCGCTTTTTGGATTTGGATTCTGTGAATTGAAATATTATTGAAGAGCAAATGCATAATAAATTTTTAATATTAATAGTTATAATTAATTATAACATAATAAATAGTTATAATATAATAAATATAAATAATTATAATATAATAAATATAAATAATTATAATATAATAAATATAAATAATTATAATATAATAAAAATATATAATTATGCATAATACATTTTTTCTACCATTAGGAAAGAAAACAATAAATACCTATAAATAATTGTAGCAATAATTTTATACGTGGAATTATCTCTTCAGATGAACAAGTTTTATAGCGGTGCGCGAAAATTATATGATTTATTTGCTTGATTTGTTCCTGAATTAAAAAAGTGTAATAGATTTTTGCGTCTGATATTGCAATTTAAAATATTTTCAACACTAAGGAACACGTAAGTCTAGGCCTTTGAAATCGTTAAAATCAGCTCTAACGCATAAAAATCTGATCAAAAGCGAAAAGTTTTTAAAATATTTTTTTTACTCACTGTAAATTTATTGGAAATGACGGAATGTAAGTAAAATATTAAATGTTTTACTGTAACGAATGTATTATATTAAATGTAATTTTTAAACTAGCTTAAAACCGCAAGTGGAAAAAAATGAGAAACGTTAACATATTTTTTTAAAAACTTAGCTTTCAGTTACGCTGCTCATCTTTCTGAATAACAATACGCAAGATTAAATATGAAATATAGGATTTAAACTTAAGCTTCTAACATTTAATACATTTTTGCGAATTCTAAATGCTATTTTTGATCTTGGGCTCAAACCTTATTGAAATTCTTCTACTTCTGAAGTATTTCATTCATTTTAAGTAATCCTACGCAATTTATTGAAATTTTACAGGACAAATGCACAATTTTAAGCATAAAAATGCTTATAAGAATTTCTTCAAAATAGATTCTGCCTACATTATAGGAAAGTAAAATTAAAAATAAAGAATATAATAATTATAAATTACCCATCTGAGATCAAATCCCAGATATCATTGTAAGGTTGATTTTAATGCAGTAGCAACCTTTTTTACAAAACTCCAAAAAGGTTTGTAAATTAGCAAATACCGCGCAAGCTTGGAAAAATGAGAAATTTAATAATGTTAGTTTAAGAGCAATAAGGTTCACATTAAGCACAAACACCCGTTATAAATCGTGTAAAAAAGTGGCATTTGAGAACCTTAACATACGAGGATAAAATCGAAAAAAAAAGTTTTGCAACAAAATGTATAAAATTATATTTTTATGAAGATTTATGCCTGCTTTTAATAAATCTTTAAAAACATAATATTGGCATTGAAATATTTCTGCTTTGCAAGAATAATATTTAACCAGACAACCTTATTATGTCAATCAAAAGGAATCACAAATACAAGGTTAACTGTAAGGTTGCTAGCTCTCTGAGGATAGATCTCTAGTATTGTAAACCAGTATTGTCGCCAGTATTGTTGTTGAAGTTTTTATTATTATTACTTTAAGAAGGAAATAATTAATTAGCATTTCATAGATTTAATATGTTATCGAAATTCTGGTCTAAGCTGTTTCTTTCTTCTTATTTAATTTGTTTAATATTTGTTCTCTCCAATATTTGAAAATCAATAAGAATTTTTAATCAATTATAATATGATTCTGATGTACTGTGTGTGCGCAAAAAATGGACCATCCTGGAATAACTTTTGATCTAAAGATTGGATCTTCACGTTCTAAGATTCAATCTTAATTACTGGAGAAGGTGATCTCAAATATGCTAATTATTAAGAGCGGGTGATATCTTAAGTTATGAAATCTGAAACAGAAACGTACTTTCTCTGCATGAAAATACCTGTTATTTTGCGGAATCGGAATTCTGATTCAAAATATAGGATTTAGCTATAGTCTGGAAAATATGGTCCGAATAGTTAAATCATGAGAGTAAGCACAAGCTTGGACCGTTAAAAGTTAATTTAACTTTTTGGGTATTTAGAATATTAATTTCTTGAAAAATTTTTAAGCTAATCGAAAACGTTTTGCTCACAATTATAAAATTCGTTTATCCAAAGATAACTCCATATAAAAATAATTTTAGTAAATATTTATTATTTCTTTTTTTTATTTACGAATGGTCGAAAAATGTTGAACAGTTAAGGTATGCAAATTTTGCATCATTTAAAAGAATTTTAAATGGCATAATACAAAATTTGAGCACAATCGGTTCCTGAGAAATTAAATTTCAAAGAAGTCAGATAATGAAAATTCGATTTTTCAGGGACTATTCAACGGATTTCACACGAATTTTGTATTTAACCATGTAAAATTGCATGCTTTAAAATAATGTTAAAAATTGTATACCTTACAATTTGGACTTTTATTTAATAAGTAATAAAAAATAATAATTATTTAAAAAAAAATTTTTTGTAAAGAATTAATAATCTCTAGCATATATGGCAGCGTTACTTTTAAAAAGTAATGAGTAAAAGTACAAGTATTTTTAAAAAAAGTAAGGAGTAAAAAGTAAAAAGTTCCTATTTTAAAAAGTAACGAGTAAAGAGTACAAGTAAAAGTACAAGTACTAAACAAAAAAAGTAACGATTTAAAAGTACATTTCTAGGAAATCGAAATTTCAAAGTAACCTAAAATTTTATTGAATAATATTCTTATGTTCTTTAATGGTTTTGCAAAATTTTTGTTATTTATTTAATTATTTTTAATTTTGAAAGTTATGGACATTAATTTCTTTTTAAATTCGGAAGAATAATATTATATAATTTTATAATATAATCATATAATATAATTTTAAAATCAAACATAATTTTAATATCAAACTTCTTATTAATTTGCACGAAAAAGAAATTTTATCTATTGATTGTAATTTTTAGTTTATTATTTTTATTTATTTAAATTACCATTGATTTCAAACTGTTTTACTCTATAGAAAAGCGTTTTAAAAACACAAACATAAACAAAGCAAACACGTGGTTTCAGATAGCTTTGTGATCTTTGAGCTAGTAAAAAATAATTGAATGTGCAGTATAAGTTGAAACAGAACAGTCTACAGTTTCATTTGTAGCAATAGCTAATGCTGAAGTCATGCGAGAAAATCATTTTCCGAACATTTCTGCCTAACGGAATAATTAAAATTTGTAAACGAATTTCAGTATCAGCGGTTAAATTAATACCTTCGAGTTTTCAAGAGTTAAAATAGTTATTATAATAGTTTTCAATAGCACAAATAGTTCTGAAGTTCTTAGAGATTTGACTGGGAGTTGTTTGACGAGGTCGGGCATAAACATAATTTTAGTAAAAAATGCAATAGGTAAAAATGTATTTAGTGAAAAATGTATTAAGACAAAAATGTATTATTTGTGAGATCAAAAAAAAAACTGAAAAAACGTAATAACAAAATCCAACATTTTTTCCAACATCAAAAGGGTCGTCTTTTCCCTTTCAGGAATGACAATTTTAAAAGGTCAAGGTATTGAAGCACGAAGTTAGCTGTGAATGCATATATATTGCACATTAATTTTATAAATTAAAAAAGCATAAGCATTTTTTTTAATAATTTTTTTTTTAGAAAGCTTACCGAGTTTTAGAAAAAAGTAACGATTTCACTCGACATTTCCGTTACTAATACTTGTACTTTTTCCCTAAAAAAGTAACGAAAGTACAAGTAAAAGTACTAAATTTAAAAAGTAACGAAGTACAAGTAAAAGTACGTACTTTTTACTTGTACCGGCGGTACTCGTAACGAAAGTAAAAGTACTGCCATATATGATCTTTAGATAAACGAATGTTATAACAGTGTGCAAAAATGTTTCAATTCACAAAAATAATTTTCGTGATAGGGCGAAATAGGCAAAGACTAAAATTAACATTAAGGGGTCTAAACTTTAAATCGTTCTCCGGATCAAACTAAGGGGACCATATTCCAAAAAAACGTAATTTTTATTCAGAGAAAGTACGTTTTTGTGTATGATAATATTACTTAAAATATTGTCTGCAATTGTTAATTAGCATACTTGAGGTCATCCTTTCTATCCTGAAGATCCGATCATCAGATCGAAAGTTATTAGGGTGTTTTTTTTGGGGGGGGGGGAGGGTACACTGTACATAATCTTAGCTTGATTTCGAGACACTATAAAAATAGTTTCTATCATGTTATCTTAAAAACGCATTATTTCGGTAGTAAAATTAAAATGTCTATTTTAAGTATATTTCGACTCGAATTATTTATTTACTGATTTTTCTTATATTTTTTAACAATTATTGGCATTAAAATTTCTTTACGTTTACTTTCATTAATTTATGTCTTCTTGTAAGAAAATATAAATGGATAAAAATTCTGTTCACAATTCGTAAAATATATAAAACATTGTTTTTTTTTTTTTTTTTTTTTGTCATAAGCTCGTTTTCAATTTTCAACAAATTTGATTGAGTAAAAACTTTTTAGACTCTACTTTTACAAAAATTGATTTTTTTTCCTACTCTATCACCTAATTGTTTGTGTAACTTATATTCCACAGAACAGAAATACGATCTCAATCCTTTCTGAAATGATAGTTTTTATTATAATTTCTTTTTTTCGAATGACACTTATTCAATCAAAGAAATTCTGAAAGGGACGATGGAATAAAAATTCAGCCCCGATGAAAGAGCAAAGTCCTTTTCTTACTTTCTTCATCCCTTTGAGCGATGATTTATAATGCAATTTCAAAATTTTTATTCTTAAAATATCTTTGATAGTACAGCGGAGCATTTTTAAATTTAAGAAAATACAATGATTAATGATTTTTTTTATATTATCAACTCAATTTTTCTTCGAAATTAGCAAAAGAAATCAATTTATGCAAAATATTTGCATTACAAAGTAAATGTCCCTGCTGATAGTTTTATATACTCATTTTAAACTTTAAACACTAATTTTGGAATAAGTATATTGAAAGTACTCCATATTAAAATTATTTTAAAGATAGAAAACCGTTTATTAGCCATTCATAATGAAACACATCGCGCTTTTCTCTATGAATAAAACTTGCAAAACCTTATTTATTTTAAATATATAATTTTATTTCTTATATTCATGAAGTATTGTTTTTCTTAATAAAAAACACGATTTAAAATGAAGTATTATTCTACATATATCAATATAAATTTTCTGTTTATTCCGGACAGTAATGAATAAAAAGTTTCTTTAAAATAAATCATAAAAAAAGCTATATTTTTTTCTATTTCTATTAATGTTATAATTCGCAAGTTTGTTTCATTCTTGGAATAACTCAGATAGCAGTGTAAGTGTGATTAGTTAGTAAACCATGAAAGCTTTTAACAATATTAAATTTATCTAAACTAGTTTACCCTCTATGAGGTTCGAATCAGGCTTGCATAAACAACTTTTTTGCATTAAGTTTGAATCTGAATTTATAAAACAATGCTAGAAAACTTTTGCAATCGAGGATGAATTGTCATTCGTAATTCAAAAGTAGAAAGCTTTATCAAACCAAAAAAAAATTCGCCTTCTCAAGTTTTATTTTGGATTTTATGACCATCATTGAAGCAAGGTTTATTTTCACATGTTTTTATATACTCTTTTTAAAACTTTAGGAGTGAGGGTTGTCTTGTTCATTAAATTTTCAACACTAACA
The DNA here is from genome assembly GCF_982258835.1 of Parasteatoda tepidariorum. NCBI lineage: Eukaryota > Metazoa > Arthropoda > Arachnida > Araneae > Theridiidae > Parasteatoda > Parasteatoda tepidariorum. Next base: position 76,255,677 of record NC_141761.1, read on the forward strand.
AAATGCTACATTTGAAACCCTGGGAAATGCTATAAAAAATGAGATTTTGTAAAATTTTTTGCGAGCCTTTATTCAATCTTTAAGAAAACAAACATGGTATATTAATTTTTAAATGAAGTTGAAAAAATGATTGATTAGTCTATTTTCCATGCCAAAAAATACAAATACAATGTTTCTCGTAAGTTTTCCTGTTATCTGGGACATTTTGTTATGATAAATTAAATTTTTAAACTTTTACAAACAATTGTCTTCATCATTTTCTTCCAAAATTGTTACTAGAAAAACTCGAACTAAGTAAGAAGAAAGCTAGTATCTCAATCAAATTGAAAGAGATCAAAGCATTAATTACTTTTTCTCATCGATACTGCTAAACAAACTTGGAAATTAAATCAGAGAAAACTGATACTAATGAAAGACAAAAACGAATTAAAGCTTTATCCAATTTCTGACACTTTCTTCTTCTATTTTTTACTACGCCTTCTTAACAGAAATCGGACATTTGCAGTACTGGGACGAAAAGTCAGGAAATCGAATTAAATGTTCGAAAAGAAGATGGAAATGGTAAAAGTAAGGAAAAAAAAGTAACGGAAACAGCTTCGAAGAAACAATGTTTTCCCTTTCATTTCTTTTACAACTGACTACTTTTGGAGCGATGCCATCCTTCAAGACAAAAAATAAGATGTCTGATAATAAATATGGCTTTAACCTCAGTTACCCCCCAAAAAGAATAGTTCCAGTTGTCCCGGAAAATACTCTTCCAGAAGACACAACTTTGCTCTTAGGCCTTAGTCTGGTTTCAACTCATGCAGAGTTAATATTTCAAAGTGGTTCCTAGGATGTTTCAGATTTCTCTTTTCCTTATCTGGAAGACTCTTGTCTCTAGACTTGTGGAGATATTGAGAACATTTGCATTTAATACCACTTTCACGACGTGACTTGATTTTAAACGACGTGATATATTGCTCTGCTAATAAAGTTGAAGTGAGCTTATAAATTTGCAGGAGTAATAGAATTGCCTGTCTCTAGATTCTGGAGTTAATCCCCTGAATTTTAAGTCCCTAAAAATTTTCTTAAATATACTCAATTATTTTCAAAGGCATATCTTTTTAATCTCAAAAAGTGTTTTGAGTTGAATGACAGAATAAGAATAGAACAGGAATGGGAATGATTGATGAGAATGGAAAAGAGTCAGCGTTGTTCATTAACTATGCAAAGTAATTAAGATAAGGTAAAAAGAGTTTAGTGTGGCTAAAATCTGTGTAAAATATTACATCTGAGGGTCCGAAAGGTTATTTTAGAATGAATTTCTTAGGGCTTGAATAGTAACTGAAAGGAACACTTTTATATTTCCCATCAAAGTAAAGAATACTGAATGAGAAATTCAAAAATTTTGTAAATTTAAGTAAAATTTGAATATTTGTTGAATGACAGAATAAGCATAGAACAGGAATGACATAGATGGATATGAATGGAAAAGAGCCAGGGTCATGCATTAACTATGCAAATTAATTAAGATAACTTAAGAATGAGCTGCAGCTAAAATCTCTGTAAATTATTATATTTGAGGGTCGGAAAATATATTTTAGAATAAATTTATCTATGACTGAGCAGTAACTGAAATTAAAACCCATCAAAATAAATAATACTGAATGAAAAATTTAAATATTTTAAAACTTTAAACAAAATTTAACCATTTGTTGAATGACGTAACGTAACGAATTAACGCAATAATTTGCAGTGGCAAAAATTTCCATAATATATTACATATCAGCGTCCGAAAAGTTATTTTAGAATAAATTTGTTGGTGCTTGAACAGTAACTGAAATAAGAACTTTTATTTCTTCCACCAAAGTAAACAATACTGAGTGAAAATGTTAATATTTTTTTTTCTGAATAAGTTTTATGTACTGAAAACTCGTGTACTTATGAAATAAAAGTTTAATCAAAAAATGTAAATTTTCGCTATGTCAAAAGTTTCATTTTAAATTTATTTCTGAGGTAAGCAAAGCTGTTCTTAAATAGGGTTGAAAAAAGTCAGATTTGGCATCTAACTTTGTACAAAACTGCAAGCTCAAAAATAAGACATTTCTTGCATAAAAGTAGAATTGTCCTTCTCTATTATTACGTAACAAAATTAGTAAAAAAGAACATATATCAATTTGGTAAAGAGGAAAAATACTCAGTTTTTCTAAAAGCCGCATCAACGTACTTTTTTTCTAAAAAAAGAAAAAAGAATATTCGACAGGAAAACTTACTTGAAAAATCTAAGTTTTGAAGATATAATATAAATTGAAGTTTCTTTTAATTCAAAAGTAATACATATAATCTTTCAAAAACTAGGTTAACTTTCTTGCATTATTGCTTTTTTATTCATTTGATAATTCAAGGACATAATATTATATTTATGTAACTCAATATGCTCTCTTTATTTTGAGTTTTGCATGCATTTCCTACGAATTTGCAATCTAGTTAGAAAATTAAAATGCTGAAACTAACTCTTCAATTATCCTTATGTTTTAGGAGTTCGAATTGGACATCTCATAAAATATAGCAAAACATCATATTAAAACATACATTATTACAAATAGGTGCTTCATAGTAATACCCGTAATATTACCTATAGAAGATTTTCAAATACTTGCGATTTCATCACCTGCTGTGTTTACGTAAATATGGTAATAAAAAAATGTACCCTAAGAAATTTATTATTATTTTAATGCAAACCTAATGTGAAGATGGTATCCGTGATATGGAGCACATAAAAAAAACTTTCTGTCTAGACCTACATAATAATATCCAATATCAGGTATTTTATATATCAAAATAGATAGCATTATTATCGGTGAAATCAGCACCAGTAGTACTTATTACCACAAATAATTGAACAATGCCGTCAGTAACAGTTTGGCAAATTTTTACTGCCACCTTTAATGGACCAAGTTCAATATGTTTGAACTAGTAACCTTTGGCATCCAGTTTGATCATCCTGATAAATTCACAACTCCTCAAATCTTCAAACGCGTTATGGCAATCAATAATTATCAATATTAAACGATATCAAATGCAACTATTATTTGAGTTATCTCACATGGAAAATTAATAATTTAACGCGGTTTTCGAAGCAAGCTTGAAAATACCTGTGTAACACAAACGTAAGTAAAAAGATTATAACTATGCTAATCAGCTATTAAATTTTATTTCACATTTTAATTTACAGAAAAGTAACTATTAATACTTTGACAAACATATTTTGTAATTCTGAAATTAAGCATATATTTAAGGTTTAACAAATTCTTATAAATTTGTCATTGAAACACTTCATTGAAACACTTCACTAAAAACACTTCTGTGGTGTTAATATTTATGTAATCTAGTGCTGGTGCCAAATTTTTTCTCCTATATGTTTAGCATCAAAAATTAATTAGGGTAAAAAGATAGTATAAATAGGGTAAGATATTAAAGAAAACCCTTTTCTCTAGGTGCAAGCAAATTATTATATATATATATATATATATATATATATATATATATATATATATATATATATATATATATATATATATATATATATATATATATATATATATATATATATATAAAAGCTTTCAGCTTATGTGTTAAGATCACAAAACACGTTTTGTAATTCACAATAGAAATCTTGTTGTGTTTAATGGGAAGTGTCCCATTCGTTCACCACCAAAATGCGTTACATTTGCACGCAACTCTCATTTTGCGTATCCATTAGATCAGTTTTATGGGTGGCTTGATGACATTTGTACGTAACCCAAGAGGGTAAGTGCATTCATATTTCGAAGCCCCATTCCGAACATTACTATTCTGTGGAGACGCAACATCGTGTCTTGTAGAACAATACATTCCTTGCAATTCCCATTAATTTGTTTGGATTTTGACAAGTCCGTACACGTTCAAAGAGACTTTGCATTAGCGTGTTTCTCACCTTGTCTTGTTTTCATTGGCTTAAATTGAAATTAATGCTTGATTCTCGAACTCCAAATTTCTTCGTGAAAGGAATGATAGTGTATTCTTTTGTAATTAGAAACATTGATGGCTTTAGGACTAGTTTTATTCTGATTGAGGAACAAATTAAATTCTAAAGTAATACTTGGAACTTTCTACCAATGCATTTTATTCTACATTTTATAAGTTTTATGTGTTTTGTTTCAGACTCTATCTTTCCCTTTGTTCTATATAATATTATTAAAAACCGTTTATTTAATATATATTTTTCTTTTACTTTTTTTTCATTCATTTAAAATAATTTTGATCAGAAACCTGTATTTTAAATGACAAGAAGCTACTAAAATCATTTACTTTCACAAATGTTGACTAATAAAATTTCATTATTTTACTTTTTAGCTCATTTTCATTTTTTGTGAAGTTCATCTGCTTATCACTGTTACATTTTTTAAAGTACAATATCATCATAATTTAATTTTCGTTCCTAGTGCTTAATGTTTAAGGATAAGTTCTTTCTATCTGCCTGTATGAGAATATTCCTTGTCAATACAAATCTAGATTTTTTATTGATCATATTTGCTTCATGTTATTGTATTAACATATTTTTCTTGTTTAATATGATTCTATAAAGTTGTGTGTTTGCTATTATTTGCAAGTATTTTTTTTAAATAAATTAAGATTCAAAACGCAAAAATATAGTTTCAACACAAGCGATGGCCTATTACGTAATTTACTAAATCTGAAACCTTAATTTTGATTTGCTTGATCTAAAAAAAAATCTACAATTCTCATAATATTTTCGGTTCTTAAAATATATTGCTGAAATAAGGTATAGGCAAGTATAACAAATTAAGGTTGTGATTACACAAATTTCCTAAAATACAATTGAAGCTGGAAAAACTTGAATCTTTCTTAATTAGTCATTTAAAAAATAATTAGTTTGATATACTAACTTTTCTTCATGTTGAGATAAAATTCAATTTTAATTTATTTTAATGCAACTAAGTTAAGTTCGATGTAACTACAGAAGTAAACATGCATTTGCACTATGTTTTAAGCATATAAAAGTTTATTCATATATTCTCAAAGACAGATTTTTTTTTTTTCATTTTATGATGAATGCGTGCCATACCCCATAATCAGAAACACAGGCTAAACTTTCACACAAAAAAAGTTTATGATAATATATTTTTAACGGTCCCATTTAATCTTAGGCCAAACAAAAAAATTCCCTTAATTAAAATCTCATTCATAAAATCCTATCAAAATTAATTGCTTTTGGAAAGCCCTTATTAATACCCTTATATATTTTCGCAAAGATAAAGAGGACTTTTTTTTTCAATCTAATTTTTTCAGCTTGGCATGATATACTCAGCAAAGGTACATAATCATTTTAATTTATCGCGCATGGGATTTAAGCTATTTAAAAATATTTTAAGTTTTTGTTAATTCAGCTTTCTATCTTAAACCTATCCTAGTGTTTGATGAATCAAAATATATATAGATAGATATTTTTTGCTTAAATTTTGAAGTTGACCTGGATATTCGATGTCATTTTTTTAAAACAGTGAAACATAAAAATATAAGAATGATAAATAGATAATTTAACAATTCAAAACATATTTTTTTAACATTTCAGCTAGCATAGGAGATATTTTTTTCAGATTTAAATATGGGAATGCTATGAATGCTTTCCTTTGGTTATTCTCAGTGGCCTTCAAACCTTGAACTTCAAAAGTTCTATGCGCACTGAAAGTGCTGAAAATTTATTTTTCGTGAGACTTGAAAATTTCGTGAAAATTTATTTTTCGTGAGCTCTAAATCTCAAGCAATAAAATTATAATTGCATTTTTTTAGTTTTAATGAAATTTTGATTCGTTTTCAACTATATAATATTTAAACCATTATAATAAAGTGAATATTTTTTTAAAACATCATTTGTTTCATATCCTTTAGCAAAATTGTCGACCTTGTTCTTTAGTTTATATTGTTTCAGTATTTTTTGTATAATTTTTATTTTTATTTCCGAAAATTATTTAAATAAATTACAATTATTACTCTTCAACTCATCATATCATAGTTATTTAATAGTCTATTTTGAAGACCCAGTTCGAAAAATACCCATTAATAAATAAAATGTTATAATGCTAAAATCTTACTTCGATATATAGAACACATGCATCAAAGTTTAATTAAAACGCATTGAATTTCAATTTTACACCAGCATATGGAAATCCCGAAATTTTCAAAAGTATTTCAATAGATATCTGTGATTTTTAATCGACAGAAATTTTTGATCTCTTGCTCAGAGAACAGAGCTACAAAGTTTTGATTTTAAATTAAATATAACTGACTATTAGATGACGGTGATCTAAGATAATTTGATGCACTCTCAATGAATGGAAACAAGAAACTGAGAAAAATATATATACTAGTGCAAGAAACATGTAAAATCTAAAAACTCATTCATAATTAGCAATTTTAAAAGTTTCAAAGTTTTATGAGTTGAATAGTGATTTTTAAAGTGCTACAACGGCTCATTCGAGTTTTTGTTTTGGAAAGATATAGCATTGGCGATGCTCACAAAAGTACTGAAAATACGCAGCTGATTAAAAAAAATTTCGGGCTATGTCAGGATCAGCTACGAGTAATTAATAAAGTAAAAACAGCCCAGATTTAATCTAAAGACACTGAAAATAATGCCATATTTGCCCTACTTTTTTGCAAACTTTAAGTTATTGTTACGTCATTATTTAATGTTCCCAAATTCTTAAAATAATTCACTGTAGTACATTTTTTCCTTTTAATAGCTTTCTGTAAATAATTCTAGTTGTCTTAATAGTTTTTATGATTTTTAGATTACTTTACAAACTATTTAGATTGAAATGCGCTTCATTTATTGAGATTACTGAAACCGCATAATTCTCAACTCTGGCGACTGCAAATCTATTTAATATTTTATAATCATCGTCGTAGAGCCGACCTAATTTTTGGGTTAACAACTACTAATGCTCACCTCCACAACCTTGAAGTTTTAACTTAATCAAGAAGACCAGGAAACTCCTTGGTCAAAGTTTGGGAGGAATTTCCCTTCGTGGAATAGTTTTCGATGAAGCTAATCCCGCATTTGCGTTACACGAAGAGAAAATCCATGAAATACCTCCTGATGGCAAGGGGACTCTAACACATGATTTGTCTACCACTGAGGACATTTTACATCAGCACTGTGGTCTGGACAAGCCAGGTGCGCAACTCGTATCGACCTGCCACCGCTGAGATTCGAACCCGGTTAACCTCAATGAAGGCAAACGCTCTATTCCTTGAGTCACTACAGCAACTGTACAGCTATTTTATATTTTATAACCGTCATTGTAAAGCCGACCCGATTTTCAGTTTATGACCAATATTCAACTCCGTAGTCTTGTAATTTTGAACCCTATCCGGAAGACAAGGGAACTCCCTGATCAGGCAAATTTTGCTATTTATTTTCCTTAATACACTTTAAAAATATATTTAAACTATATTGGATATTTCACTCGCTAAAGAATGTTTAGATGCACACACTGTAAGAAATTCCTGTTTAAATTACGGTATAAAGTACTAGCACTTCAGGTGCATCATCCGTAAAATAACCATAATCATCAAAACCAGTATCATCAAAATTCTCTAAATTGAACTCTACCTTTCAAATTAATGTTTCGTTTTTATCTTGATGTTAACTTTATCAAATTTTCTAATACTGTAAGAAAGCAGAATAATATAAAGCGCTCTGTATACTTGCACAAAATGTACTAATATTAAATTAAACCTAAATTTAAACAAGATATGCTAATATTAAATTAAATCAAAATTAAAACAAAATATACTAATATTAAATTAAACCTAAATTAAAGCAAATATAGTAATATCAAATTAAACCTATATTAAATTAAACCTATAAATTAAACCTATATTAAATTAAACCTATATTAAATTAAACCTAATCTAAATGTTTTTTTCAGTTGCTGAAGCTAAAGTCCTGGAGGGACCAGCTCTGTATATTCAAAGTGGAAGCACCATTAACCTAACCTGCATTGTTAAGGAGTACGCAGTGCCACCTATTTATGTTTTTTGGTATCATGATGACCAAATGATTGATTACGAAACCCAGAAGGGCAGAGGAATCAAAGTTACCACCGAAAAAGGTCCAACAACCTACAGTAGATTTCGAATCGAAAAAGCTCAAGCAACTGACTCAGGCAATTATTCCTGCCAAGCCTCATATGCTGATCCTGCAAATATTACAGTTCATGTTCTAAATGGTAGTTATTTTTTATTCAATGTTTCTCAAAACATGCGTTTGATTTAAGAAAATTCCAAATAAATAAATAAAACTGAAAGTATTTCGAAAATATCCTTATATCTAAGAATTGAATAGTATTTGCATAAATTAAAAAACATCAGTCATTAACAATTTTTAAAAAATTAAAACAAGTATATAGAAAACAGCATTATCAATATTCCTTTCTTAATATCTATTATTTAACACAGCGATACATTATTTCCAGGTAGTTTAAATAGAATAAAGAACCTTTAATAGTTATAGCTAAGATTTTTACTTAGTCTCGTTTAAAGTAGTGTAAATATAATTATTTTAAACACTTTATTGAACTTCACAAATATTAAATAAAAAAATTATCTATTACTACAGAGTTTTCTGTTCAATGTAACGGATAGGTCAAAGTACTGCACAACCTAATAAAAGAGAAAGGTATTAGGACATATTTTTCGTTGGTGAAGTATTTTCCAAATACAAAAATATAAAATTAATATTAGGAGGAGAAAATATTTGCTGCATTCTTATAAATTGAAGAATTTTGTTATTACGCGAAACTATTACGCTAATTTGTTACAAATGTAGTTTAAAATATGAATTGGTATTAATTGTTAAATCTTTTTAACAAACAAATTTTCGAATTAATCAATATGAAAGCGCATCGAAATAATTAAATTATAAAAGAAAAATATCCAATCAAAATTTGAGGAATAAAATAAAGTGCAAAAAAAATTATCACGTACACGAATCTTCCATATTCAGAATTTTAGAGAGCAAAAAAGAAAGAAAAATATCCTTTATTTGTTATCGAGAAATTTATTTTGAGTCGGCTTAAAACGTATTGATATACTAGCAGAAAAAGTACATTAACAACAAAAGTAAAGGTGCATTAACCACGCAATTTAACGTTCTCTTACATTATAATTTTACGAATAAAGTCCACTTTCAAAGCTAAACATTTAAATACTGTTAGGGCAAAGTTGGTTTATATACGCAGAAACTTCAAATCAACAACCGAACCATTTTTTTTCACTGTCAAATACCTTCAAACTAAAGCTTGTCGGTAACGTCATGCGAAAATCGTAATTTTCTATATTCATGATAACTAGTGGTCTCCACCCCTGTTTCTGTCACATCACCGAACTCAAAAGGTTGCTACGCGATATGTTATGGTTTGCTTGCTACCAAGAACCTATTTGAAATGTGATTTGATATAAAATCTTAATAAGTGAAATCATCTATAAGAATATCAATTTTTTTTATAGATAATGCTAAAAATATTAATAATATAAAATATAATTTAATTAATACAACCAAACATTAATAATGTAAAATATTAATTTAATGTATACAACCAAATATTAGTGTTATAAAATATTAATTTAATGAATAAAATCAAAGCGAGAAAATGACGATAGTTTCCCTAAATCATCTTCCGAAAAAAAATTTATTGCAAGTCAAAGAAATTCAGTAATTTCAAACACTTAATAACATAAATAATTGCAGAAACTACTTTGCAACAGATATATTCAAAAATGAATGCGATTTTAAAACAGTTGTTAAACGAAAACTCAATAAAAAAAATTTCCGGGATTTAAGTTTTATTTGGAGGACAATTTTATATTCCGATTTATGTAAGACTTTCAAATCTCTTGGACTTGGAAATCTCTCAAAATGGATTCTAATCCATTTCATCTCTTTTTTTTTTAGATTTGAAGTTATTTTTTCTTACTGAATTTGTCCATTTTCGATCATTTACAGTTTTCCTTCCTCTAATTGTTATATGTCATATTTTCATATTCAATTTTATTCCATTCTATTCAAAGGCGCTGCGCTGTTTGTACTACATGTTTATAGCAATGACAAATCTGTTACTCCTAGTTTAAGACCAAATGTTAGATTTAACAATTATTAGTGCAGAACTAATTTTTGAAGAATTTAACTAGTTCGTTAAGTCTGCAGTTTTGTTTTCCAAATATCTTTTTTATTTTGCTACGTGCTAAAAATAAAACTTGCGTATAATGAAACATGCTTATAATAAGAACACATGTTTACAAAATGAGCAGAAATATTTGAAAATAGCAGAAGAATTCACCGCATTATGTGAAACAAAATTTAAATAAGTAATAACTGTGTATTTAATGTATAACTATCTCTATGAAATAACTAAATCATAACATTTATGGATATCATAAAATGTTGAAAGAAGCTCTTGAAAAAGTTTAATATTAAATTGAAAATTGAAAAATTCGATTTCTAAAACTTCGATGTTATCAAAACTTCTAAGGGGAATTAACCATCAAAGACTTATTTAATTTGTGTCGTTATCTTTATCAGTATATAGGTGCAAGTCATTGCAATCACAGAAGAGATTCTCGGAGTATTTTGATCTTCTCTAAGTTCTCACGAAATTGGATTTTGCATTTAATTGACTGTGGTGGTATTTGCTCAAATACATTAACTGTGACGGGCTGTCACCATTAATTAGTTTTCCGCTTTTGAAGGATAGTGACCTATGTCAAGTAATGAGTAGAATAACTAATTTAAAATCTAAATGATTGATCCTTTTTGAAAAATAAGCAGATGAAAGTATAATTTTCAATTTCGAATGCTATCTATTTTAAATTCTTCATTTCTTATGGTATGTATTGAAAATAAACACAAAATAATAAATTAATTCAAAATAATCTACCCAAAACTCATTAGTCTTTGATAGACGTAGAAAAATAAATTGTAAAGCTAAATAATGGGCAGAAAATATCAGTCAGAATCAGAATTAAAATGTATATTAACTAATAATCATTTAACTACATAGCAACATGGTCAGATTATGGTATGTGTTGCGAAAAATACTTTAACCTGTACCTGTATCTGTATATTACCTGTACGAAAATTATTTAGCGTACAGGTTGTTCATGTTTTTTTTTCTTTTTTTACTGTATGTGAATGGAATGTTAGTCTGGTCATACTAATGTTAGTAAGGTCATGCCAATGTTGTTCTAGTCTTACTAATAAATAAGCTTCATGAATAATGTAAAATAACTACTCTGCAGCATAATTCAGAAAAAATGCAATAGAATTTAATACAAATGGGAGATTTTACTTGTTACGCGCTCGGTCGCGCAAACGGTAACGGCAGAACTGCCCTACGGATGTATCACGCGCGGTTTCCTTTTCCACTAATGCGGATCACCGAATGTTTCAGTGGTTACATCAACTTCGTGAAACAGGCTTGTTCTCCTCACCAGGCATGAAGCTTTTTCGAAGAAGGGGCTGTACGCCAGGAAGAAAGCATCTTGAGCGTTGTGGCTGATAGATATCAATCAAGTACAAGAGCTGTTGTTCATCACGTAATTGTGAGTAATCACAGCGTTTGTGGAATGCTAAACGAAAATCACTTTTACCCTTTCCATTTTCAGACGAGTACAAGCTTTGAATCCTGCTGACTATACTCTCTGTCGGATATTCTGCCAATGGGTGATACAGCGATGTGCGTTACAGATGGACTTCATAGCTCATGTGCTATTTACAGATAAGGTAACGTTTACACACGAGAGCGTGTTTAATGAGGAAAATGTCCATGTGGGGGCAGCAGAGAATCTACATGCAACGAGGCCACATGCATATCAACAACGATTCTGTGCGAATGTGTGGACTGGTATTGTCAACTACTTTTTTACTCATCAATGCTTACTACCGACTCAACTTAAGGGTGAATATCATCTTATTTTTCTGGAACAGGTGTTACCAGAACTACTGCAGGATGTTCCGATCTCAATTCGTAACAGCATGTGGTTTCAGCTAGATCGGGTGCTATCCCACTTTAGCAATAATGCGTGCACTTACAGGAATGCCACGTTTGAGTGGCGATGGATTGGGCTTGGTGGACTAGTCCTTTTCCACCCCAATCTTCCGATTTATCGAGCCTCGATTTCTTTTTATGGGGACATTTGAAGAATCTTGCTTATGCGACTCCACTTGATTCAAATGAGGATCTCGTTGCTCGAATATCCGAAGTTGATGCACGTGTGCGTGAAATACCTGGCTTCTTTGAAAGTGTATGCCAAAGCACTTCACTGACTCTGTCAAGCATGTATTGCTACTGGTGGACGCAATTTTGGACATTTATTGTAAACATTACACTTGTCAACGACGCTTTCAATAAACCCTTTGTCTTTCCCTTCGTCTCTTATTTTTTGTGTTTACGCCTCACCGCGAAACTTGTGCCCATACTTTCGTATACAATAAATGATTCTTACAATGTCTTTCAATGTTATAATTTAAAGTTGTCAATAAATACTCTGAGTATTGTTTCGTAATTTTAAAGATGTTTAGTTCAAGCAATTTTTCATACTTAGTAATAAGATTTAAAGCTATCGAAGGTTTAAGAAACTGACAATAAATTACGATAGAAAACAAGCATTTTTGAAAGCATCCCATGCCAGAAAATAAAGCAATAAACTTGCAACTTACTTCGATTTCTTTGATTCTTATTTGCAGCAACTACAAAAAATTTATATAGATATGGCAATTTTTTTATAAAACAAAAACTATTTTTTTTTGCCTTATGTTTTTAGTTACAACTTTAAAAACGAAAATTAAAATTAAACAAAATTTTTTAATCAATTTAAAATCAATTACAAAATTATTGTTTTGAAATTTGAAAAAAAAATTGCTGAAAAATGTGCAAGAAATGAGTATTTAAAGTAGTAAGTTAGCAATAGTAGTAAATTATTTTTTAAAATTATTTTTTCAAGAATATGTATTGTATTTGGCAACTAATAAAAACACTTAAAAAAGCAAAAAGTTTATATCAATTTTCTAAATAGTACTTGTACTCTTTAAGAGAAAGCTCAAAATGATCAGGGGAGTGCAACAAACTTTATTATGCAATATTGCAAATTACACTACCCTATAATAAACGGACAGCAAGATCAAAACTGAAGCTGTAGAAAACCTCCTATCGTTTTGTGCCTTCATTTAAAAGTGCAAAAACTACCTCGAAAATTGGTTGAAACTTTTTAAATTTTTAAGATTTTCAAATCAGACTTTTTCATTAGTTGCCAATTACCATTCACTTCAAAATTAAAGGAAAAAAAATGAAAATTTTTTTCCACGTATGCACAGTATAAGCGAACTACAATAAATATTTAATTTTTAAATATTATAATTTTGTTATTAATTTAAAATTGAACAAGAAATTTCGTTTAAATTTATTGAATATTTTTAAGTTATAGTGAAAAAACCTAAGACAGAAAAATTAGTTTTATATCAAAATATCCATCTCTCCATAAACATTCTGGCGAAGTTAACGAAACTTTATGTAGTTTTCGCAAATAACAACCAAAGTAATCCATACAATTTACAAGTAGATGCCTTAATTATTTGGCATAGAATGTTCAAAAATACTTGTTTTCTTTCGTAATTTATAATCGGTCTCCCAAACCTCAGATAGTTTTAAATCTTATTGCAAAGTATGCAAAATGAACCAAACACTTCTAAAGTTACAAAATAGTTCTTTAAGTATTTCCTTAGAAATTAAAAAAATATTGAAAACTGAAAGTATCTCTTCCATTATTGTAAGGTAGAGTATATACATAGAGGTCGCATTAAATGATGTAATAAATCGCAAGGTAAATTACAAGTTAACATATTTATTTCACAAAAGATTTTAAATGGATTGCAATTTGTAAAGTACTTCCCGAGGAAAGTGTTAGTCCGAGTCACTAGTCTTCCTCGTTTAATTTAATATTATCCGAGAGTGAAAAAAAAATAGCTTAAAGTTTTATTTTTACATTTATCTTTATATATCTCGAAGGAAGAAACAAATGGAGTTAAATTCAATATCGGTTTATCGGTTTTGTTCCAACTTCAAACAATTATAATAATTGGAAAATATGAAGGATTTGAGATTAGTTTTTCGAGGGCCTTCTTATAGGCATTTATTATACAGCATATAAATACAAAACATTACACTTGCAAGAAATAAATTTTAAATTTTCGTCATTCTATTTAAACCCTTAGTTTTTCAATTTTTCTACATTCACAATCTAACTATTTTTGAAGGAAAAACCTCAAACACTAATTAAGTGTTACAAATAAAATTTTCAGAATGGAATAATTTGATATAAAAGGCATTTATGTAATTAAACTGTGACTTCAAATTTGAGTTTTACGGGTAAAAATATAGCGAGAAAAAAACATTGGAAAATTAATAAATCAAGATTATTTAGATTAAATGAAATCTTATTGTATAATAGTTTATGGTGAACGGATAGTAAAGGCATACTTCATTTATTTAGTGTATATCTATAGATTAACCTCTTAACTAGAGGAATAATTCTAGTTAGAAGTTTCTCTGAAAAGTCAATTTAATTAATTACATTTCCAATCAACAAAATATAATAATTATACACTACTTTTTACATAAAAATCATGCTTTATAAAATTAGCGTATGTCCATGGACTAGTCACTCTTCAACTAAGAGAATAATTCTAATTAAAACCTTTTCCGAAAAGTCATTTTCATGTGTTGCTCAGCAAGTCCCCAAAATGTATTTATTTACTACATTATACCTAAATAAATCATATCTTATTAATTTAGCTTTTATCTATGGACAAACCACTTTTGAACTAGGAGAATATTTTTTATTAAAATAATCTCTGAAAAGTCAATTTCCTGTATTCCACTTTCAGTCACCAAAATGTACTAATTATATACCACCTTTTATCTAATTTTTTAATTATTAATTTAGCGTGTATTTATGAACTAACCACTTTTAAACAAGAGTTATTCTAGTTTAAATCTTCTCTGAAAAGATATTTTCATGTAAACCACTTTCAGTCACCAAAATGTACTAATTATAGACCTCTTTTTAAAATCGACTTTTTTGATATACTGTATTGACTAAAAACTTTTGAACAAGGAGAATAATGTTAATTAAAATCTTCTCTGAAATATCATTTTTGTGTAATGCTATGTATTGCCAATAAAATTTAATAATTATGTACTACCTTTTACCCAAAAAATCATAAATTATTAGTTTAGCGCATATCTATGAACAAACAACTTTTGAAGTAGGAAAATAATTATAATTAAAATCTTCTTTGAAAAGTCATTTTAATGTATAGCACTTTCAGTAACTAAAATGTAATTATTATATACTACCTTTTACCCCAACTTCTAATGTAAATTCACTTAAAGAGCGAATGCTTATTCGAAAATTAATATAATCAGCTTATTTCTTTAACTGTAGTTGTTAATTCAAGGCACTTTCTAATTTTGGTAATTTATCTTAAAATTTAGGGTCAACTTGGAACGCGGATGATGGTACACAAGGGGATGAAAATAACCATAATGTTAAAGGTCAGTCTCCTTATCTTCTTTTACGGTTAAGAGAAGTTGGGGTAATTTTTCATTTCTTACGACGACTTTCGAGACATTTGAATAGGAAATTTATGGCGAAAATAAGTTAATGGAAAACTTTGTTCTGAGTGTAGTCGGGTCGGTTTAAAAGGTTTAAAAGATTATTGTTATAAACTTGGCGAACAAAGAACACGGGGCGCGCTCAAAAGAGCAGAAAATCAGGGTCATGAATCGTGGTTGCCGGGAGAAAAGTGTTGCACCAAGCAGACTCCTCAATTCTGCTTTTAACATGTAAAGTCTATGGCGGGCTTGTCATACTTTGAATCGATTTTTCTTGTTCAAGAATCGGAGTGATCAATTAAAAAAAAATACTAATAATTTTTTCAATCTTTCCTATCCACGAAAATGTAGGTTAATTTTTTTTATCTTTATTACTTTTTGTAATATTGCCTTTGAAACACAAGTCACTTTCTACCTTTGAGTAAGGGAGGAAGGCAACTTCCACCCCCAAGTTCACTAATCTTCTCGGTGGGAGGTCTTGCCCCCTTTTGAAAATCTTTTTCTCTCTCTCTCTGTCCTTCTGAAGAACTGATATGGGGAACGCTTTAAAAACCGATAGCTTTCTCTTTAGTTATAAGCTTGTAATTTATTATGAAAATTATATTTGCTGATAATTCGTTCATTCTATATACATTTTATTTATTTAGTAGTAATAATTTTCTTGTTTTTATTCATTTTGAGAGTGGAATTTATTTTTTAAATACATTATTCCCCTTTTTTTAAACTTTGTTTCTTGTTTTTTAAAGATGTTTCAGAATTAAAAAAATTAGCTGCTGAATAAAGTGAGATTAATTAAAATCGAATAAATGACGTAAAGATCTTCCAATATGCTATAAAGCATCACAAAACCGCCGTTTTCCTTTTTTTTTTTAAAAAATATATCGTACACTCATTTGTAGGTTTAAAAAAACATTTACATTAAAAAAATTTAAAAGGTTCCAATTTTTTCATTCCGTAAATAGTTTTAATTACTCCAATAGCTGGGATAGTATGTTTTTTCACGGTAAGGAAAAAAAAATAGCTAGTACACAAGACCACGCATCATCCAAACATGAACAAGCACTTAACCCTGTTTTTAGGGCTTTAATGTAAATACACAAGAACACTAAAGTATTATGAAATTTTCATTTTAATCAGCAAATGAAGAAAAATATGAAAATACACGCATGTATTTTAAAATTCTTTAAAAAAAAAAAAGGGAAGTAAAAGAACATTAGTGGTCATAATTAATATTCACGAGAGAAAAATACAAACGGTATCAAAATATAATGAATCGATGCTTAGGAAAGCAACATTGAAAATATTGAAACCAGTTTGATTGCCAGATGAAATAAAAAGATTGAGAAATGTGATTATTATAAACACCACGAAATTTCATCACGATAAATTAAAAAATAAAAATAAGCTGTAATATTTAGAGTTAAGTTACTCTTTGTTACTTCAGACAGTCAAACTGGTTTTGATGTTTTCAGACCTGATTCCTTAGTTGATTCCCTAATCGGTAATTCCTAATTAATACACTTTTTAAAACTTTTTTTCGCAATATTCTAAAAATATATATTAAGAGTAGTAATTATGCAATATCTTATGTATTTAATAATGAGAAATTTTTCGAATTCATATTAAAAGTGTATAATGTAACTTTTATTCATAATTTTTTGCTAGAACAAAGTATGTAATCAATGTGTTATTTTAATTTCTCTTCCCTGACCCTCTTTTGCCATTCATGGAGAAGAGTTTTAGTAGAAATTTCTATACTGCAAACTTTAATTAGTGTAATTATAGTTAATTAAAATATAAGAAAACTAACCGTCATTAGCATTACATAAAGAGGAAAAACACGAAAACTTCCCAGGGTTAGCCAGCATGCCATCTATATGAATATATCTCCCAGATAACCATAATTTTCTGTATTTTTGTATTTAATAAAATTTTGTAAAGTAAACTTGTCTCAATCTGTTGTTATGTTGTAAGTTTTAATGAAAACCAATAAATGCCTTTTCTTTCAAAAATTTCGTTATCGTACTTTTTTATAAATTAATTTCGATTATTTTGATAAATCTTTATATTAATTACAGTGAGCAGTCTCACAAATCTATGTACTAAAATGTAAAATAACATAGAATTGTTTTATTTTGTTGTTTTTAATGATCCATCGAAATGATCTATTAGAAAAATAAATTTAAACTGTCACTTCAGCTTATTAGTCGAAAATGTTATAATTTATTTTTACGACAGAAATGATGGTATTTTTTATGAATCCTCAAAACTGAAATGAAAGAGTTACATCAATTTTCTTATAATATTACTTCTACGTTTAGAAAATTATAAAGCTTATCAAAGATAGTTTTTAAGGAATTTCTTAGAAATAAGTTATACTTTTGTAAGTTATTTATTTGTCCTTTTATTTACGACATTTACAAATAAAATGCGTTCATTACCCACTTTTACCATCATTCTTTGTTATTAGGGTTATAATAATTTTAAGTTAAAGGCCTAAAATTAAAAATGAAGTTCCTTTATTAAAGTAATCACAAGATATTACTTGATAAAAATTATTTGATAAAATATAAATACCTTTTAACAAGCAAAAGCTGATAAATAAAATATTTTCGCTTTTTAATAAGTTATGTTTTCCTTTATTCCTTTAAAATAAACTTCATATAAAACTGCGCTTTCAAAATGTGCAGTTTAATAAATTTATACTAAATAACTGCTTTAGATCAATAAGGAATTTCTTTTGTATTATTGTTAAATAATATCTTTGGCGATAAGTTTTTAAAGTAACTATAACTGAGTAGAAATAATGTAAGTAAAAATGATGAATATGAGTTTGTGGGTGAAGTTTTAAATGTATCCGAGCTAAATTATTTGAATAAGTTAAGTGATATAATCGGAATTTAGATCTGTCTTAATATGATTTAAAATTTTGTGATAATTAAATCGAATAGTTTTCAATTTTGATGTTTCAATTTGTTTGTGACAAATAACAAATAACCCCGGTGTTTATTTGTTAAGAATCAAATCAAAATAATAAACAATTCAAGATATAATTAGAAAAAGTGCATGTTAAATAAAATGATAAAACTATTTTGAAAATAAATAAAGTCGTTTTAGAGTTAAAAAAAATATTTTTTAAGTTTATCTTAGAAAGAGAAAAAGCATAATATAAGATGAAGAGTGAGTTTCTTCTGATATCTTTTGAAAGCTAGTTGACCCCCGCAGTTGACCCCTTCTGTGACAGTGATTAGTTTCGGGTTACTTAACACTCGCACCCCCACAAAAAATGTAGGGGAGACAGTGAAACGGGTTTTGGAGGTGCAATATATTTCGTCCCTTTTCGAACCTATCCTTACTGAAGGTTGGAATTGAAATGAAAAGGCCTCCTCAGGTATTCTTTGGCCAAGGTTATAAATATGTTAAGGATTATCTCGCAAAACTAATCAAGATTCAATTTTTTCAGTTGTTTTGTAAAATAAATTTTTCGTACATTAAATTTTTATTGAAGCGTTAGATAAACTTTTCTAATTACGTAGCAAATATTCTAAATCAGAAAACTATAGAAAGTCTAAATCAGGATTACAGAAAAATAAATAAAAGTTAGACAGTTAAATAAAGAAAGATCAATAATAAGAAACCGAGTAATACTATGAAAAATTCCATGCATTAATGTTATTATTTTTGGAAAGACATTTAACAGAAATTAAAATGAAATGTGTGTACATCACTTATTCGTAATGCTTCACATTTCCCTGGAAGAAAATTAATTTGAAACATGCTAATAAAAAAATGACGCAAAAATATAACTTCATTCTGTAGAATGAAATAACAAAAACTCTTATATTTTTCCATTAAAATTTTGTTTACATTTTTCGAAGCATTTATGTTTAAATAGCGCAACTACTGAAAAATATGTATTGGGGTTTTAAACGCTTTTTCATCATTGAAGAAAATTATTTAGGTCTACTCCCTGTAGATTTCTTTTTAATGGGTTATTATTCGGGTTGAATAATTTACTTGCCATCATTTGTATAACATATGTGTTTTTATTCATTAAGTAAGTAACAGTAACATTTTTTTTAAAAATAATAAATTTTTTAGCGACAACCGATATTTATTTTTAATTTATTTTTATAAGAAAAATTCAATTTGATATCAGAACATGATGCTCATATAAAGAACCTTACCTTCTAAAAATAATCTTTAAAAAAATGAAAATAATGCCTCCGAATTTTAAATACTAATAATGCGAAAGTAATTCCTTTTGTTCCTGAGTTATTAAATTAAATTATTGTTGTTCAAAAAATTCTTTGTAGAACGAAAATATTATTTTTTTTATTTATTTGCTTGCTTTAATTTGTGGTATCATTTAATAGTTTAAAAAAATTCCCAAATCAACTTCATTCCCAAAGCACATATATTTGAAAAAAGTAAATGAACACAAATGTTACGAAAAACAATTAATCATGCTTGTAAACTAAACTTCTTAGCTTCAACCGCAGCGAAAAGCTTTGTATAGTTATAAAAGTATAGTTATAAAACAGAAATTTTAAATTTAACTGAAACTTTCTGTTTTTATTTTAATATTGAAAAAAGTAGACGATCCATTTCCTTATCTTAAAAATCCACTCTTTTGCAAAGAAATATCAAAAAAATATAAGTTTGAATTTTGTTCTAAAAATTAAATAGATACTTATTGTAATATAATAATAATAAGTATCTAGCGAAGTAATTAGCGAAAGACATTATTTCTTTTTTATAAAAATTGCAAATTGAATTTGTAGTTAAATATATCAGAGAGTTTAGAAAAACAAATCGCTTACTGACCTAATATCTTGAAAGAGAACGCGTTCATTTATTTAGCTTCGTTATCTCGCGTCCCACGAGAATTTTATAAGTCAATTAAAAATATTCTCAGTTTTTCTTTTTTTTAAGTATCAATTTCTTTGAATGTACCCTACTCCAGAAATATCGAAAAAGTTCATCCTTGTACCCAATTTATGTCAGATGGCATCGTATTTTTACCATTTACTCATTCATACTCAACAGTATAAGAGGCAGAACACAAGAGAACAATCTCGATGACAAATGATTGCATTTCTGCCTCAATGACAGTTGCAAAATTAATGTCCATCCTAAAAGTGTATTCGAATTCTCTGAGGATGCTTTCCAATCTCGCAAACGCAATTGAATGAATAATATATTGGTCAATTTTGCATCATTGTGTTTAATTCTGAACCCATGAATCACGTCAACAGGATAATTATTCCGAGATCGCATGTGCATTACGTGCCGGTCATGCAATACTTAAAGATTAACATTTCTATTTAAGGACATTTACTACCTTCAATAGAAACTCAACTTTGATTATTCCGTCATTTATTATTTTTCTCCAAAAAAATTGTTTACAGACCCAATATCTTCAGAGAATACGTTCATTTATTTAGCTCTGTTATCCAGCGTCAAACAAGCACTTTTGTAAGCCAATTAAACACTTTTTCTCAGTTTTTCTTTACACTACGCAACGCATCAACTCCTCTGAATGGACCCTACTTCAGAAATATTGCAAAGGTACATCAATTGTGCGCAATTTACGTCAGAGTGCATCTTATTTTTATCATTTACTTATTCATACCAAACAGTATAAGAAGCAGAATACTAGAGAGCAATCTCCAAGACGAATGATTGCATTTCTGCCTCAATAACAGATGCAAAATTAATGTCCATCCTAAAAGTGTATTTGAATTCTCTGAAAATTCTTTCTAATCTCGTAGAGGTAATTGAATGAATAATATATTGGTTAATTTTGTATCATTGACTTTAATTCCAAACTCGTGCTTCACATCAACAGGTTAATTATTCAGGGAGAGCATGAACATTACGTGCTGGTTATACGATACTTTCGGAGGTAAATTCTTAATAATAAACATTTCTATTTAAAGACTTTTACTACCTTCAATAGCAGCTCAAATTTGCTTAGTCAATTATTATTTTTCAAAAAAATAGCACTGTTTCAATAAATTTACTATTATTTTTTTTTCTATATTTTTCAACCACTGAAAAATATTTTTAATTTCAGACATTGTTTTTTTTTTCATAACACAATTTACATAATTTTGCCCTACAAAGTTACTAAATTGCATAATTACATAAATTGCCCTACAAAGTTACTAAATTATACAAGAATTAAATGAGAATGCTTATTTAAACGATGAATTAATTCTGATATCAGTAGCCACAAAAAATACTAAATACTAAGGATTTTCTTAATCATCAGCTTCCCAACTTTTTTAAAAAAAGTAAACATTTATGTTAGTTAAGTCGAATTTGTACGGTAGGAGAACAAAAGAGCGATATTAAAAAATATTTTAGAATATTTGAAATATTTATTTCAAATATATATTTGAAATATATATTTCAAATATATATTTCAAATATATATTTCAAATATATATTTCAAATATATATTTCAAATATATATTTCAAATATATATTTCAAATATATGTTTTAAATACATATTTTAAATATATATTTTTATACTTTTAAATATATATTAAGTGTATATTCAAAATATATTTTTTGAAGATTGATAATTAAATTGTGGATGAATGAATTAATGTGTGAATGGGTCCGCCAACAGCGGGTGTGCCATATGGGTGTGACAGAAGACGACTTTTTGGCCATAGATGGCGCCACTGGAAAACTAGCACAATCGCGTTCCCTGCCTTAATAGCCTACGTCAACACCAACAACAGATATATATTTATTTTAAATATATACATTAAATACATATATATTAAATACATATTTGAAATATATGTTTTTAATATATATATATATATATATATATATATATATATATATATATATATATATATATATATATATATATATGGGTCATTCTCACGAAAACTGTCATTTTTCAGTTCAGAAAATCCCAAAAAAGTAAAGTGAATTAAAAGCTTTGAAACTTTTTATATTAATTGAAATATGTAATGGCATTATAAAGAAAGTATATATCCTATAAAATATACTTAATATTTAAATTAATTAATTTTTTAATTAATTAATTTATAATAATTATTAATTAATTAATTAATTTAATAACTTAATTCATTAATTTTTTAATTTATTTTTCAAATTAATTAATAAGTAAATTAATTATTTTCACTATTTAAAAAGTGAGGGAATGACACTAATAGTGAGGGAATGATATTTTATTTTAACACATGTTTTTATCTAAGTTACATCTACCTAAGGTTTGAAAATGATAACATACTAAGTATATCTAATATTTATTATAATTTACTCTTATATATTTAATAGTTTTTACAGGTTTGGGAAATAAAATTGGCTGGCGCGATTGAACAAAAAAAAATTTAATAATATACTCATCTTGAATCATTCCCTCACTTCAGCGTCATTCCCTCACTTTATACACTAGTGAGGGAATGACGAATTCAATAAAATTTAAAAATAACAGTTAGGCCTAATTAATTTTTGAAGTCAATCACATACAATTATATTCATACAAGAAAGCAACATATAATTATCCACTTTCTCGATGAAGTTGTATTTTATTTTACTCTAAAAAATGACATGAGGGAATGACAAATGTAAAAAATTTTACCTGTTTTGATTCATTCAAATTTATTCCACAGCAAGGCTTCTTTAAGTTGAAGATGGAAACATACTGCAATTTTGTTCTATGATGCCAGTTGTTAACTTCTGAAGTTTTTATTAAAATATTTTTATTCTAAGAAGATTGCAGGTGATAAGAGCATTGTTGTGAGGGAATGACGCGAAACACTGGGGACAAAGTTTAAAATAGTGCTGTGTTAATATTTTTATCAGAAATTAAATTTAAAACTGATTTTCTGAATTCTATATTTTAGTATTCTGAAATAAAAAACACGAATTTGTAAAAAAAAATTTTTTATTTCAGTAACAATTTTTTTCTTTTTTTAAATCAGCAGTGGGGACAAGTGAGGGAATGACATATTGGTATATTTTAATTACCTAAAGTAAATAAAAAATAAAAATTGATAATTTTATTTTTATTCTTTTGTTAGCTTGCATTTTTCTTCGTAAGCTGTAAAACAAACATAAAATATACTGGGGGCATGAAAATGACTGTTTTTGTGAGAATGACCCATATATATATATATATATATATATATATATATATATATATATATATATATATATATATATATATATATATATATATATATATATATATATATATATATATATATATATATATATATATTAAATATATATATATCAAATATATATATATTAAATATATATATATATATATATATATATATATTAAATATATATATATCAAATATATATATATTAAATACATATTTCAAATGTATATTTTAAATGTACAAAACCTTCTCAAATTTTAGCACAAAATTATTTCTTTTTGTGGTTCAATTGGGTATTTTTATAATTACAGTTTTTATAGATTTATGTAAGCAAAAAATAGAAAAACCTATTTAAAAAGAAAAGCTTTATAGAGAAAAGCATCCATAAAGCAATGATAATCGATAGATAATGGTAAAGTTTAAAAAAATTATACTTCAAGCACAACTTAAGCAAATAACTAAATAAAGGAAAAGAATAAAAGTCGTATCGATCCATACTTTGAAAACTATAGATAACTGAACAAAATAAGACTTTCTACAAATTCTGTTGTGTATGTTTAAAAAAAAATTTAAATATTTGAAACGAAATGTTGACTGACAAAAAGCAAAATTAAGAAAAAAAATCGAAAAATTATAGTTTTGGAATTAGTTCTCAAAGAAACTATTGCTGCTCTAAAAATCAGCTGTTCTGCTTAGTGTGAAAGTCGAGTTAACTCTCACCTTAACTTCGTGTTTACTCTCTGCGTTTCGATTGCAGAAATGTCCAACTCTCAAAAGATTTGAAAAAAAAAAATAAATTCGCTTTCAATTATTCAGCCTTGCTGTTACTGCAACATCAAATTAGTCCCAAATCTGTAATGAAAATAAGTTTGAGATAATAGACAATCAAACCAAAAAGCATAGGATTTAAGTTTCTTGATACAGCAAAAGATTGCAATAGCCGAGAAAAAAACTTAAAAACCATTTCTTAATTCTTAATTTTTCAATTTATGCTCTTTTGAAATAGAAAAAAATATGATAATTCTAAACAGCCGATTATAATTACCTACCGAAGTATAAATGTACAAAATAATTTAATACTATTGTCAGGGTCACGTGATGTAATAACACGCATTTTCTGATGTTGCGAGCTAAAAGCTTGATATTATAGATATGATCATTTTTTCTTGTTTTGGTTTTTTAAAGGATGGATGAAAAAGAATAATAAAAATGGTGAATTAGTTTTTGTAGAATTTTGCGTTATTTCTTTTGTAAAAGGTTACGACTGACAAATGTGCGGGGAAACCCCAATGGATTTCAAAATAAAAGATTGGTAGTTGTTTGTTCTATGAATTTCAAGTTGTTTGATGGAAGATAGTGAGTTATTTAGATTGTCTTGAAATTGGTTTAGGAAGTGGCATTTTTTTTTTTGTAAGAAGGTGCAGTTTAGAAAGTAGTAGGTGAAAAATGGCATTTTTAGGAAGAGCTTTAAAAGTAGATTTGAAGTGTTTGGCGGAAGAGTTAGGAGAAACGGCAACGGAAGACATGAGAGTTACCGAATTAAAGAAGATTATATTGGCAAGTACGGAGTACGAAGAGGAGTTTGTGAAGGAATTATTAAAAAGAATAGTTAGTGGAAGAGAAGAAATAAAGCGCCAACAAAAAGAAGATGAAATTAGGCGACAAGAATATGAAATTAAGCAACAGGAAAGGGAAGACGAATTAAAGCGGCGAGAACAGGAAAGGGAAGATGAATTAAAGAGGCGAGAACAGGAAAGGGAAGGTGAATTAAAGCGGCGAGAACAGGAAAGGGAAGATGAATTAAAGCGGCAAGAAAAGGAATATGAATTGGAGAGGTTGAAGATAGAAGCTTCATTGGTACATACTGGTACTATAGGAGAGACGAGCAGCTCTCGAAATGAAGAAACAAGAGAACATGTACCTGGTGGATTGCAAAAATTAATGCGTACTTTTGATCCAAAAGAAGGTGATATAAGTTTTTATCTAATATTGTTTGAAAGACAAGCACGAAGAGTCCATATAAAAGAAGAAGATTGGGTAACGCATCTTGTTGGATTATTGCCTCTAGAAATGGCGAATTTAATTGCAAGGGAGCCTGAAGAAAAAGCAAATGATTATAAACATGTAAAATGTATGTTATTGAAAAGGTTTAAATTG
This sequence comes from Parasteatoda tepidariorum, assembly GCF_982258835.1. Taxonomy (NCBI): domain Eukaryota; kingdom Metazoa; phylum Arthropoda; class Arachnida; order Araneae; family Theridiidae; genus Parasteatoda; species Parasteatoda tepidariorum. The sequence continues at coordinate 76,281,713 of NC_141761.1, forward strand.
AGCCCAGAAGCATTTAAAATAAAGTTTAAGAGACATTGTAAAGCGGCTGAGAGCACTTGGCGAGATTTTGGATTTGAATTGGCGAACTATTTTAACGAATGGGTTTCGGGACTAAAAATTAATGATTTCGACAGCCTGAAACAACTTGTCATTGTCGAACAGATAAAAGAACGAGTACCTGGAGACATACAAAATCATTTTATTGATGAGTGGAGTAGAATTTGCTCAGTTGACACACTTGCTGAGAAGCTAGATGAGTACGAGAATGCAAGGAAATATAACCAAACTACTAAATTCATTGCTTCTCAACCATATAGGAACTTATACCGGGAAAAACCAAACAGGGTTAGTAGAAGATATCATACATTTGGTGAAGGATATAAACATGAGCATAACAACCATGGCAGAATTGATAAGCGGAGTTCTTCCCAAAATCCAGTCACATGTTTTAATTGTGGACGAGTAGGACACTTGGCACGATTTTGTCGAGATAATAAAGAGAGGAGAAGAAACATTGAAGGCAAAGTGGCCGAGGTTCAAGTATCGGAAGGGCAAGTATCCGAAGTTAAGGTACTCAGAAATGGAAATATCGAAAGCAAAGTAGTCACTGCAAGATTTAACGGTGAAGTCATGATAGGAAACAAAAAATGTAAAGGCGTTCAACCAAAAATAGCTGCCCTTAAGAAAGTTAGAATTTCATATAATGGAAATGAATACGAAGCTGTAGTAGATTCTGGTGCACAAATAAGTGTATTTAAAAACGATATAGTGGGTAAGGAAGTGGATTACAAAGGACATATAATACTACAACCTGCGTTTGGCGAAAGTCTAAAAGCTGAATTAAAAGAAGTGGAAATCGCTTTGGTAACGGAAGGATATATTACGCCTATAATTAAAACGATGATAGCAGCCGTCAATGGGTTAAATGCTGACATTTTGTTGGATGCTGAAACTTATGAGGCATTATTAGAACAAAAAAGAGTATACAATCCCAGTTTTACTGCTGCTATGCAGCTAAGATCAGATTCCCGAAAGGAGCAGTTATATATGAGTGCAAGTGACGGAGAAGAGCAGCAGGAGCCAACAGTAGGTGAATGCGGTGATAAAAAGAATGGAAATGAAACCGAACGATTCAAGATACAACAACAAAGTTGCGATACTCTCCAAGAAGCATGGAAATTGGGGAAGCAAAATAAAGGAGGGTATGTGATACAAAATAATATACTATGCCATGAAGAGCTGTTGGACGGGAATAGAATACAACAATTAGTAATTCCCGAAATTAGAAAAGGTAAAATACTAGAAATTGCCCACGAGTCAGTATTCGGAGCACATCTAGGAGCTCGTAAAACAATTCAAAGAATTAAATTTTCCTTTTATTGGCCAGGGATGGTCAAGGAAATTAAAGCTTATTGTAGCTCATGTCATGGGTGCCAAGGTAGAAGAGTTGTTCGTTCAGTAGACAAAATTCCGATAACACCTGTGTCACGTCCTGAACTTCCATTCCAAGTGGTGAACGTAGATCTAATTGGTCCTCTAGATCCAGTATCAGCACAAGGACATAAATATATCCTTTGTTTGATGGACCAACATTCAAGATGGCCTGAAGCAGTCCCGCTCAAATCGTTAACGGCAAGGAATACATGTGAAGCACTGCTCGAAATATTCTGTAGGACAGGAATTCCAGAAGTAATCGTGGTGGATAATGCGACAAATTTTACGGCAAGTTTAACGCAAGAGTTTTTGAAGGTTTTAGGAGCTTGTCCGCGATTTTCAACGCCATACCATCCGGAAGGGAACGGATTGATTGAAAGATGGAACCAAACTTTCAAAAATATGCTACATCACATTATTAGAGAAGTAGGAAGAAATTGGCATCGACACATACCATTTGTACTATGGGCTTATCGAGAAGTTCCAAATGCAACTACAGGAGTACCACCTTTTCTGCTAATGTACGGGAGAGAACCGAAAGGCCCGTTATCTATATTGAAGTCAATTTGGGCCGGAGATATGTTTTTACCTTTGAATATGAAAGGATCAGCGGAGGAATATTTAAAAGAGTTAAAAGGAAAATTAGAAATAGCAACCGAAAAGGCAAGGTTAACAAGTGATGTGCAACAAAGTAATTATGCCAAATATTACAATAGAAGGAAAAAATACCGGGAATTTGCGCCAGGAGATCAAGTACTTGTGCTAATGCATGATTCATCCAATGCATTATATGCCAGATGGATAGGTCCAGTAAAGGTAATTAGAAGAGTGAAACCGAATTCGTATTATTTGCAAATGCCTGAAGGAAATTTAAGATTATTGCATGTTAACAAAATGAGAGAATACAAAGCGAGAATTCAAACAGTTGGAGTTGTCTATGATATTGATGATGAATTTGGTGAAATATACGAAACACCAACTCTTCCTACAGATGTGGAAAGCTATGAAGCATTGAAAGGATTAAATTTGGATTACTTACCCAAAATGCAACAAAATCAATTGAAAGATCTTTTACATAGACGCAAAACGTTGTTTTCGGGGAAGATAAGGATAGCTAAAGTTGGGAAACATGCGATAAAGCTGAAAGCTGAGGAGGATACGATGAAACCAAAAACGTATAAGATACCAGAAAACTTAAAGGGGAAAGTGGATGCACAGATCAATGAATTGCTAGCGTTAGGACTGATTGAACCGGTGGTAAGTGAGATAGCACACCCGGTAGTATGTGTTCATAAGAAAGACGGAACAATCAGGTTATGCATTGATTTCAGAAGTTTGAATGCTCTTACCGTTCCGGATGCATATCCAATGCAAAATATGATGGAGTTGAATTTCTTAGTAGGAAAGAAGAAATTCATTACTGTGCTAGATATGTTGAAGGGATATTGGGCTATACCGATGGAGAACGGCAGCAAACACCTCACAGCATTCCGAACTCACCGAGGCCAGTACCAATGGAATGTATTACCCTTTGGATTAAGAAATGCTGCTGCAACCTACCAAAGAGCTATGTCTAAAGTGGTTCAGTCCATGTCTGATTTCACTTGTGCTTATATCGATGATTTAGCAGTATTTTCTGATACGTGGGAGGAACATTTGATTCATCTTGAAGAAGTTTTTAAGAGATTGGAATATTTTAATTTCTCCGTGAACTTGAGAAAGTGCGAATTTGCTAGACAAAAGGTTAAATACTTAGGACATATTATTGGTTCAGGTAAACATGCTCCTGACAAAGAACGAATAAGAGTAATACAGAAATTAGAGGCACCCAAAACCAAAAAACAACTGAGAAGTGCTTTGGGATTATGCAACTTTTACAGGCAGTATATTCCAAACTTCGCAAAGATTGCTCTTCCACTAACAGAGCTTACTAAAAAGAAAGTTCCTAATGAGATTCCTTGGAGCGAAGAAGCTGAGAAGGCATTCAAGGAATTGAAGACGTCGCTATGTAAGATCGCAGAGTTACAAGTCCCAGACATAGAGAAACCATACTACTTGCATACGGATGCGTCTCAAAATGCGGTCGGATGTTGTTTAGGTCAGTTAGATGAAGAAGGAAATATTCGTCCCATAGCTTTCGGTAGCCAGAAGCTGAATTCAACTCAACAGAAATGGTCTACAATTGAAAGGGAAGCTTATGCTATTATTTGGGCTTTGCAGAGATTTGAAACCTTACTCTGTGGTGCTAAGATTATTTTATTAACTGATCATAATCCCCTAGTATTTCTGACGAGTGCGACACCCCAAAGCCCGAGGTTGCAGAGATGGGCGTTAGCCATTCAACGCCATGATATTGAGGCAAGTCACATCAAAGGATCGAAACTTAGTAATGCAGATGCATTGTCCAGACTGTAAATATAAACTAAAATAAGACTCTGAACATTTTTTCCTATTATTATTATTAGGTGATTAAAGTAAATACCTAGTGTTAAGTTAAACCTAAGATTCAGTGAATATTTGGGTGAATGTGAAACATAGTTTGTTTATGTGTAAAGTGTGACCCTTAAATTATTTGCCATATTCGATCTTTGGATCTAATATGACTCTGGGGGGAAGGTGTCAGGGTCACGTGATGTAATAACACGCATTTTCTGATGTTGCGAGCTAAAAGCTTGATATTATAGATATGATCATTTTTTCTTGTTTTGGTTTTTTAAAGGATGGATGAAAAAGAATAATAAAAATGGTGAATTAGTTTTTGTAGAATTTTGCGTTATTTCTTTTGTAAAAGGTTACGACTGACAACTATATCAAATTTTTCTGCTTTTATTACGTTTTTGTAAAAACTTTTTCGACGTTGTTGGTCGATAAGCAGAAAAATAAGATTATAAGATTCCGATCTGATTTAAATTAATCGAAACTATTTTACTGATGATGAATATAACTTAATGGCTAATGACTCATACTAAACGTGTTCTAAACAGAACTATAATTTTAAAAACTAAGATTTCCGGAAGTAAAAAATTACCAAATGAATGATTTAAATGCAGTATAATTTGGTTTAATAATTTTTTTTCCTACAAAAATCTGGAAATGTAATTATTATTTACTATGTTCATTTTACCAGATTTTTTTTTCGCTGAGTAGGGTAAACGCACTTTATGACATATATTAAAATAAAATCCATTAATTCCCGTAATTAGTTCGAGATATTTATGCAAGAATGCCCACAACACTTCTAAAGACTAAAATACACTTTAAAATAATTCACAAAAATAATAACATACAACTGTAAAAAAACAGACACACTAAATACAGCATCCGTAAAACACATTTCACCATAAAATCCATTTTTGCAGTAGAATTTTATACCGTAATTTTTACTGTAATATTTATTTAATTTCAGTGATTGAGTGATCTCGCAATAAATATAAGTGTACATAATTTGCGACATATCACACTTTTTCTTTCGTAAAATTTTACGATAAGAAATATTGGTACCTCGAGTGCCTACACTTTTTAGCGTAATTTGATCTGGAACTTTTTAGTGTATGCATTAAACTATGTACTAAACTTTTTTTCTACATTGCGGCTTCTCTTTATATTTTAAAGATAAAATATCCACACAATTCTATTTAAAGGAAGCAAGTTTTTTTTACCTCATTGACTACTTTGAAAACTGTTAAGTAATAATTCATTAACATTATATTTATTATATCATGTTTAACACTTTATTACATAATAATCAAATCACATATTTACGTAAATATCTGATATTTATGTCAAAAATTGTTCTAAATATATCCATTTGTTTGACAGTAATAAAATAACTAATGTCCTCTTTCTCACAACAGCATCATATTTTTTTTTTCTTTCTCCAGGAGAAAAACCAGCTGCCATGCAACACGGACCTAACGGAAGCCATTTCCATGCTGAAATACCAGTTTTGCTGATCGGCTTTTCTGTTTTGACGAGCTTCTACCTGATATAAAGAACTTACAGTTACTCAAATGAAGAAATACTGCTATTTCTTCAGCTCATTAACAGGATACTCTAATGATATTCAAAAGTGGTGCTCTGATGGCCGGACATGTAACTGGATATACACCACATTCAGTATTACGTCACAGATTTCTTTTGGATGTCAAAGCGCATGTTGTCTCCATGTGTTATTGCTGTGATGAACAATAAATGTCATAAACACGTGACGTTTAGTGTGAAACAAGCCAGAAGTGAAAACTTCATTTGAATTGTGGAAAAGAGCTACTGAAACACGTGACTTTACTGATTTTTCCTTGATTTGCTAATATGTGAAAAATCTATTTTAAGTTTCATATTTATAATAGCAAGTATTGTGCTATTATGTTTTATGTATTCGGAGCAATGCGTTTGCTTAAAACAAATAATTGAAGGAAAGTGAAGTGAAAATATGTTTGAAAGTAAAAACTCCTTCTGTTTTATAGTTGAAATGGATTTTAAAAAAAATTCAGTTGTCCAGAAATGAAAGGATGAGGAATTTATGAGGGAAAAAACAAGAGCTAATGATGAGAAATAGTTTAAATACTAGCTATTAATGAGCTTAATTATCGTTCAGACATTTTTTTACCACAGCAGATAAAGGTTGGCAAATGGTTACTCTTAAAACAAATTGCATTTTTTGACTACACTTTGTGAAAAATAATGTTTCATTTCAAATTGTTCTTGTATTTATGCTCTTTCTAAAGTTCACAAGTTCCCTTTAGCTTTCAGATATATTGTCCCCAACATTGATATACCGCGGTATAAATTTCCTCGCCTTCTCTTTCGTATTATCTCACACCTAAGTTCATATAACAGCCATATTCTAGAAGATTCTGTTGAGTTCGTTTCCCACCTGGCTCACCATTATATCTCAAATAATGCAATGTCCTCTCTTGACGATGCATTCATTTATTTCAAAATATTTTTATTAGCAGTGTTACTGGTTATTTAAGACAAAGTTTACGGGGATTCCATGACTCTTAATTCTGTGATAATTTTCATGCATAATTTTTCAAGAAAATCTTCAAATTCTTTAAACTGTTTACATGTGATATTGCGTGCAAAAGCTTGAAGTCAACCAGTGAAGGCATTTTGGCTTACCAGTGCAAGTTTTTGGTTCCAGTCCCAATTGTTCTTTCTCAATCTTTTCCCCATCGTTCTTAAACGAGCCCACATATTTATTAAGCTCGATTTCGGAATCTTGAATCTACTTGCTGTTTAATCGTAATCATACCTGTTTAAAAAGGAACCTACCTTTTTTTGTCTTCAATTAAATTTTAATCAATGCATGCAACTCAGTCAAATATTTTTTTCTTCATATTTTGAACCACGTTAAAACAAATTCTACTCAAACAATTATCATTTTTTCATTTAATAGCATATATGTAAAATTATGAATAGGACTCGGTAAATAAGTTTTCAAAATTCATACTTATAAGTTGAAATTATGTATTTTAACCAAATAATATTATTTTAAACAAAGAAATTAATCCAAAACTTACTTTGATGTATGAAAACCGTAAAGCCCGAAAAACAGTATTCAGTACAATTTAAAATGACTTTCAATGCACTGACTTTGCTTTCTTGTTGATAATCATACTAAGCGAGCTTAGAAATAGAATTATACATTATTGTACAACATTTTGAATCAACAATTTATAATATTGAGTTTGACCGAAGACTTTGATACACTTATGAATGTGTATATAACAGAAATAAAACTTTCCCTTTTGAAAATTCAGCAATCCGTAAGCTGTATTTCGTGAATTCTAAGCTGTATTTAATGTATAAGCTGAATTCATTTTCAGAGTTACTTTGTCACCAAATCACGTGATTTGTAAGTAAAAGCTAAATCTCAAAATTATGACAAAACTCAACTCTAAATCTTATCGTAGTGCATTGTCGGAGATAGCTGACAAGAATGAAGAATGGACGATCGAAAATAAAGTGATGAAATAAGCCAGCCAGCTGTATGGTGGTCAAGAATTATGCCTCGTATCTGGAGGATCTCGCGCTTCTTGAATTTGTGTAAGTTATCTCTCTGTTTCATCTGTTCTTTTTATGTTTGTGGAGTGACACTGGTCTACCTACATCGTGTCCTCGTTAAAGTGATTATTAGAGAAAAATAGATACCTTAGATTATACGAGGATTTTTTTTTTGGAGGGGGAAATAGAATGAGGAAATATTTCTATAATTTTGATGAAATGTGTTTCCTTGAAGAAGTAACAATAGTTATTTTGTCACTTTGACGAAATTTTGCTGGAGGCAAATACCAGGAAACGGTTTTGTTACAATTATGTTAATGGACAATAATACTGATTAGCAAAAGTTTCCATTGCCAACTCATTCTCTAACATTAATTTTACCTTAGACGTGGGAAATAACTATACAATTTTTTTCATATGTTCCAGTAACTCAACATAATGAGGATTTTCCCAACTTTGCACTCAACAGTTGATTCAGCCTTTATTAGCTCCTGGTCGGCTATCATCATTTATCTTGTTTTTTACACCAAAAATTTCCTTTTCCTTGTTTTTCTGGCAACTGTTACTTTCTGGTTTCTAAACTACTTCTGTAATAATGATGCAGTTATTTATGCTTTTACGAGTATAGCTTGATTCGAGCCTGTCAACCCTTTATCCATTTCAGCTATAAAGCTAAAGAAGTTTTTTTTATTGCCAATGTATTTGCTTTTTTAATTTCAGATTTTATTTCTGATCGGAGATAATATCATCATAATTAACTATTCTGATAAAAAAGATGTTACAAAACAATTATCACTGCATATACATCATCATTGTTGACATGTCATTTGTAAATTTGAAATTCCATCGGTTAGTTGTCATTTATTATTATCATGAAAGATGAAGAAAAAGAAATTCTTGTTTCAAAATGATAAGCTCATAATTCCTATGAAACAAGAATTGTATATCACACAATAAATTTGTTTAGTTGACATCTACATTTTTTTTACTGAACTTAGATGACTATACTAGTCATAATGCCAGTGGATCTCCAGTTTAAGTTGTATGAGAATTATATTAAATGTGGAAATTATGTTACAAGAAACAATTAAGGGGTCTAGGTTGCTCTGATTTCCTTGAGGATGCATTGTTTAACTTTTTCGACGTTTTATAACAACAATTTTTCTGACAAATTTTACTTAGAATTCTGAATATTTTGCATGAGTTTCAAATAAGCATAGTTACTATTTAAATGAACTCTTTTTTGAGAAATAATGTAAAAAACTGGTATAATTTAATTTTTTAGAGCTAAAATTTAAGAAAAAGGATAGTATGGCGCTTTTTGCTCAATATAAAAGTCATAAAAATCATATTAATAATTTAAAATAAATTTCAAGAGGCAGTCAAATATTCTCTACTTAATACGGTACTGGTTAAAAGCAAAATGGAGGATAAAAAGTGCACATTTTAAAAAATAAAAACCTAAATTTTGTATTTTTAATGAAAAATAATTTATTTTCACCAAAACAAAGTACAAAATATTTATCAATATTCAATCACTAGCACGAATTTAAGTAACATGCTATACTCAATTCAATTACTAAGTTTCACCTTAATATGTTTATAAAGAAACAAACAATCTTTAATTTAAGGTAAAAAGAATTGAATGGATAAATTATTTTAAACAAAAAAACGTGAATTTATAGACGGTTTCCATTTTGAAAACGTGAGTTTTACTTTCTGCCTTCATTAAGGGGATTTAAGCATTTTCACTGCAATTTTGGATGTTAATACTTTAACATTGGGTCAAATTGTTCACTGTAAAACAAGTCATAACAATTGTTTCTTGACCCTTTAAATCTAATTTATCAAGATTGAATAAAACTCCCCCTTTTTAATTATTATTAATCATTATCATTTGGTCATAAGTCAGTTCCAAGGAATTTTAATGGTTTCTTCCAATATTACCAGATTGACGTGAAAGGGTTGTTTAAAAAAATCCTATAATTTTTTAAGCGAAATAAAATCTGTGAATAATTATTAACGTTTACAAATTATTAGAAAGTTTGAAGCAAATATTTTTAATATGAGATAATTTACATTCCAGTTAAACTAAGTTGTCTCATACAAATAAAATGAGTCTTAACCGTGAAATGTCTTTTGTAACACAAAATTTTTTATGACAAAATAATATAAGAAAACTCGAAATATTTTTAACTGAACATAGTTATTTTCAGAATTTAATGGGAATGATAAATTATCATTATGTTTTTTTAATTGCATTATTTCAGGCAGTTAAGTGCACGTATGCATATGCGAAGTCGAAGATAATGCGGAGTTTTAAATTAGAGATAACATTTTAAAATAAAGTAAAAATCAAAAACATTCCAAAATATCTCATTAATAAGCTTAGTGACATATATATATATATATATATATATATATATATATATATATATATATATATATATATATATATATATATATATATATATATATATATATATATATATATATATATATATATATATACTTATTTATTTTTACTCGAAAATTAAGTCAAATATACTAATATACCCTAAGGGGAATATTGATGAATTATAAACTTGCTGAATTGAAGAATAGCAACCATTGTAAGGAAATAAATTATGTTTTTAACACTGTTTTTACTCTGAAATATAAAGACAAATGACATTTATTCTAACGCTTCTTGCTAAGTGATGCTACTTCATGTATTTTATTTAAAATGAGCTCTATTTCTGCACTTATTGCTCAGAAACATTTCAGATACAAATGTTTTAGGGGCCATAAAAACAATTATTATTTTATATCAAAAATACGAGGTTTCTAATAACTCGCTTGTTCAAACAGTTAATAGTATCGTGTTTGTCATTTTTGTGATACTTTGTTTGTAGATTTTGCCCATTTTTTGTATGGAGAAAATGATATTTGGAAGCCTGGTTGCTACCTTGCCAATAACTAGGTTAATTTTAAAATATAGACGCTACATTGTTGACAGTATATAAGGTGTTAATTTTTTCATATGAAAAATAAACTTCAGAAATGCTTCATAAACTAAAGAAAAAGCTACATTTTTTTAAATATTGATCATATCTTGATATATATGTATGTACTTCTAGGTAGACAAACCATAAGCAGTGTAAACTGACTTGTTCTTAAATTTTCATTCTAATTTCGAATCTTGTGCATATATTTTGAAGCATATGGTCAAATTTGTTAGTTACCTAACAAATCAAATACATTTTTTTTACTTATGAAATAAATGCTCTGTTCGAAATCTTATTTAAGTACTGCTTTGAATGAGAAATATATGTATATGTTTTTATATGGTTAAAAACATGAATTTTTGAAGGAAAAAAATGTTACTGTCATTTTTGTTAAAAAAAACAACAACATTGTGGGTAATAAAAATTATAATGAGTCTTATTCATCTATGTAGTATTCGTGATACTCATTCATGTGTTAAATATTGTGAATATTGTTATTCATTGTTATTAAACTGCATTCAGCATACTTGTATATACATGTTAATACGGAAGGAAATATATGATGCAAATCATATGAGAGTGATTATAATTATGTTGGAATTTATAAATTAATTTTAAAAACGAAAAGTGTAAAGCATGAGTATGTGATCATGTAGTTTCAACTGAAACAGAAATAAATTTTTACATGTGAGTCCGTCTCTTGTTATTCGTTTTTTCCAAATTTTTGTTTATTCCTTTAGAAAGTTAATTTTCATTGGATTGTCTTTTAATTTTTTGTAATCCAGTTAGCTATCTTACGGTATAAAAATAAATAAAAAAATTTATAACTAGCATTGCCCGCTTCAAGAGAAGTTGAACTTTCTTAACTAATCACTGCTACTAAGAGATCAAATTTAAATCAATAAAAAAAAATATCATTATTCAAGATTTATTCAGACTAGATAGATTTTAGATGCTTTTTCTTCTTAAAAGCAATAGTAAAATAAGTTACAAAACTCGTTTTTTTTGTTTGATTACATCGAAATTATTCACGAAGTTCAAGTTATTTTCCAAGTACCGGTACTCCGTGTGCCTGTATTTTTTACCGTCCGAAACATGCTTCGGAACTAAAATCTTGGTATACCTTAATATTTACAGTAATTACCATAAAATCACTCATTTACTCTCATTAAATAAATATTACTATAAAAATTACAGTTTAATAGTTTATGGTAAAAATGGATTCTATGTATAAAGCATCTTACTTGCCAGCACTGATTACCATAATTTGATTAGGTACTTTTCCCGGTGTAGACTAAATAATTTGAACTTTTCAAATTTGATTGATTGCCAATGGAGTTTGTTAAAATTAACTTTTGTAGAGTTATTATTATATTGTTATTTTCATACATATAGTTGTGTTTTTCTTTATTTCATTGATAAAACATTCATTTTAGCTCAAAAATCAATTACTGTATTGCGCAATGAGATAAAATAGAGGTTAAAAAAGCGATAAAAATTAAGCCACACACGTTTAAAAATATTACGCAACAAACTAAAAATTTCAATGCTAACAGAAAATCGTTGAATAATCTTTAAAATCTATGTAAAGTAAAACTTTTTATTTAATTAAATTTATGAAAAATTTGCAAATATTTTTTCAGCAATTAAGTAGTGATTTCTTTACAAAAAAAACAGGATCGCATTTAGCATCAATTTCACAAGTTATTTAAAATTTTGTAGAAAAATAATAAACAAGACAAACCTCTAAGTCATTTTAAAGATGGAATATCAAAAATACAACGCAATGAAGAAACAACTTCATAATGATAACGTTTAGTTATTTCGAAATAAAGAAAAATTAGTAAAATTAGTTATATGCACGCATAAATGTACATTACTTCTTTAACTTCCTTATATTTCTCTTGAAAAATATTTCGTTGCTTAATTAACTTTTTATAGATTAACGTGATTTTCATGTAATACTATATTTCTTGTTAAGCATTAAAATCTGAAAGCCTATTCCAGTTCAACTCTTTTAGGATAGTATTTCCTTTATAAAGAGAAAGGATATATATATATATATATATATATATATATATATATATATATATATATATATATATATATATATATATATATATATATATATATATATATATATATATATATATATATATATATATATATATATATATATATATATATATATATATATATATATATATATATATATATATAATCAATTAGTTTATATGGTGATATAAAAATGTTTAAGAGAAAATATTTTGAATTAAAATAAGCAATCGATACTATAAATGTTATAAAATATTCATCCATAAACAAATTCGTTTTTAATCCATGTATATTTCATTTTAGAATTCTTGGTTGATATTGCTTTTTTTACGCAATCAAACTGCAGTTTCCTTAACTATTTATTATAATATTCCTACATATAAATCGAAAATATTGATGAAATCAAGAGCATATAGTTTATTTAAAGAGCCATTACTCATTCTTGAAAGAAGTAAACAAGATTTGGAAGTCAAAATAAAACATGAAGACTGCCATCTTGAGTTTTCTTTCCCCTCTACAATAAAAGCAACGTTTGCCGCCGACGCATATGAAAACGGCGAAGCAATGCGAATTTTTTTTTTAATGCAGTTTTTATTTGATGTGCCATCTTTGCCAGTTATTCATAGCTTTTATCCTGACGGAAGTTCAGTTTGGACAACTGCCACAGTTTTTCTTCTATGACCCGCCATCGTATCCAAAATTAAACAGAAATTAAGCTAACCCAGAGATACATTTGAGATGAATAATAAGATTTTGGGGTATTTTCGCAAAAATGGTTCCCCCTTTGCTTCAATTTGCGCTATTTTTAGAGCTTCATGATAGAAATGATCCTATTATATTCTTCCTTTTTATAAGAGAAATAGTGCTCTGAAAGAGTTGAAATAGAAACGCAGTTACTTCATGAATGCAGACCGTTTTGATTTAAACTGAATAAAAATATAAAAAATGAATTTCAGCAATTGATGTCTAGTTTCGATCCTTTTTTATCGTTAAAATATAATTTTTTTTTTTAAAAAATAGATCTTTTTCTTTCATTTGCCGCCATAAATAGAAAAACATTATAATAAAGATAAAAAACATGATAAAAATACAAATAATGGCCCAAAAATGGATAAGTTGGTAATGTGTTATTTATGTTCCTTAGCTTTATTCTTATGTGTACTGTAAAAAACAAATTCCTGATCAAAATACGGCATAAAGTACTCGACCTTGACTGCAGCATAGGGAAAACCCATATTATCATAAAATCCATTTTTACCGTAAAATGTTATACTGCAATTTTTACAGCAACACTTACATAATTAGAGTGATTCAATAGAGTGACGGTAATTATTACTGTAAAATCTGCAGTATGCAAGGTTTTTTTTTTGTTCCGTAACCTTTTTTGTAAAAAAAAAATGGATTTCAGCGTTATCTTGAGTACCGGTGCTTTTTATCGTAATTTGATCCAGATTTTTAAACGAATACTTTTTACAGAAATTTTTCCATAAAATATTTTGATTTTCGTGTGGTGGAAAATAAAAAATACTATAATAAAGCTAAAAACAGGTGATAAAATATAAATTATGTAAAAGAAATACCAAGTTGGTGTGTGCTATTCACGTTTTTCAGCTTTATTCGTTGGTGGTAAAATATTCTTTAGTCTCTTTTAAAAAAAGTAAGGTTTGAAAAATTCATTAAATATATTTGATCTTAGAAAATATCTTTCAATTGTTATAATTTATGTTTCGTACAAGTTTATTTGATTTAACTATGATTGCTATACGCTCAAATTGAATTCTGGAATGTTTAATAAATATATTGCGCAGATTTTTATCAAGATTAGTTAACTGCTTTTTAGAAATAAATAACTTAAACTAGTTTAGTTAAATTCGAAAAGTTAAGAAAGTTCGCTAAACCTACTTTATGTTTGAAACATTTGTTAACCTTCAGAAATCATATTTACGAAATATTGCCTTACGAAAAATTAAATCATAAGCAAATTTATTAAAAGTTTCAGTTATTAATATCAAACTATGATGATTTTCTATAATATAACTTAAATTTTATTTAATATAATTCAAAAATAAAACTCTTAATAATTTCAATTTAATCTTTAAATTAATGACAAAATTTAATTAAAAAAATATGACAATTTTTTTTATTATATTTTGTTATGCAAACTTTTATGGAACCAGAACATTTCTGCAAACACTAAGGATTAAAATTTCGGACACCCGTTTAATTATTGCTTCATGAAAAATGCACTATTAATAATGTTAAAATGCAAATAAAAAACGAAAATATTCGAGAAAACGTCTATCCTACATACGCAGGGCTATAAAAATTTATTTACGAACAATATTACGAATGCATTATTATTATCATTCATTAAAAATTGTTAAATGTGCATGTTTCAAAAATATTAATAATAGTTATATTTTATTATTTAATAAAAACAGAAATTTTCTTTTATATGTTCCAATTTTTCTATTATTTCTTTAAAAAAATATTTTCATACTTTTCATTGGAATATAAAGCTTGTTTTTATTACACTATCTTATTTTTCAATACCTGCATGCACTTCGAATGATTTTCTAGTAAATAATAATTTGTGCATAAGACAACAGGTCATAATTCCTCAAATTTTAATTTTTCTGTTTAATTTTCCTATATTAATTCTGTGACATATGCTTTGTTACTTACACCTTAGAAATGTTTTCTTTAAGTTTTAACTATTTTTTTTTAAAACAACAGAGCGGAATGTATTTTTTAAATATTTTATTATTACTATTTTTGGGAGAATTGGTAATTCAAGTTTTAAATTAAAATGACAATTATTTTAATAGATTGTGTCGTACAAAACTTTTATTTAATCAGAACAATTTTGCAAACACTAAGGATTAAAATTGGTTAAGGATAGCATTTGAAAAATCTGTTATTTTACACAATCAAATCGCGATCCAACAACGTTTTGACAGTATTCAAAGATTTTCAACAATACTTTTGACTAAAAATTACGAAATTTTTGGCGAGGAAATTTAATAAATTGCTTAATCGCGCATGCGCCATCTCAGTGAATTTAGGGAATTCTGGAATTTTTTTTCACGTGTCATTAATGTTTCAACCCATTGAAATTAAATGAATTATTGCACTAGTTCGACAAACTGTTTTTCTAGTTTTAATTTTTAACTATGATTAAATTTTTTATTCTTTTAATTACTTTCTATCATATGCTGTTCAATCATTTGTGCTGTTCGATATCAAGAGTTTTGCCTAATAGAAACTAAACTCAATGGCGCAACAGCCCATGGCCTACTGTGCTCATCTCCAAAGCATGTTTGATACTCATTTTATCAACCCACTTAAATGGCGAAAAGCTAAGTCCGTATTGCCCGGACTTAGGATAGAACTCTGGATCTGATGCACGAGAGGGCAGGTCCCTTGGCTAAATTCACATTTTCATACGAATAAAGATAGTAATATTCTCAGTTGAGCAAAAATTCGTTCAATTTAACGCTCATAGCTTTTCTCATAAATGAACACTTTTCGTAAATAAATAAATATTGATAAATTTTTAAAGAGCAGAATATTTTAAAAAAGTATTCCAGTCAAAATAATATAATAGTTTAGTGTCATGCATAGTTTAGTGTCATACATAATTGTATAATCCTGTATTAAATTGTAACAAATAATAACACATTTCAAGTTTTTTACTTTGTTTACATTGTTTAAAGCGAAATAGTGAAAAACCAGCCGAGAAAAGTTCTAAAAGGTGCAATAATTTTCGACTAAAATGGAATATATATATATATATATATAATACTATACAACTAAGAGAGTTATTTTTTTAATTTTAATAAATAGCATTGCAGTTAGTATTTTAAAAAGACCTAGTACTAACATTGACTGCTCTGTATATTTAAAAAATTTAATTGAATTTCAAAATGTCATTTTCCTGGTATGTCACAAACAATATTTCCAATAATAGCTAGCTTCAAAACTTCCTATAAATTTTTCAATATCTAACAATTTTTATCTCAACCGTTATAAGCATTTCTAGAATATATGTAGAGGGTATTATTTACAAAAATTTCGTTAAAAATAATTTTTTTTGTCAATAATTTGTTTTTCGCAAGAAAATCTGTCATTTTCCTAGCTACTTTTATTTAGTGATTTATAACCAAAATATATTGCACCAGCAATCAATATCTTATGTTAATAAATTGATTAGAATACCATCCTATCTGAACAGGTCTTATTGCATGAATAAAGAACCAACTTTCTGGTTCAAAACCTATTTCAAAAATTTTTTCAAGGTGAGTAGGTTTTTACGTTATCATTTTCCTGTCTTCTTGAAATCATTAATAACATAAACTACATAGGTTTACCTGAGCTATTTCAAGAAATCCTGTTGTTTTCTATGGAATGTAAACATCTTAGGTCGAAATGTTAAATTAAAGTTAAATGCTATATAATAGCAAATTGTCATTATCCTGGCTTATGAACGCCAGTACATTGAAGCAGTCACCAGAAAATTTTCAAGCAGTTGAAAGTAAAGAGAGAAAGGAAATATTAAACTAATACCAAGTTTATGTAAGATTATAAGATGTTTGAATGTAATCAAAGTTATTTTTTTTATTTAACGATTGATTATTATAGACAATATTATTCTGAACATCAGCAACAAAAACATTTTTGATTCTTTCTACAGGAATTTCTATTTTTTTTTCCTTGAGCAAATGTCAATGAACTGCACTGCTGTCTGTAAGATATTAATAAATATAAGTAAATAAATATACAAAAAAATATAGAATATTTAGAAGACTTTAAATTTGAAGAAATGTTTTGCTCCGAATTGTCATATTTCCTGGGAATCACCCATATATATAATTAAGCTCAAATTTCAACTCTATAGTTTAAATTCGGTGGACATCCAAGAGACCAATGAAATATATTTTATTACAAGTTTGATAGTCAACAATTCTCAAATCAAATATCAAACATTTATATTTTCATCCCATCTTACTCTCGGTGCATTTTTAGTATACCTTTAATATTTCAAGTTACTAAGTCTTATCGTTTTTACATAGCAAAACAAAATGAAACGTAATTATTGATATTGAAAACAGGAACAGAAAAAAAGTAGACTTGCATGAAATAACTTGCATGAATTGACAGAAAAGAAATAGACTCGCATGAAATAACATAAAAAGGCATCATAAATATCAGAACAGAATACCCTAGAAATAAAAAAATGCTACTTAATAAAAATTTAGCATACGTATTTGCAAATCGTGCTTCTCTTTAAACTAAAAATATACGGTCATTGTCGGCAATCGATTCTAGAATTAACTATCGAATATTATTTCTTCCGTAGTACTCTTAGCACATGTTTTGTGTACCATAATTTTTTTCAAGCTTCTAAGTCTTATAATTTTCGTAACGTAATGTAACGTAAAATGTAACGTAAATGTCCAAATTCAAGCATTCATTTAAAACACTAGTGACAACTTTTTAATGTAGACAGAAAAAGTTAAACTTGAGCGAATTAACCTACCAAACTGCATAAATATCATAACAGAATTCCCTGCAAAGAAATACAACTTAATAAACATTTAGCTTTAGTATTTTCGAATCCTGCTCGCTTTCAACGGGAATATACGGTTACTGTTTAAAGCAAAATAGAAAAAACACTATGATGAATAGCTCTTAAAATTTCAATAATTTTCGAATAAGAAGAGTTTTGAAAGAAAATGTCATTAAAATTGTTGGACTTCAAAATGGTCTGTAAGTTAAATTTTATTACGAAAATCTACAATACTTGAATTAATTATAGAACATTATTTTCTTCCATTGTACTCTCGTACATTTTTTCGTGTACTATAATTAGTTTCAACTTCCTAAGTATTATAATTTTTACACAGCAAAGCAAAATGTAACTTAAATATTCAAATTGAAAAATTCATTAAAAAAGCAGAGACGATATTTAAATGTACAGACAAAAAAAAAAAACTTTAGCTGGAATAACCTAACAAGCTCCATAAATACCAGAACAGAATCCTCTGCAAAAAAAATGCTACTTAATAAACATTTTGCGTAAGTGTTTACAAATGCAAACAATCTACTTCTAGTCAAATGCTGATTAACAGGAGATAAACTGCATCAATGGATTCCATTGTTTCATTCAACTCTCTCCTAACGCATTCCACGCTACCGTAACAAGTTACAAATGATTACTTAGTTGCCCCTAAGACAACAACAGATCATTCAATATGAAGTCATCTTGTCTGCGTAGTTGGCAACAAACTTCTTGAATAGATAGCTCTCATCTCTAGATCGTAAGCTTTTGGCTGCTTTTGCCAAGATTCGGGAAAGGGTTTTGATGTATTGGCGGCATTTTTGGGCTTCTTGCCAGAAATGTGTCGTGGCGTCGCGTCGTGCATCACCTAGCAGATAATGTTCCGTATCTTCTCGCCTGTCTCTTTCCACGTGCTGAGTATTCTTTAAAATATTTTGTAAAACGAAAGATCTTTTTTTAAAGATCCCCAAAATATTAAATCCAAAAGGAAATATTTAGTTTGATCCTTTGAATTGAAGACTGTAAGAAAGCCTATAGTACTGTAGTTTGATAATACTACATACAACCATACATGGCAAAACTTTTACTCTCGTTACTGAAAACGAAAGTAAAAGTAAACTGTACGTGATTTTACTTGTATTTCATTTTCTTTTTAAATTTTGTGCTTTTACAAATTTTTTCGTTACTTTTTTGCAAAAAAATAAAGTATTTGTAACGCTAATGTCGGGAGATATCGTTACTTTTTCTGAAATTTTTTAAAAGTTTCCCTCAAAAAAATTATGAAAAAAAAGGAAATTGATATTATTTTTATTTCGAATTTTGTTTCTTTGAAAAAAAAGAAAATATAAATTATTTGTAAGGAAATTTTATATCATTCTACATTTTTTTTAAAATCGTTTGCCCTTCTCTAAGGAAAATACTATTTTTTTTCCTTTCTTACATCTGACCACAATGGGAATGCAAATAGGTTGAAGGTTACAGCATAACCACTTGTAAGCTCCTAGAAACTAACAACCACCCCTCCTGCTTGACCAATTTTGCTTCTACAGGAAAAAAAAAATTCGTGAAAAGAACCTCCTGTTTATAGTGGAAAAAAAAAGCATCCACTTCATGCTAGCGGACACTGTTACCAAATTGTCTCTTACCCACCCGAGGTGACATATGCCCCTTTGCTGACCGTTAGGAAAATACTTTGATTCAAATATCTCTGGATCTTTATTGCCTCAGGGTCCTTTTTCCGAATTTCAGAGGCAAATCTCTTCCTGCTGAAACTTTCAGGGGGTCCTTTTTCTTAAAAATCGTTAATGAGAAACCACCGAGAAGTACAAACTTAAATTTCAAATAAGCTCACAAGAGGGATCATGTATTTTGGTCATTCACAATAAAAGTTTCACTTGTGCTCATCACTAAAAAATACTTTTCCTTGTTTCTTGTGGTTTCTTTTTTTAAGTTAAAGAAATATTTACTTAATTTTAAATGTCAAATACAATGATTCATGTATGCATTACTAATTTAACATTGTGTTATCCATAAAAGTTTTATTATTTGAGTTTTTTTTTTAGTTAAGGAAACTTTCTGGTAAATCTTATTTAGGACAGTTTTTAAATTTAAAGGATTGGTTTCTTTAATGGAAAGTCAAGGTCAAAGTTATGGGTCAAGGAGAAATTAAGAATTTCCAGCTTCTAATTTTTAATTTGAAGCTGAAGGAAAATAACTAAATAAATGAATTACTCTTTTTAATGAAATAACTATAATCCACACATTTCTAAGAACTAATATATATTAGTCTAATGTTTTAGGAGTTTATGATCGTCATTAAAGATCAATCGCAAAATGACCGTGAAGTTTTAATATTTCCCTACCATTTTGCATTGATTATCAGTTGGCTAAAACGAAACCATTGATGCTCGCCTATCCATCTGACCGCCATGCGTAGAGGGTTAAAACACAAATGTTTTTAAATGATTATTATACGAGTCACAAATTACAAATGTATGAAAATTATTTATGTTTTATTAATGAAAAACGATGTTTGTTACCTATTTGAAATTTTAATACATTTCAAATACATTGTATTTTCCTATTTTAATCAAATTCTACAGATTTGAGTGAAAATCTGAACAAATTAATAATTATGTTTAAAAAAGTATTACTTTTTCCAATGGTTGACTCAATGCAGTGTTTATTGAAGAATTACCACCAGCTATAACGTTCTTCATGGAAAGAGTCCTTAGTTAGAAGCCCAGCAAGTCATGGGCAGAGGGGGTTTTACTGTTACTCTATATGAAACTGGATCGATGGCAGTATCACTTTGTTTTGGTTAGAGGCACACGTTTTATTCTCTTAGAAAATAGTTTTGCTTAAGTAATGTATGTAACTCAATGTATCTTTGATGCCTTATTGGTAGTTTGCTCTTTTTTATTTATGTTAAGGAGAAAAAAAACGAAAAATAGAGTTGTTTCCCTTTTTTATGCTCGAAACCCTAGACCAATAAGCCTATGTTAGGGTTCCTTGTTCATATTATATAGTTTAGTTTTGTTTGAGACGAAGAAAGGGAATAGAGTACCCTGGACATTTAATATTTTTTTTTATAAAGTGTGTATTGTAATATTTAAAAATCACGTAGTTTTCGATTTGAAGAATGACTTAGTCTATTTATTTATGTTTGACAAGCAATATTTTTTGTAAATCATGTTGGGCATTCTATGTTTTCCTTAATAATTACAATAATTTATTTGCCGCTACTAAACCAAACATTTTTTGCCCAACATTTAAATTTTTTGGCATTTAAGTTTTAAATATAAAAATGATTTTATTTTTAATTGAAGCATCGTAAAAAAAAATATGCATAAAAAAAATTCTACAATATTACTTACTTAATTAATTAATTTAATTGATTTCATTTTATTTTTTTGCTTTGATTTATAAAACTTTTTTTCAACTTTTAGCCGATAGACATTTAATTCACCAAATAATTAAATTCAACAATAAAACTTTTATGCTCATTTTTCGATTACGAGTGCATTCAATATGACATATCTATATATCTTAAATTAAAAACTTGTCATAATTTAAAATTTTGAAATTAATTTTTTAATGTTTATTATAACGAAATATAATTTATAATTTAATTAATTTCGAGGATTTTCCTGTATATAAAGGCATATGTCTATTTATTTATTTAAACAAAGGTTGTAGTGTCAATCGAATTTGTTCAAAAATTTAATTTATTTCTACTGTTTTGAAAGTAAAAATAAAATTTCTAAACATTTGATAGTTTTGAAATTAACATAAACTCCTTTTTATATGCAAGCATATAATTTTGATTTCTGGTTTGGCTGCTGAATATTTTCATCATTCACTATTTGAATGAATTTTGAAACCTTTTCATGCATTTTAAAATTTTCTACATTTAAATTAAAATGTAATGCTATTCTAATTTTATGTTTTTTCTCCTATTTTTTCATGAAATTTAAAGTTATTTTGAATTTTCAATCTCTTCAAAATCTACTTTAAAATTGTCCCTTATTTTGTTTTGTACTTTTACTTATACTTTTTCCTCATTACTTTTCAAAACCAAAACATTTTAGTTTTTACTCGCTACTTTTGCTTAAAGTACTTGTACTTTTGCTCGTTACTTTTTAAAAATAACGTACCCATATGTGCATACTACATAATACTACGCACTTAAAACTTCTGCAACTTTTGAACTATTGGTCATCTTTCTTGAGTTACGTATAATTTATTATATAAACACATAATAATATCATGTGTTATATATTAAATAAAATAAAAAAAATGATTGCACAAAATAATAAATTTTATCATTTCTTCAATAGATATAATTTAAAATCAGCAAAAAAATGATTAAAAACATTTCAAGGGCTGCCGTTTTGAAGGCCCGCTGTTATTGTTTGGGATAAATATGAGATAGCCTCCCCCTCAAGATTGAAGGTTCATTTATGTGGTATATATGTATCAATTTTTATGATTCTATCCTTCAAGGCGTGATTATTCCATCTATCTACAGTACTGTTGTTGTTGTTGACTTATGCCTGTTTATGCAGAAGGGGTGCGATTGTACTTGTTTTCCAGTGGCGCCATCTATGGCCAAGAATTCGACTTCTTCCTCACCATACGTCACACTCGTTTATAGGGCGGGCTCATTCATACATCCATTCATTCATCCACAGATCGTACTTTAGACCTGAATCCGAGAATGATCGATCTCCAATCCAGTACCCTCAGAGGTTTTGATTTGTTTTGGGAACATGGAGGACTTTTGTGACTCGACAGATTTAACGTGCATCAATAACTTTTACTACACGGGGAGTCTTCGGCCGGCGGGGTTCGAACCCACGAACTCTCGGTCATGGGCCCAGCGCCTACCGACCAGGCTATCCCGGCCCACATCTACAGTGCTAGTAAGTTTTTATATTTTTAATCGCAATATTGCTTAATGTCTAATAAATGATCGACAAAACAAGCTAATTTTTCATACAAAACAAATGTAAAAGAAGAGTAAAAGTAGTTAGCATCAGGCTGCAAAAATAAAACAATTTAAACTTAAGCTTCCGATTTTGTGTATTCGAATCATGTTATTTATTCTTATTTCAAAAATTTGTTAGCAGGACTTAAAGATAGTTTTTTCTTTTTTTTTTTTTTTTTTTAAAAATGCCCAATCTGACATTACAAAATAAGATTCATTATAGAGATCAATAATAAAAAAAAGTTTATATGTATGCTATATAGCAATCTTAAGGCCAGACTACACTTTCTTAAACTATCTAAATAAATAATCATTATTACTATTATAATATATTTCAAAAGTAAAGAAAAGTCTGAACGTTCCGAGGTACCTTGTCATAATTATCTTTCATTCTTATTTTTATGCGACTTTGTTTGTATCGGACATAGCTTACAGCATTGTTCAATCAGCATACCCAAGTCAAAAGTTTTGACTGTTTTCCATTGATGGATCAACATAATATTGATGGTAACCACTATTAATTCCATCATGAACCAATATAAGTAACCAATACCACTATGCAGGAATTCGGACTGATTTATGATGGTCAAACATTAGAATAGCAACTTGTTTGTATGGTATTTTTATGTTGAACCATCAGAAATTTCCATCGTAGTTTCTCAGAAATTAAATATTGGAACGATCATGAACCACCATTTTCCAAATGTAGTAATTCAGACGTATTTAGGATGGTTCAGCATAAAAAACTCAAATATTTTTGATTCCATATCCCTGAACCACATTCCATATCACATTCTCTTAATGGTTAACCATCATTGTATTAAAGTAGCATGTTCCATCATGGGATGGTGGGTGTTTGTTGGTATATCAAGAACCATAAACGCATAATGGAAAATAATAGATGATGGGGACCGTCAAATGATATTGAACCATCATTAATCGCTCTGAAACCAACATAAACCATTAAAATGCCTTGATGGGACCATCAAGAATTTTGACTTGAGTACTTAAAGATCACAATGCTATTTAGACTTGTTCAGAATTCTCTATTTGGCTTTTATGTTATCGGAAGATAACATTTAATTCAAATCATTAGTACCGATAAAAATATTATAAACGTAGAATTCTGAAATCATTCACGGTAATGTATCTGTAAATTTATTGGTCCACATGTAGAAACAGAGAGTCGCATTATTTTAGAATGAACACATTTTTGATGTGTATTAAAAAAAAGAAAATAGAATTTTTTTTCCATTTTTTACTATTACTTTACCAAATTGAAAATAATGATTCAAAAAGTGGTATAAATATCAACCTAGTAATGAAGTTCAATAATAACTCCCCTTATTAATATTAATTACTCAGATTTTTTTATTTTTCTCTATCATTTGCTATAATCAGAAAATAAATCAATGTAAAAAATTAAAGCATAAATGTCGTGAGCTAGGTTTATCTAATGTTAACTAGATATATAAAAAATAACATTTAATTAAGATAAAATGATGTTTTAAAGTGTTTTTATTTTAATTTTAATTACTTAGAAAGAGTGGTAATACAAGAGTAAAGCAAATCATCACAATTTTAACCAGTAACTTGATATAATAAGAGAAGTCTTCTCATAAATTTAAAATTAATTATAGATGAAAGAGAAAGGGAAAGCTTAGTTATGCGCTAATATTATTTTCTCAAAAATAATTTTCCGTGCAAAAATTTATTTAGATCAAATGATTTTACTGTTAAATTCGAGCAATTTCCCATTAGGCAAATTACTTAATTCTTAAAAGAAGACATTTATGCAAACTTTTTGATATTTTTATTACATTTTTTTAAAACTTTTTTTCCTGAAGAAGGAAAAGAAATACGGCTCCCAATTTTTTTCCTTCAGTTAGCAATTAATACGTATTATTTTTTTTTTAAATAAAAAAAAATTGGTTAGCCGTTATATTATTCCAAATGTTACATAGGGAAGAAATAATGATATAGAAAGTAATTAATTCGTAAATTAGTATTTATATATGTATGGTGGAGTGATGTATGCACCTTAGACTGCATACATCTATACATCTTGAACATGCGTCAATGCTTGACATTCAAAGTAAGAATATCCTGCATTCATTCTGTGTAGTTAATACCTTTAAAAACACACATAAAAAAATCTCTCACTTCAAATTATTTAACAATCCATGAGCAATATTTCGTTAATTTTGAGAATTATTTTGTCACGAAATCATGTGATGTGTGGGAAAATGGAAACTCTCAAATATATGACAAAAATATGTACGCAACTCAAACTTAATCGTAGTTCATAGAGGAAGACTTGACGATCGAAAAGAAAGTGACGAATTAAGTCGACAATTCTGTATAATGTTCAAGGAGTTGGCTTCGTACCTAAAAGATATCGGTTTCGAATCCCGCTTTGGGCATCCATGTAGCTTATTTCTCTGTTTTATTTGATTTTCTAGTGTTATTAAGGAGATACTAATGCTCCTACATGGTGTCCTCCATAAAGTGATTATTGAAGAAGTTAGATATAATATTAAGCAGTACTTTTTTAGAAAAATTTTATGCCGAAATATGCATTGACACAATTTATGTTCTCGAAGAAGTGACGATTGTTATCTTTGACGAAATATTCCCTCTGAGCACAGACCAGAAAATGGTTTTGACAAAAATGAATAAGTTTCGTAAACTATGAGTATTAAGTTATTGTTGTAGTATGAGTATAGTTGTGGTATGAGTGTATCAACTATGAGTATAGTTGCGGAAATCTTTTCAAGTTTTCCAGACATATGACAAAGAACTATTTATGATTTTTTTACTTTTACGGTTCCTCATATTGTTTACATTTGAAAACAAAAGACAGGTAGGTAAGTATCACAATATCATTATCTATGAGATAAAATACGTACTATTTAAGAAAAAAAAATTTTCCTGGCGTAACAAAATCAAAAAAGTGGTTTCTCGTTGTACCTGCAATCTTTAACCAGACGAAGATATGGGCTACAATTATTTTTAAGCCATTTAGTTTAAATATATTTCTTTGTGGACTTTTACAACACGATTACAACATGTAAAAGTTTTGTGTTTTCAGTGAAATCTATCACTCTGAAGAAGGAAGATTGCAAACAAATATTGTTTCCTTCAAAATATTCTTCAATTTCATTCGAAACATTAAATGAGAAGTTTTTAGTTGCATAGATACACAACTTCAATAAGAACTCAATCTAGAAGATAAAAACTTAAAATAATTATCATCAAATGACCAAAAAATTCTGAAGGGAATTTCTATCTTCGTTTAAAAAAAGTAGCCGACAAGTATGAAATGCATTTAACACTCTTATTTGAATCATTATATTCTGCATTATAAAATAAAGCTGCAATTGATCAAACACTCTGCCCGAAGGAAGAAATGTCAAATTACCTCCAGCTCTTGTTAAAATGACTAAGTAAGAAACCTTTTTCCTAAGATAAACGGAGACTATTGTCAAAACACTCTTTTTTTCTTTTAATGTTCTTTTGAAACACATTTTGACACAAATAGTACTTTTAATTGACTTAAAAAGTCGATGATATTACTAAACAAACGTATTGAAATATATATTATTATAGGACAAGAAAAGAGTTAAAGAATAATAAGAAAATTAGTTTTGTTTTCCTTGATTCATCAGCATATTCTAAAAAAGGATACAGTATAGCTATCCTTTCTGGTTTGAAATAAAATATTATCAAATTAAATTAAAAAATAAACAAACTAAGATGACATGGGCCGCTAGTAGAAAAAAGATTTTTTTTTATTGCGAACAGTTTCTTTCATAATAGGCTCTTTTTATTATAAGAATATATTTCAATGATAAAAAGAAAATGCATTGTACTATTAAACATATTGATACATTGACAAAACATGAGCGATCAATAGATTTCACTTATTGCTGGACCAATACTATCAATTACCGATCCAAGAAAATTATGAAGTTTTCAGGGGGTTAAAATACTAAAGAAAAATACCACTGAATACTCCAGTTGAGAAAAAATCATAATATTTTGCTTTGGATAAAAATTAAAGCGATCGATATTTTTATTAAATATCAATAAATGTCTTCTTACATTTGTTTAAAAAAGGAATTCGAAATATAGATTTTAAACTTTGAAAGTACATAAGTACTTCTAATGATCTTTTATTTAAATAATGGTTACATTCGCTTTTACAGGTATCAATTGAGATGTTTTCCCCTTATTTTTACAAACTCACGTCACTACCTAGTACAAAAATATCTTTAAAAACTTAATGAAATGTTAGTTCATTAAATGTTTCGATGCAAAACTCTTATTTCAATCCAATTTTGTGAAAATAAATGATTGATGAAATACATATCACTCAGCAACCATATTCAGAAAGGGAATATTAAGTAAGCCAATTGCTATTTTCGCTGAAGAGATTTTCTTGAAATGCTGCTTATTTCCCGAAAATGCATTTTTTTTCCTAAAATAAAAAGAAAAAAAGAAATGAATCAGAATTCATTACATAAAGTTGAGAGATAAATACTACACTCTGTCGCTTAACATGAGGCCTTGAATTCTTTTTTTTTTCTTCACAGCACTCAGCTTTCAACTGTTTCTATTGCGTAGGAAAGTCACGCGAGATCTCGCGAGAAGGGTAAAAAATGAGAGAAAAATGAACCATAAGTGAGCGTTTACCTGAATGGTTATTCATACTTGAACGAAAAGTTGGTGTGTAATGTCGCGTTATGGGTGGAGAATCTAAAAATAAAGTGAAAATATGTATGAGTGCCAATTTCGATATTCTTTTAGTTTTTCAAGTTTTTTTTCATTTGAAAAAGAAAGAAAGATAGAAATGGCTTCCAAGGATATGTTTCCATACTTCTAAAATAAAATATTTACGTAAGCTTAAATTATGGGACAAAAGAGGAAGAAAAATATTTTTAAAAAAATTTCTGAAACATATAAAAAGTAAATATGTATTTATAGATAGGAGAGGGATTAAAAATATAGGAGTATTTTCTTATAAAATTTCAGATTTCCAAAATGTCTGCATTATTATAAACATTTTATAACATTAAAACTAATGTATAACTAACATTAAACGTTAAAACTATTGCATTTTCACAATTTTTTATACGCTTGCTGACCGAAACACGAATTTAATATTTATTTTAAATCTTTCACTTTTGTCTTTCAGGTTATTTGTATTTTGATATTACAGCCTCTTGCCCTTTCTTTAAATATTACAGTTAAAGTTACCGTGTTGTAAGAATTGTGTTGTATGTTGAAGCTTAAAAATGAATATTTTTAAAAGCTTGGACGAATCTCATGAGGAGACACTTTACGTTGTTAAAGAAAATTTAGGCAAGGGAAACAATTTTGATATGATTGGTTTTAATTTCGACTGTCATTAGCTTAATTCCTTCATTTATGCTGGGTTACAAAATTACCAGAGTTATCTAAACACTCGTCCCATTACTTTCATTTCCCTTTTCAGAAGCTCAGAAAAAAACTGTTGATTGTAGTGGAGCGCTCCTAGCGGCATAGGATGACATTATCGGTCTGGGTTCCCATGTAATTTTAATCCTGATGATGTACCCTAACTTCCCTAGAAGTTTGATGCAACGTTTATATAACGTTTGTATAACGCAAACTTCCTTATGTATATAACGTTTTTAAACTTGTACATTTCGACAAAAAAGGGAGAAAAAAAACAAAAATGTATTTTTTAAGGAAAAAAACGAGTGAAGGAAAGAAAAACTGCAGCTTAAAAAGCAAAACTTATTTCAGATTTGAAATCTCGACACCCGAATTAGACAAGATTTGTAGATAAATGCTACAAATGCTACTTGTATAAGTACAACAAAAAAAATTTATTTGTTCCCTTGTAGAAGCTATTACCCGGTTGATTCAGAAAGTAAATGTCACACATTTTTTTCTAAAAATCGGAGATGAAAGTAACAAAAACTATTCAACGTTTATTTTGTTTGTATTATCCTGTAATGCCAACGTCTGAATAAAAAAAATATCGTAATGAAATTAATGTATTAAAGCCGTTAATCGATGTTGTTTAGTTCTTTCTCAATTTAACACAGCTGCCAACTTATGTGCATCTGCTGAACAGATAAATTAATTATTGTAAACTTGAGTCTGAAATTACACTCTCTGCTTAGAGTAAAAGAGTTTTCTAAAGCAGGTATATTAAATACAAAAAAGAAAACCTTGTTGTTTTCATTACATCGAAATATGGAACAAATTAGACCAGCAGAAATAATTAAATATTTGGTTTATGTTACTTTTTGAAGGGGGAACAAATGGTTTAAATAAGGACATGCACAGTTCAAAATATTTATTCAAAAGACGTGTCAGAGTTTTTAAAATTTTTATTTAAGAATTCGATGATTGTGACTTAGAATAAACACAAAACGAGTCCTGATATTTATCTTTATAATGTATGCTATCAAAACAGTATAAGCGGTGACTCGCTTCGAAGGTTAAGATTTAATAAAAATTAAAATGCATTTTGCAAAAGAATAAACTTGAGTTATAAATTTCATCATTGAAAATAATAATCACTAGGAAATATATTCCAATAAATTATTTAGAGCTTTCTAGAACTACTATGATTTAATTTAAATTAATGAAGTCAATTTAAAATATGTTTAAATATAAACATATTATGTTTAGATCATTAAAGAGTTTTTAAAATTCTTTAGTATCTTGATATTAGTGTTGTCCGAAGTTTATTTCCCAGTGGGCCAACCAAACTAAAACAGACGAGAATCATTTTATATACTATATTCAAAATCTTTTATTACAATTAAAAAAAATGAATACAACACCTAATATTTGAGTCACGAAATTACTGTGATGATTATTACTACTTTAATTTCATTATTGTTTACTGTAAGTTCAATAAGGCTACAGGAAGTGTAATTTTCTTCTATTTATAGCATATTAAAAGTTCGACGGCATAAGGATTCCACATTGATTTTACAGCCACGAGCTAAGTCTTCGATGACTTGGATTCAAATAATGCTGACGCAATCCATTGCCCATATTTCAATTTTTTCCAGCAAATATTGTACCTGTACTATCAGTGTGCTCATATAATGTGCCTCTTACCCAGTTTGTCTACGAAAATTTGACCTACTCATTAAATATCGATCTTTAAGCATTATTTTAACGTAATCTAGAAATAACATTAAGTTATTAGTTAAGTTTTAACTTTAACTGAGAGTCTGTTTTTTAAAAAAGAACACAGAATATATTTAAAAAAAATAAATCAAAATATTATCTGACTTAAAATAAATTTACAAAAAATGGAGAAATAAGTATAAAAAATAATACAATATGATTTATTCAAAATCAGAATTATGATTAATTTTATTAATTTTAGCCGAATTTAACGGCCAAGTTAATCTATCGCTACTTACAAGAATATATGAATTGTTACTAATTCATGAACGAGTCAAGAACTTAAAAAGAGAAAAAAGCGTTAGTTCAGATTACTTACCTTACTACTACAAGCAAATAAACATTTGAAAAATAATAAAGGAAGATTTATTTTCTCATAAAACATACAAACGCAAGAAAGGAAATTCCAGCTCAGTTTTGGAATATGCAAACTTATTCACAAACACTTTTCCCCATAAGTCATAAATAATTTTATTTCATATATATATATATATGAATATATATATATATGAATATATATATATATGAATATATATATATATGAATATATATATATATGAATATATATATATATATATATATATATATATATATATATATATATATATATATATATATATATATATATATATATATAATATATATATATATATATATATATATATATATATATATATATATATATATATATATATATATATATATATATATATATATATATATATATATATATATATTTCTATATTCATCGCGAAAATCGTTTTTATAAATGTACAAGAATTTAAATAACTGAAACGTTTTAGAAAAGACATTTATGTTTAATTTCTCTTAAAATTTTCTGGTAGAGATTAGTGTCGACTTTTGAAAAATATCCGAACAGGAGAATTAGCTTACCTTGAGGAAACCGGTGAATTAAGCCAGAATTTTAAATTAAAAATAAAACAAGGTTGAAATAAAAGTTAAAGTAATAAAAAAATCATAATAATTGAAGATGGAGACATAAAATGAGTAAATGAACATCATCAAACCATGGTTCTTTTCTTGTTCATTAGCTCTCTCTCTCTCTCCGTCACATTTATCATTTTCTCTCGCAGTCTATAATATACTTAGTTATTTTCTAACATTTCCTATTCTTTAACTCACTCAAACACTTTTAAATTTCTCTCAATGCATATTTTTGTAATCCTAATCCTAAATAATGCAATTCCTAAATAATCCTCAATGCATATTTAGTAGTAATCCTAAAATAACTAAGTTTTACATAAACTAAACAATGTCATAAAAAAAGACTATCTGTAAAATGTATTAACAAAAAATAATGTTGATTTGTTGTAAAAACGGAAAATATAAAATGACTTAATAATAAATTACATTTATATTTAATTATAAAAAATATAAGCTGGTTACAGAATTTTCTTCTGAAATAAAAATTGAATAAATACATTTTAAATGAAAAACACAATTTTTTATTTGCTGAGGAAAAATATTTTTAAGACTTTTTTTCCTCAGTTGAGTCATTTATTTTGAGTTTACTGTCTTCAATCATTTCTTTTTTTTCCAAGATAAAATTTAAAAAATAAAATTGTAGAAAAAAAGTTACAGATCTGCGATCATTTTAACTTACATTCTTTACTAAAGAAGATATACTCTTTATTTGGTGACATTCGTAAGGATTCTTAAGAATTTCTCGTTTTTGGGAAAAAGAAACGAAATGACGAATTGGTTGATTTTCCCCAATAGTCAGCAGAAGAACTAATACTAGGTTTCGTTATATAATACAAGTTATTAAATATTTTAAATGACCTAGAAGTATCAGATTATTTGACTTATGTATTAAAAAAATACATATATTTTTAAAGAAATGTGTAATGTATAAAGGAAATTTGTTGATAAAGATAGTGAATATAAAAATATTTTGATTTATTTATTTATTGTTTCAGTCATTTTCAAAATTTTCTTCAGATTTAGAATAACAGCAGTTTATCAAAAAGAAAAGAAATTTTCGTGGTAAGTAAGCATATTCTTTTTTTAAGGAATACAACAACGGAGAAAAATACCTTACAATATTTTTCAAATAGAGTTAATATTTTTATTTTTTCAGAAGTTAAAATACATATTTTTAATATAAAAATATTATTAATGGGATATTTTCCCATTAAAGTCCATTAGAGCATCAATGGTGCATTCGTGACATGTTGTTAATATTTGAGTGCATAAACTCAGGCTTTCACAATTTGCTACTGGGGGTACACAAACAATAATAAAATTGTCTTTCACGGCTCTATCCCCTGAGCAATGGTGGCTCAGGGGATAGAGCGGTTGCCTCCCAATGAGGTGTTCGAGTTCGAATCCCAACATGGACTGGTCGATACAAATTCCACAATCGGCGAGTACCGACAAAACAATGCTTGCATAAAATATCCTCAGTGGTAGATGCTCTATGGAACTGAGTCTTCATACCGTCAGACCATGAGAGGATTTCGTGGTTATCCTCTCCATGTAACACAAATGCGAGTTAGTTTCATCAAAAAGTTCTTCAAAAAGGCAAATTTTTTTTTTCAATACTGAAATTAGGAGTTCCCTTGTCTTCTGGATCGGCTTCAAAAATGTAAGGCTACGGATATCAGCATTGGTAGTCGTAAACTCAAAATTGGGCTGGCTTTTAAACGAGAATTATGAAGTCTAAAATTAAATAATAAAAACTCGACATACGCATCATTACTTTTGTGTCGGTCATTGATAAAAACTTGCTGTTGACCGGATGGAAGGAACTTATTTACGATTGATATGCATACCATGTATTCAATGCTACACTCATTTAACATTTGTAGCATGTACCTGAAACTAGGTGAATGTGTGTAACTTTCTTTGAGGGTCGTATACTTGTAAATACACTTCAATTAAATACTGAATTAATCATTTATGCTAACGCTATACTTTGAATACATTATATGTGGAATCAATGCATAATAAAAGGAATTCCGGTAATAAAAATAATATTTAGATAATTACCAATAAACTTTTTAGTTAATTTTTTATGAAAAGATATAAACCTACATCCTATTAAAAAAAAATTCATTAAAAGTTCTTTGCTATTAACAATGCCATAAAAAGTCCTTTTTATTTTCTTAAAATATTTTCGATGACATTCATCGGAATAAAAACAAATCCCTAACTTCCACTATCAAAAGAAACTTCGAAAATCCCACATTTTCCTCAATCCGGACAAAGTAATGATAGGAGAGAAAA
The DNA here is from genome assembly GCF_982258835.1 of Parasteatoda tepidariorum. Classification (NCBI taxonomy): domain Eukaryota; kingdom Metazoa; phylum Arthropoda; class Arachnida; order Araneae; family Theridiidae; genus Parasteatoda; species Parasteatoda tepidariorum. Next base: position 76,315,191 of record NC_141761.1, read on the forward strand.
ACCACAAACAAAAGTTGTTCGCACTTTCCGCTAAGAAAACTTTTTCTTAGCATCCTTTGTGTGCCTAGAAAGACGAAATATATCTTTCTCTGTGTAAACTGATCTTTCCTGGACCTCCCTAGGAAAAAAAAATAAAGAAAGAAAAGTCAAAATTGTAGAATAAGGTATCCTTACACCACCTCCCTATTGTCATTCAGTTCCTGTCTTTCTTTTTAGTGACAAAAAAAATACTCTTTTTTTTCAAGATTTTTCCCAAGAACAGGAAAATCCCTTTGACTTTTTTATACCATCTTTCTCCCTTTCAATGTCCTTATCGCTTCTGCTTTTATAAAAGCGTAAAAATTCGGTTACCTTTTTGAAACGTAATGTAGGCCATCACACAAATGGATGGAGATGGTTCCTGAACTTTGCTGTGATACGTGAATCTTTTTGTTTCGCTTTGCCATCGTTCATCAGGCGCTGCTTGGATGCATACTAATTCACATACTAATGCATACTAATTCCCATGATGATGCTGTACTAACTTGGCTTAAATTTTATGAATATATTTCATTACTTACGAATATATACATTTTAATAAAAGAATATAACATCCCAAAAAAATGTAAATATGGGAATTACAAATAAAGTAGTGACTGCACTGTCTTAATACTTAGATACTATCTAAAAAATTTTATTGGATAAAAGGGAATTTCAGAAACAGCGAATGTTTCCTGTCTTTCATATTTTCTACTGTTGAGAAATGCTTTGCAAACTACTTTAAAAGTTGGAATTATTTTAATAGCTACCTATTTTGTAGATAAAAGTTTTTATTTTTTATTTGTTAATGATCATTATCTTTAAGGTTCGTTAATCGTTAAATTTGTTTTTGTTGTTAGACAAGAGCTCTTATTACTCGTATTTTCTAAGGTATCACTTATTAGTTTTAAAATAAAATTTGAATCAATTTGTCAATTATTTTATAAATTCCTAGAAATAATGTTCATGCGTTGCTATGTTATTACTTATAAAAAGAAATTCATGAATTAGCAACTAATCATCTTACTTTTTAATACGACTAAAAATGTATTAAATAAACTTATGTTCATGTACAAGGAATGCTTAAAAAAGACATTTAAGGATATAAGCAATTTTTTGTGCTTAAAAGGACTGAACATAAATGCAAATATAGTTTTACATTTCAAAGTGGGTTCTTGTTACAAAACTTTATGTTATTAATTACACTGTAAAATCTATCCAAATTTCAAAAACTCTAAAATAGAGTGAATGATTATTTTATTTGAAGTTAATTAATCGTTCTTACACATTTCAAAGGGTGAAGATAAGTAAAAAATTGTAGCGTCATCTCTAAAAACAAATGATCTTTTTCATCAACACTCACTTATAGACCGTTTCTAAACATACCACACATATTAAGTTATTTTATTTTACAACCGTCATTGAACAGCCGACCCAATTTTTGGGTTTATGACTGCTAGTGTTCAACTTCGTAGCCTTGTAATTTTGAATCCAATCCAGAAGACAAGGACTTTTTGATGGAACTAACCCGCATTGCATTACATGAAGAGGAAAACCACAAAACCTTCAACAATTAGCTTGATGGCAAAGGAACTCTAACCTACAGATTTAACTGTTTTATCGTAGTTTATTGATATGGCCCCCAACTTCCAAATCTCGCCTGTTTTGTTGCTATATCTGTTAATTACTGTAAAACACATATTGCTGGATGTATTGAAGAAAATTTTTCACAATAGTTACTGATAAACATAAAATTATGACAATTTACGTAGCAAAAAGTATCATTTCAAATCCAAGTGAACAGTTAATTGGTTAGTACTTTTAACATCGTACCATGAAATTTCTGGCCAGGTGCTGCAGTTCAATTCTCAAGCCTTATGTCTTACCATGTTCCTCTCCTTTAAGTTTGTTACCACTGCAGAGGATAGCTAAACAGCTTATGGAATTGCTTTGACAAAAAAAAATTACAGTTCTCTATTGTTCTGTAATTCTCTTATGAGATAGTATGTGAAATTGAAACTTACAGAGGAAGTTACAGAAAATTCGGATAGTGAAGCTAACTATATTTAACCTGTCGCAGGAATTTACAATGCTGACTCCAGGATGTCTAAAGTTCTCCTTGCTTTCATGATATCTCTAATGGTGGAAAATCTCTTTCTGAACAATTATTTAATTCTGTTAAATTAGATGGTTGCTCTATGTGATATACTTCTATAATTTGAAAAGTATGAGATTATTTTTATTGAAGATGTGAAAAAAGTACCAATTAATTTGTTTTATTCCTGAAAACAGCAAGTTGCAATGAATTTTGAAAAAAATAAACTTCAAATGAGGTAGCTAAAATTCCCAGGCATTTCACATATTTAGAAAAATCAGCCCTTTTTTAATTATCAGAGATTTCGAGCAACAATTTTTCGAACAAATAAATGTTTCAAGTAAAAAACCAAAATTCCAGGAGTTCTGGAGTCTTTACTTGTACAAAAAGCTTGGAAAGTTTCCAAATTACAACCAATAATGTGAAGAATACCACTTTTTTATATGGAAAAAAACATTTATATCAATTATCATTTTGATTATTATCATTTTGATTTTTCAATTTTGGTATACTCTATTAAACGCTTCAACTTTCTTCAATACAACTCTATTACCACTCCAGCTAAAAGCTATCATTTCATTTTTAATACCAAGAGAATTTTTCCCAAAATTTCCCAAGTTGTATTAAGTTTTACGAAATTTTAATATCTTTAAATGATATTTTTTGATTTTATCCTCCCCGAACGTATACATAGCAAAGAAATTATCACTTTTTACAAAACAAACTTGAAGAGAATATGCCTTTAACTTAAAGATCATAAAATATGAAAAATTCATCCATATAATTGTCTATTCTTTTCTGCCGGAGTTTAAACGACCATATCAGATAATGATTTTTTTCAGTTTTTGTTTTTAAAGACCTATGATGACAGCTACAATCAGCTGGTTCTTGTGCACTTTAATGAATGGTATGATACTCGTATGAAAAGGATGCCCGTCGATAGAGAAATAGTAAGAAAATCCAGAGCTTTTATCCAAAACTCACGATTTCATCTTTCGTAAACATATTTCAATCATGTTTTCCATACTAACCGATCATTTTTATTAATATTTAGGTGTACTTAAAACACATTAAAATGTTATAAGGCTTCAATTAAAAGCTTATTAATCTGATGAAATTTGAAATAGTGATATGATGAAACAGAGGAAGTGAGGTCATTGAAGGGTAAATGCTTCTTAATATCCAAGATATATGTGCTTGATATATATATACATTTAGGCCACACTCTTGATATTGCAACAATTAACAAGAGTTGTTTCAGTATCTGGTGCAATTTCTCAGTACATTTTGTCGATATATAATTGTGATATCCAAAAGACAGTAGCATTTTTTTGAAATTGTTACAACTTGATAGTATTCAGATGAATTCGTTCTTTTGCTCTCTTTGCAACTGTATTTTCAGCTAATTCCTCCAAAAATTCCCGCAGCTATTGTATCGAAAATCATCCACTCTTTTATAATGATGTTCATTGTGAAAGGATTTAGGGAAAAATAATATTTTTCAGCACATTCCGGTGTCGAAATCTTCTTTCTTCAGCAATTCTTTTTCTTCCTTTTTGTAGCGTCCTATCAGTTTTTATTCTGTATTATACTAGCAGTTTCTTCACAAAGTTTGTTTTCTTCCTTTTTTTTAATTTAAACCTACCTATGTCTACTGCTGGTGTAGGTCATCATCAATAAATATGGCTCAATAAGTTGACAATGTTGCCATTCCATTGACAACATCATCAAATAATTGATTTCTAAACATAATTAATCCACTTCATAATTATAACCTTTTCAACCGTTTAACTAATTTTTGAAATGGACATAAAGTGAATTCAGCGCCAACCTCATACTGCAAATTTATTCTTTTCTCCCCTAAAGATGGCATCAACGGGTGACTAAAACCTGCGACGTATGCACTGAGTGTGTTACTCAAATCAAATCCCAAGTTTTTGTCCACTTCAAAGAAAACTGGATGTTATTGAATTTCACCAAGTTTTGCGCGTCACCTTTGAGTGTAGTATAGCCGGAAATTTTACCATTGCTCTATATATGGGAGAGCATTGGTGCAATTTGTTTGAATACAGATTTATCTTTTTAGATTTTATTCAGAAACACTTAAGTATTGGTATTCATGGAATTTTAAAAATACTCTTATTTTTTTCTTGCAAATATAGAAATTAAAATTACGATTTCTATAAAAAAGTAATAAAAAATAGCTAATTAATGAAACAATCAAATACATTTTATACGATCACTTTACATTTTTAAAGTTTAAGTAGGAGGCATAATAGATCAAACAATGAGTGTCCTACTTAAGCATAGAATTATTCTTAATGTACTTTACTTTTCAAATCGCAGTGAGTAATGCCTTCATATTAGATATAGGTACTGAGGTAAATTATATATTACAAAATTTGTTTGTTTTGTTTTATATGCAATACTTTTTTGTTTTTATTTATAAGGTTACAAATGATATTCAGATGGATAAATACCTTGTGAAAGCATTTAGAACTTGTTTAAAGATATTTTCTCTGAATGGAGTAAAGCTTATAAAATATTCAACAGTAAAGCTACGTCGCAGCTAATTATTCATTTAAGAGTTTTAATTAACTTCGAAATTAACTTTATAATAAACTTCTGTACTATTTGTCCTTTAATTCCATTAAATAAATTTTATTCTACCCCCTAGAGTGGTTAATTTTGTTGGCTTATGACTGGCTAAGGTTAAATGTCTGAATACCATCTAAAGTGTATCGTAGGATACGAAGAGTTTTTGACAATAATAAATCTGATGTTGATCTCACATTACACTCTTGTCCTTTGACCCTATTATCCTCTGACATAAATGACTTAGAAATACTGACCCTTGGTCAATATCTGACAAGTCATCCCTCAACGGTATTACAGAGTTATATTTAACAAGCTATAAATTACTAAACTTATTCCAACCCACAAGTAAACTGAGGTTATTTATTTGAAAATGATTCAAAAATAATTTAGAACATGAAAAAAGGAATATAACTGGAATTGAAAAACAAAACATTGAAATCCAGTAAATCATTTTGATTTAAATGGGATAAACAATGTGTACGTGTACAATTTATGCGTTTTTAATACTCAAAATGGAATGGTAATAACAAATTTATTTAAAAGGCAAAAATATTGCTTATGAAAGACTGATCGTTTCGTAATAGTTTGAAATGTAAAACAATTTCCACATTTGTTAAATAAGTAACTAAAATTTTTTTCTCAATAAATCACATTTGCGTGTTCATTCGTGCTGCTGTAAAATTCAAAATAAAAGTTTCTATAATAAAGTATAGAGTTAAATTTATGCATACCTTTTAAGGTATATGTATCTGGTATAGAAATTGTAATTATTTAATGAAGAAATTTATTGTTAAAAAATATATATATTATAATCCTATGAATTATCTTCATGCAATTAAATACCTACTTGCTTTCTATCAACAGTTTTACAAGCTTCAATGATTTATTTTATATTATTTTCTCATATTTTCCTCATTTTGAGTAATTTTTGTATCAATAATATTAGTTTTAACTCTATCAAAATTATGTATTCCGAAGTGATTAAACTCTAAATTATTTGCAAATTTATTACGACTAATATCTGAGAGATGTTGGTTAATGTTAATGTTAAGGTAGTCACAAGTCTGACTAACTTTTTTCATATTGTACAAACCACAGGTTATCATATGAATTACTTTATTAAGTTTAGAAAGAGATGTTCTTTTTTAATTTTATTTGAAATTTCTCTTGCATTTTAGTGACAAATTTACTCTCTAAATTATGAAAACGAATTTGTTTCATTTGATTGGTGCTCTTCATAACATTGAAGTAAACCGCAAAAAGGTGCGCTAGGCTTCTCAAGCCCAGTCGGTGCAATAGTATACAGTCTAAACACTATTATTTTAAAGTGTTCCATATACATATTAACTGCATTAAAAGCCACCTAATGCTACTTATTTTTAATTCTGGAATTTTCGCTATCTGTTGTTGGTCACAGCATTATCTTCAAGTCTAAATGTCAATTAAATATAAGTATTTTCATTCTACGAATCTATAATGTAACTGGAAATGAGCTTTACACGCATTGTTTCAATTGCGTCAGTGCATTTTAACTGAATTTGTTCGCTTGTTTTTCTGTATATACTACACAATTTTACAAACATTTTCAAAATGTCATTGTTTAACCACCTAGCTACATTTTTTCATTTAATATTATTTATTTTTTTGAATCCGAAATGTTTTTTTTTATAAACAAAAAATAATTATTTAATATGTATTCGAAAAAGGTATACTACGGATCTCTCTGGCCTAGTGTGCCATAAAATGGGAAGTGGACCTCCTTGCGGGCTAAAATACGCAATGAAAAAAAATTGATTTTGATGTAGACGTATTTTTTTAAAACTTTATTGGGACCCTGTAACTCAATTAACTACATTTGCAGGCTTTAAAGAATAATAACTTACGTCAACATATAGTAGACAAGACAATAAGATTAAAAATTTCATTACGTTGTGCTAACTTTGAAAAATGATTTTGCAATGCTTTTCAAAGCATTTTTTTAAATTTAATTTGGTAACTTCGTAAAATGCTTAGATTTATTCTATAAGAGGTAACAATGGAAAATGTAGAACTTTTTTAGTTCTAAGTTGGCACTATAAAAATAATAATTTCTCATAAATTTAAAACTTTAATTTTTGTCGTTATGTCAAATTTTAAATTTTTGAAATTCTTTTCGGTATTCTATTCTATCGCTTCAAAAAGAAATGTATCAACAAAAATATAAAATCACTCAGTAAGACTGAAAATTAAATGCATAGTCACAAGTGGTTTATGCATTAATCAGACCTACGTTGTACCTTCGGTTAAAAAACACGATTTCAAAACAATATAGAATTTAATATCTTCGCATCTCGTCATTTTGAATATGGTATTTAAAGAATATTAGATCATTAAGTTTGCATTCAAATCTAAATCAATAGCATTTTGTATTCAAAATTTGATATCTACAAAAATATGTTTCATGCAAAAAATTGGGTGATGTGTTTCATCCATAGAATAAGGAGTACTGTTCGTTAGAAAAAACATGAGTAGTTATTATTGCTTACTGCGTTTAACATTTCAACAACTGAAAAAAGAGGCAGATTTTAGGAATAAGTTACGAAGATTTTCCTTTACTTTCAAGAAAATTATATACGAAGATAACGGATATGGAGTTACGCGTTTCTTTTAAATATGCGTATATCGTTAAAAATAAATATACTAGAACAAATTAGAGTTTTCATTATTAGAGTTTTTATTACTGTGGTTTTACTTTTAATGCTGTTAAGCTTCTCAATGTTACTCAAATCTTCAAATCTATAGTTCCATGTATATATATATATATATATATATATATATATATATATATATATATATATATATATATATATATATATATATATATATATATATATATATATATATATATATATATATATATATATATATATATATATATATATATATATATATATATATATATATATATATATATATATATATATATATATATATATATATATATATACAGTGGTGGCCAAAAGTGTGGACACTTTTTGAAAGTTTCATGATTTTCAACTTTGTGTGCTTGTAGAATATATTAATTTTCACTTAACAGAAAAAGTTAAGCAATTAATAGTAAGATCTATCTTAGATTTGCATTTTTTAAAAGTGATACTTACACAATCAATACTTAGTAGGATAACCCTTAATTTTTAAGACAGCTTCACAGCGTCTTTTCATCGAGTGAACGAGTGTTTGGAGCTCATCTTTCGCAATCACATGGTGCCAAGAATCAATTATAGCTTCACTTAATTGTCTTTTATTGGATGGACGTTTTTTTTTGTACAAGAATTTTCAAACGTCGCCACAAATTTTCAATTGGATTGAGATCAGGGCTGTTTCCTGGCCATAGTAATATATCTATGCCTTTATTTTGAAAGCATGCTTTGCATACTTTTGATGTGTGGCATGGAGCTGAATCCTGCTGAAAAATAAATGGTGCGTTGTTGGAGAAGAGATCCCTGATGGAAGGTATCAATTTCGGTTTCAGGACAGTTTCGATGTATTTTTTGGCATTCAGGAAGCCATCAATCACTTGAATTCGGCCCACACCATCTGCAGATATACATGCCCAAATAATGACATTTGTTGGATATTTAATAGTTGCTTCAATGCAATCAGGATGAAGCGCTTCTCCTACTCTACGTCTCACGTATTTTCTACCATCATTTCCAAAGAGCGATATTTTACTCTCATCACTCCAGATTACTTGCTTCCATTGATTTTCTAACCATTTAATGTGTTCTTTTGCCGACTTAACTCGTTTTTCACGTTGCTTTTGATTTAAATATGGTTTTTTCCTTGGAATTCTAGCTTGTAGTCCAAATCCTGATAAGCTTCTTCTTATTGTTCTTGAACTTACTGCAATACCAGCTGCATTCATTTCACATCTAATGGCATCTGATGACATTTTTCTATCTTGAAGGCATAGCCATTTAATTTTTCTATCGGTAGTAGCACTTGTGCATTTTTTTCGGCCTGATTTGGCATCCTGAATGCCAAAAAATGCATCGAAACTGTCCTGAAACCAAAATTGCTACCTTCCATCAGGGATCTCTTCCCCAACAACGAACCATTTATTTTTCAGCAGGATTCAGCTCCATGCCACACAGCAAAAGTATGCAAAGCATGCTTTCAAAATAAAGGCATAGATATATTACTATGGCCAGGAAACAGCCCTAATCTCAATCCAATTGAAAATTTGTGGCGACGTTTGAAAATTCTTGAACAAAAAAAAACGTCCATCCAATAAAAGACAATTAAGTGAAGCTATAATTGATTCTTGGCACCATGTGATTGCGAAAGATGAGCTCCAAACACTCGTTCACTCGATGAAAAGACGCTGTGAAGCTGTCTTAAAAATTAAGGGTTATCCTACTAAGTATTAATTGTGTAAGTATCACTTTTAAAAAATGCAAATCTAAGATAGATCTCACTATTAATTGCATAACTTTTTTTATAATACAGATATTGTAATGCTGTATTTATTATTAAATTTTACATTAAATTACCTTCAATTTGATATATAAACGTTTGTATTTAAGTGAAAATTAATATATTCTACAAGCACACAAAGTTGAAAAACATGAAACTTTCAAAAAGTGTCCACACTTTTGGCCACCACTGTATATATATATATATATATATATATATATATATATATATATATATATATATATATATATATATATATATATACATGGAACTATAGATTTGAACATGAAGAATATGAAATGAAGAAAATGAAGAATAAAACAGAGAAAAATTATAGACATATGAAAAAAAGGGGGTGGGAAATAATAAGTAAAAAAATAACAAACAACATTTTATTAAAAAAAAACTTAAAAAAAAAATTAAATGTTAATTAAAAAACCGGAAAAAAGGCCGGAAAAAAAAGATATAATCTTTTCTTCAGCCCACACGATTATATCCGCAAAACAGAGTGCTTGAACTGAATGAAACAGATTGAATGAAACTTATTGTTTTTCTTAACTTTCTTAGCGTTTTCTTGTATTTATTTATTTATTATATATATATATATATATATATATATATATATATATATATATATAAATAAATAAATAAATACAAGAAAACACTAAGAAAGTTAAGAAAAACAATAAGTATCATTTATTGCGCTTAAGCTGCAAGTAAACAGCACTCATTAGATAAGTTCAAAATGAAGAATAAAACAAAGAAAAATTATAGACATATGAAAAAAAGGGGGTGGGAAATAATAAGTAAAAAAATAACAAACAACATTTCATTAGGAAAAAAAAAAAAAAGTGAAATGTTAATTAAAAACCGGAAAAAAGCCGGAAAAAAAAAAGATATAATCTTTTCTTCAGCCCACACGATTATATCAGCAAAACAGAGTGCTTTCTGATATTGTATCAATAAAGCCGAAGCAAAATATATTAATACAATAGTGTGAGGAGCACTCAAAAAAAATTTTTTTATATAAAATAACTACATAAAAATAGATCATAAAAAGTAAATAGAGATAATAAAATAAAATAAAAAGAAAAATAAAAGAAAAAGAAAAAACATTAAAAAGGGGGGACTTTAAAGCGAGTAGCAAAATCATAACAACTTACATGGACGGTTATTTTTCAAGAATGATTTAGAAATGTTTTCGCAGAAAGATTGCCAGATTACAAAATATGAAAACAAAAGATGAAAACAAAAGCGCAAATCGAGTGTAACAAAAGGGTTTTAAAGTGTCGTTCTTACTGCACTGCTGAAGTGATTAGTTATTCTGAGTTTTGATTTGTTAGTTACCAAGGATGGGCCCGAAATGGATGTGCGCAAGGTAATATTATACTGGATAATTTTAAAAATTGATCATAAATAGTTTTAGAAGATAGATGTTTATTTAAGAAAAAATATAAAATAGAAAAGAGAAACATAAATTGCCTGCTTTGCAAATAATTTTAGCCGCGGATTGGCACGATATGGATTAGCACATAGAAAAATTATTTAAATTATCAAAGAAAAATTTTTTCAATAGATAATTTTTAACACGGATTTGCCCGAAATGGATTTGCACATGGAAAAATTAACAAAGAAAAAATTTTTGCGGATAATTTTAACCACGGATTTGCCCGAAATGGATTTGCACATGGAAAATTGTATAAATTAATAAAGAAATTTTTAGCAAACAATTTATCCACGGATTTGCCCGAAATGGATTTGCACATGGAAAAACTGTATAGATTAACAAGGGAAATTATTTAGCAAAGGAATTTTTAGTAAATAATTCTAACCACGGATTTGCCCGAAATGGATTTGCACATGGAAAGATTAACAAAGAAAAAATTTTAGTACATAATTTTAGCCACGGATTTGCCCGAAATGGATTTGCACATGGAAAAATTACATAAATTAACAAAGAAATTATTTAGTAAATAATTTTGGCAATGAATTTTGGCCTGAAATGGATTTGCACATGGGAAAATCATAAAAATTAACAAAAAAATGTTTAGAAAATATATCCACCAAAATATACGATTAATTCAATGATTTTATATAAAATTTTATTACATTAGTTGGGTATCCATTGTTTTTTATCAGATTTTGAAAGAGTTTATCGATTTGTATTTTGGATAAATAAATATTACTACATATTCTTTTAATTCTGTTCATTTCATTAAAAGTGGTATTTAAATAGATGCTCCTAGAAACATTAGAATTCCAAGTAACTAGTTTATTAATATTGAAATTAAAATCATTTCTTTTATCGTATAAATCAACAAAGCAGATATTTTCAACTTTCATAATACCCAAATCCAAAAAATTGAAATTAATATTATCATCATGATTACGAAGTAAGATTAATTCCTCAGGGTATATATCACTCAATAAAACAGTAAAATCTTGGAAATTAAAGATAATTAAGTCATCAATATATCTAAAAACAAATTTAGTACTCAGAGTAAAATTTTTTTTCATAATAATGCAAAAATAAGTTAGCTAAGAGAGATGAATAATTAGATCCCTGTGGTATTCCATTAATTTGAAGAAAGATATCCCTTCCATTGTAAAGATAATTACTAAAAAGACAAAAATTAATCAGAATTTCCCAATAATCAAAATCGCAACAAAGGATATTTTTAAAATCATGGTAATAATTCAAAAGGACATCTTTTAGTTTAGAAAGGGGAATGCTATTGAAAAAATTCTGGAAATCAAAAGTCGCAATAGAATTAATTTTATTATGTTTAATGAAATCTAAAATCGGTTGTCATTGCTCCAACAGACAATGCTCCCTCTTTTTGTTTTGCCGCCTGCTTTAACAACAGATTTTCCGCTGAGTGTCAGTAAGTTAAGAGTTAGTAACTGCTTTGTTTACATTTAACTATTTGCATCAACTATTTATGTAAATTTATTAAGGAGAAAAAATTGTATTTCCGTTTTTCTTATACAATATAGAGCCGATTATCCGAACAGATCGGGCCAAGGCAGATTCGGATAATTAAACATCCGGAAAATAAGATATTTTTACAAGCAGTTCTGAGAATGTTTTTGAGAAATTTTTCTTCACACTTTTTCCAGTCTTTGGTTCAGCAATTGTAGTAATGTTCATCATAGCATATTACAAAAAGCGTGTTTAAAAGTTTGAATTATTTGCTAGCATTTATTAGAAACCTTTACCCTTAAGAAAAACTACTGAAAAGTCAACAAAACAACTTGAAGGGACAAAAGAAGCCATTTTTCTAGATTTTTCTTTCACCATCTTTATTTAACATTATTTTGCAGAAGGTGAGAAAAACACATAATCCTTGAATGACACGGATAATTGGACAATCCGGTAAATCGACGTTCGGATAATCGGCGGTCTACTGTAGTTTGAAAACAAAAGTGTTTTAATTCCTAAAATGAAATAAGCATAGATGTATTTGAGAAAAAAATATATAATTATTAAAGTCAAACTGTTAAAAATATTGTTAATATAATTTACATATATAAGAAAGAAGAACATATCTTATATACAAATATTAAATTTCTTCATAACTTAAAATTTTATTTAATAATATTTTACTTAAAATTTTTTTTAATAACTGAAAGAAATTAAAAAGAACTATGAAAAGTTTGAAATGTATAAATAAAAGCTAAAACCCACTTAAATATTTTTTCTCCGCAAGAGTTGCTTAGTTTTAGTCATATATATATGCTTAAAAAAATTCATTCTGTGTTAAATTTCAAAGAAATAACTTTAATATTTTATAAATAAAGATAGATAGTTAATCTATCTATAGCTTGCTTTTCGCTAGATTTAGAGATCTAAAGAAAAACTATCGAAAAAACATAGAAAACCTGAGAATAATAACTCAACAAATAAAAAGTATAAAAAGAATCACTTATTTAGGAAAGGAAAAAAAAAAGACATCGTGTCATGACAAGCAAACAGTATTTATTAAATAAGAAAATATGAGTGAAACCATGACAATGTGTACATTAAAAATGGAGCAAACACTTATGGTTTCATGCCCAAATGTAAACACATTGCAGACACTGTCATCAACTATAAAAAGATTAATTTTTCATATTTTGACAGTTTAAAGAAAAGTTTTGTCCCCAAAATAAACATTATTATCAGTTGTACACAATAATTAATGATCATTTTTTGAAAAATTAGAACTCAAGTGTGAAAATGAAACAGTGGGTTTAGCTAATGGAGTAATAAAGATTAAAGCATTGGATGTTTTTCTTGTTTTGAGCTAAAAAAAAAATTTATAGCGTTTTGCGATAGAAATTAATTCCGAGCTCCTTCCTTAATATAACAGTTTTGTTTTTTAAATTTATGTTTTTCATGTAAGTGATTTTAATATTTTATACCCGAACTTTGTCACACGAAATTAGTGAAGTCTACAATTTTTTTTATTCAAATATTCTTTTAGAATTCATTTAGATTTCAGTATTTTCTTTAAAAGATTATACTAGTTTTTTGCAATAGAGTAATTCTTAAATTAATATTTTTTGTTGTTGATATTTTAAGAAAACTACATATGATGTACTGTCTTATTTATTAATAAGCAGAAATTTCATAACAAAGTTATAGAAAATTTGAATAATAATAAATGAAAAAAAGGTATTATATTCAAGTGGTTTAAAACATGAATATTTCAAACAAGTTTTAACAAATTCGTAAATTGAAAAATAACAATAAAAGTCATTTAGATTCGAATATTTTTTTTAGCAAAAGCCATGCAAATGTCTTAAAAATAATCTTTGAAATTTATATATTTTTTGTGATATTGATGAAGCTAGATTTAATTTATCATCTAATTTTTATGACAAAGTATTGACAAACATTATTGACAAACGGTAAGAGTATTGACAAAGAATTACAAAGATATGGAAAATTTGATTAATAACTGTTCATAAAAAGAATAAAATTGCTTATATTTAAGTTATTTAAAATAGGTATGTTATAAATTTATCTTGACAATTTGCTAAATTAAAAAATAATAAAAATATTATAAAGGGTGCATAACCGAAACATGCTGCTGTTACTTAAGCATGATACTTACTCTTGAACTGGAATCCTTGTTTAATATTTCTCTAACGTTTAATAAAGATTGAATATGCCAGCTTTAAGAAAATTGCTTATAATGCCACAAGACCGGAATTAGTTGCATTTTCATAAGTAGTTACGCTGGCAGGGAAATCTTTGAGTGAGGATATCTTTAGCAATTTGCAACAATTAAGAGTAAATAACCTGTTTTATAGAAAGTTTAAAAAAACTCTAATTTAGCACATAAAGTATAAGTGCCATTCCCCAATCGTGCATATTATAAACATTTATTATCATTAGGGTGAGTGACCACTTGGATCAATCTGCGTAGGGACCGAGGGTGTGTGTGCTGTATTGGTCCTCGTTAAACTGGTCTACCGTAAAGTGCTGAACTTCACGTGCAGGTCGCTGGGCTACCGGAGCGGTGGTGCCATCCCCTCTGCAGAGGATCAAAATTGTAATGGCATGTCTTCGGATCATCCTCAGGGATGCTTCCCAGACAGTCGCCAATAGCCCATTGTGAGGCCGGGATAGCCTGGTCGGTAGGGCGCTGGGCCCATATCCAAGAGGTCGTGAGTTCGATCCTCGCCGGCCGAAGACTCCCCGTGTAGTAAATGGTGACTGATGCACGTTAAATCTGTCGAGTCTCAAAGTCCTCCATGTTCCCACAACAAATCATTACCTCTAAGGGTACTGATCCAGGAGTTTCCTTGTCTTCTGGATTGGTTCAAAATTACAAGGCTACGGAGTTGAACGTAAGTAGTCGTAAACCCATGAAATTGGGTCGGCTGTTCAACGACGGTTATAAAATAAAACAAAAATAGCTCATTGTGCAGCTCTAGTGTAACGTAAATGAACTACAACAACAACTATCATTAGGGTACACATTAAAAAAACATACTTTATAATAATAAATATCACGAAACATCACAAAATATCGAAGTAAAATGTAGAATATAAAAATAAATAAACATAAAAAATATGAAATAACATAAAAATATAAAATAATATATGAATATGAGAATAATATATATATAATAAAATATCAAAAATATCACATATAATCAAATATGACAAATCATCAATCAAATTTGAAATTATAAACCAACAATATATCATGACATAATACCAATATTATATATATATATATATATATATATATATATATATATATATATATATATATATATATATATATATATATATATATATATATATATATATATATATATATATACGTACTAAAAAAAAGATACTTTATGAATATACTTTATGATTGTTCTAAGCTAAATTTTTTTTCCTTGGAGCAGGAATGAATATTTTGTACTGAAGAATCCCACATCCTTCCTTCCAGCTCCTCTCATTGTTTAGCATTGAAAGCTCATCAATGAAATCTGACACCATCAATGAAATCAGTCACAATCAATGAAATCTGACAGGAAAATATAACCAAATCTTAAAAAACATCTATCACTACTAAAATTATAAAACCATAATATATTATGACCAATAATATATTAGTAATCAATAATATATTTATACAGCTAGATATCATTAGGACACACGTTGAAAAAGATACTTTATGAATTTTTGCTTTTAAACCTTAAGAATAGCATGCGATTTGCTTGTAACTATAATAATATGACAAGAAAATGTTTTCAAATCTAAGAAATCATCAATCGCTAAGGAAGTTATAAAATATACGAGTCTCCCATTCAGACAATTTTCTTTCAGTTCACAAAAAAAAATATTCAGGCAAAAATAATTTAGAAGCTAACCAATTTAGCTACATAGCTTTAGTAATCAAAGATTTTCAAAATTTACACCCATTTCCCCAATGCTGAAGTTTAATGATAGTACGGAGGAAAAATGTTCGAAGCTTATTTTTTTCCCTGGGAACAAGAATAAATGTTTTGTACTGAAGAATCCCATATCCTTCCATCCAGCTCCTCTTTTTGTTTAGCAATTGCATTGAAAGCAATAGGCTCATCAATGGAATCTGACACCATTGAAGGAAAGACCGATGAGGTACTTTGCAAAATGGGATGCATTAAATCGGAATGGCTCTCCCGTCCCATAACCTCTTCAGGAACAGCTTCAAAGAATAAAAATAAGTATGTATTTCATTTTTAGGTAAATGCATAGCTAAAACTTGCGTTTATTTGGTATATTTTTAGAATGCATTTATTAATGTACTGCAAACGTTTATTCCAGCATAAAATAGAGAAAAAACCAACACAAAAAACAGCAGAGTCCAATTATCAGCAGGGTATTTCGTAATCACCACCCTTATATATTTTTTTAGACTCTTATACTCGAGAATGAAATTTCGAATAAAATATTTGAAAGGCAACGTGATCAAAATCCGACAATCTAATATTGAGATTACGTGAAGTACGGTTTAAAGCATGGAAACGAATTTATTTGTAAGGTGAAACTTAAAGTCAGTTAACTTCTTTTCTCGGTTTCTATGTTAACCCAGAAATAATCTGGATTTTGCGTTTTTAACCCACATTCACTGTAACCGATATCGAAAATAATTCGTCAAATTCTGAGATTGTTGATTTGTTTTATGTGTTCCTTTGCTACCTACTACAGAGAAAACTGTTCACGTCGATCTTACTGTGCCTTTTTAGAAAAAAATATTGCAGATCATCCAAACATGGCCACGCACTTGGCCTTGCTCATCAAAGTGTTAGCCTTCATCGACAATGGTAGAAAAACAACATAATTTTGAACCCGGTCAATCGATGCTGACAGCACTTTTGTTGATACACCTTTCTCCCAACTTCCATGCTACTACCAATAACAGGACATTCAGCCACAACAGATCTAACTTTCACCTTGCTGCCTATACACGCTTAGTCGGCTTCCAAGATCGAACTCACGAGCTTCAGAATTCCAAGAAAGTATTTATTACAGTTAACAATATAATATTCAAGCGAGAAAAAAAAGTCATTGTAACTATCCATTTGAGCGACGAAACATTATCAAACTACTGAGTTTCATATTATTTTCTAAAATAATTGAAAAATATAATATATAACATTTACCGATACGCAAATGCCGAATTAGAGTACTATGTAGAAGTTACAGAAATGCTAAAATAAGTTCTGACGCAATAGAAAAGTCGATATAAAATATTTCAAACGTTTGAATTTTCTTTGGCATAACAGCCGAAATAAACTAGTACCTAGTACAGAAAATACTTCTAATACGCACTGTATCAAATTTACCTCCCCCATTATCCTCTTTCTTCCCACTAGCATTTCTCTAAGGTATTGCGAAGTATTTGGACTTGCGTAACAAAATCATGATCATAGCTCGTCCGAAAATCAAATTGTTACTTTCATTTCGAAAGAAACCTGACACGATGGCTTTAAGCATAGAAGAATCATATTCTTCTTAAAGGGTAGTATTTGAAGAAAATTTTCAATATCTACGAATTTCTTGAATTCAGATCTGAATTGTTTACAGAAACTCCTTAAATCCTTGTTGGTGTATGTTTTCTTCACACAAAAATTTTCAATACAGTTTTAAAAATAGCCAAAAGTATTAAAATAAAATAAAGCAGGATCACTTAATTTTATCTTTGGAAAAATATTGGATGATGTTAAAGTAAAAGCTTAGGGTCAAATAATGGCAAATTGTAATAATAAGTTTATAAGAATAAATATTAGACTTTTGTTCAACGGCCTTTTAAAAACTGAAGGTCCAAAATTCTTTAAAAAAAAGTAATTTGTAGATTCATTTATAAAATAATTTTCTCATATTTTTTTCTTTTGAATAGTGCATAAAAACTAAAGTGCCTTGACATTAAATATACCTTTATTTCAAAGTGCGTTTTGGGGGGGGGGGTGAAATATTTTGCAGATATTCGCCGGGTGGAAGGATCAGCCAGATGTCCGGAATCCAACTCTATAGAGTAATTTTTGGTGTACTGTTACCTTTCTAATTAAATTCTCCTTTACCCCGTGATCGATAACACGAACAAGGTAACAGTGTCACCCAGTTTCAAATTAAAATTGAGAAATATATTCAAAACAGTTATCATTGACAAAAATTTATTAGAAGCTAAATTCTGTATATATAGCAGGCTCAATCCATTTCCAAATGCCAAACAACCAGACAATTTATTCAAAGTGAAATCAACACTTCTTACAATTCACTAAAGACAATTCTGTAATACCAATAAAACCATAAAAAGTACAATAAGCACTTATCCTAACGATTTCTAAAAACAATTCTATAAAACCTATAAACTATAAAAAGTTCAATATACACTTCTCTTAAAATTGGGTGAAAACTAGAATTAAAAGTAAAATATTAGTTTAAAATCCAGCCTTCCAAAATTGAACTTAAAGTTTTTAATATTAAAGTTGTAAATCCGAGTTAAAAAACAAACTTCTTGTGACCTCCACCGGTGCTGCTTCTGAATCCATCGGAGTAAGTTAATTACACAGACTCGGATAGATAGTATTCAAATACTCGGATAGATCGGATGTACTCAGATAGATTGTATTCGAGGAGCAGCTTGCTTCCGGGATTGGAAAGTACTCTGTACCATAAAAGAACCCGACTCCGTAGCTCTGATCCAACTCCTCTCACTAGTTAACTCATCAATCAGAGATTCCGGGTCTGTCCAACACCTCCTAGAAGTAGAAAGGCCTCAGCACGGATCAATTTAGTAGTCCGATGTGACGAAGTTAACTGCGCAGTAGACGAAAAATCAGAAGAATGTCATTACGTTAGGGGTACTAGGCTGCGCAGTGGTTGAAAATACAAAATATGTCATTACGTTTGGACTACTAAGGGATATTTATGGTAACCCGAGCTGAGGCCTGTTTTTTCTGGGAGGTGTTGGTCTGGCTCCACCACACATCGGCTCTGGCTAAAGCAATCTCCTGTCATCTCTGGCTTAGTTCATCCAGCAGAGGCTCCATCATTCTTCCACCTGTCTCAGCTCCTCCCCACCACCTTTTTTAAACACATGCGGACAACGTGAAAGAATCCTTATCCGATTTCTTTACTCCCACGCGTAGCAGCGCAGCACCAGCAAATGTCACAACAACAAAAAACGTTCTATCAAAAAACAGTCATATTAAATACTTTAAAAAGTGATAAAAACTATAACAAACAGATATTGACAACAAACAACAAATTTCTATTACATTAGACGCTTTAAAGAGGACAATTACAACATGGCACCCCCTTCTGAAAACCATCTAATACACAAAAACTGCGTTACTAAACGGTTAGCATGAACTGTCTTTGTCATAAGCCACCTAATTTCTATTATGAAATCACAGTTTGAGGACTGTATAAAAAAGGAACCTCATCCCTACCAATTAAACCCCAATATATCATAATCTAACTAGTCATCAACAAATTAAACTCCCCAATTTTATTCAATCCTTAAACCATTATTTTATACTATTCGACACTGATGGGTGTTCCGCACAATCATGCAGATGTATTACAACTGTTAAATGATTCTTATTTTTCATCAGGGCTCGAAAAACCGCCCTCTGATAAATTGACATTCCAGATAACTTGACCTTTGTCATTTAAATTATTTCATAAAATAAATAAATTATTTCATAAAAGAATACTAGGTTACTATTAGTAACCTAGCATTTCTTTTATTACTGTACTAGCCGCTTAAGGCGGCCAGCTGTCCGCCACGCTAAAGGTTTTCACAAATAAAGTTTTTTAAAACATAGCAGGAAATTTGAAGATTAGTGGACAATTAAAGTGTTCCTGTCCTGCAACGTTGTCTTCATACCCAGTTCTGCTGCAGATGTGTTATAGCTCTTGAGGATGTTTGAAGATGTAACTTTGCTATGGTAACCTAAGGCCTATGGTAACCTAACCTATAATATAACTATCAGGTGGAGACTTTTTTTTTAAAAAAAAAAGGCCTCAGAAATTGTAAAAGCATACAAAAGTTGCTTTCGAAATCATCATTGGCCAATAGCTGAAAATTACAGCGCAGTTAATAAGATATTTAAGAAACAGCAATAAAATATTCCTATTTCTTCCTAATTTTCCCCTAATAAAATATTAATATTCCTATAACTTCCTATTCTTGTAAAACTTCTTTATAAACAATATTTTTAGTTTTTCCATTTGGTGCGAATAAGTATAAGTTCTTTTCTTCACCAACTCTTGAGCAGCCAACATAAAGCTGTCCATGTGAAAAGCAAGGCTTCTGCAAGTCAAGACCAACGACTTTTAAAGATTGTCCCTGAGATTTATTTATACTCATCGCAAAACTAAGTCGAACAGGAAACTGAAGTCGTTTAAACTGAAATGGATTGTCTGAAGATATGATGGGGATGCGAGGAATAAGCACACTATTTCCTGTTGACTGTCCTGTTATAATCATCGCTTCAATAACATTAGGCATCAATTTTTTCACAATCAATCTTGTTCCATTACACAATGCAGGTGGATCCAAATTTCTTAAAAGCATAATTGGTGCTCCAATTTTCAATTCTAATTTATGTGCAGGCACTCCAGGTGGATCTTGATCACTCCAGGTTGACAACTTGATCTATTTCCATGACAGCGTCCATCGACTTGTAAATTTCCAGAGCACCAGGTAATTTTTTTAAAAGTTTGTTATTTATCACGTTAACAATATCATTTGTTGGAGAAAGGATAGCTCTTTCACATAGCCATTGAGGGTTGCAGTAATTTTCATGAATATTAGGAAAAACCATTTCTTTGAGTTCGTCGGTTGTAGCAACACGATTTCCAATATTTTTCACATCTATAAGCCCTTCTTTATCGCCACTAATATCACCATTTCCAAGTCTTAGAAGATTGTTGGCAAATTCCTGAGCAAAGACTTCTCCTGTTAAATGAACTCGCATATTTGTTTTCAGCCGCAGTCTTTGAACATTTGTCCAAATGTAAGATGACTTTATACATGCATGTATTTCATCTGCCTTTGTCCCACGTTGTATTACGGGAAGTGTTTGTCGAAAATCACCAGATAAAACTAAAGTTACACCTCCCATACACTTGTTGTTTTTTAAAAGGTCTTGCATAGTGATATCCAGGGCTTCTAAAGCAGCTTTATGTGACATAGTGCACTCATCCCAAACTATTAGTTTACATCTTCTAAGAACATCAGCTTTGTGTGAGCTTCTGGAAATATTGCAGGTAGGATGCTCGACGGTTGATAAATTTAAAGGTAATTTAAACACTGAATGAGCTGTTCGTCCACCAGACAAAAGAGTTGCAGCAATACCAGAGGATGCAACAGCAAGTGCAATCTTATTTCTTTGTCTCACTTTTGCTAAAATCAGATTTATGAGATAAGTTTTTCCTGTTCCACCAGGTGCATCCACAAAAAATATTCCACCGACGTCATTAAACACAGCAAATAAGATTTTCTCCAAAGCTTCCTTCTGGTCTTGAACCAGATTTGGCTCATTCGAATCAATGTATGATGTCATTTCATCTGTATTGTAATTTGTTGCCCTCAAAATTTCTCTGTTTAAGTCAATGGTACCTGTTTGTTGTGGCAAAGGAAGTCCATAAGTTTTTAAACCAGAACCACCCAATTCTTTGACCTTGTTTTCAAGAAGAATTAATGCCTGATTGAAGATGGCATCATCATAATTTAAATCCATGTCAGTACTTCTAATCCTGGCCTGGTGCAAAACATCTTCAGCCATATTTTCTCTTTGTAAATTCCACAATTCCAGAGGGTTTGCAATAGAACATGTTTGCAACATAATTGCAAATAAATTACGCAGCATTTCAGGTGATCGAACAACAGCAGCTTCTTCTAGCGTGCTTTTCCAGTGCGAGTCATCTTCAAGAAGTCCTCTTACCTGGCAAGCCTGCTTAAATGTTTCGCATTTTATTTCTCCAAAAGTCTTTAAGTCATTGAAAGATGTAGGTCCGTGCACCTCATGAAGCAGCAGTCGAAGATGAAAACATTCGGAATTGTTAGGATGAATAGTGTAGACGCGACCAAGTGCATCACTTGATTTAATTCCTGGGTCTTCAGATACTGTCTGACCAGATTTCCGCCGAACCCACTTTTTGCTGCTTGCAGACCATGTATAATACTTTGGCAACTGATTATACAACAAAGTGCGAGCAAAATCATCGTTTTGACATAAGCTAAAAAAAGAAGTAAGTGTTATGGCTGGTGGAGCTTGAGCTCTTTCCCGTGCATTTTCTGATGTGAAGTAAACTCGCTGGCCATTCTCTAAGTGTACACTTAAATGAACAACTGTTGGACGCCTTTCATGTATAGGGAAACCCAAAATACGCCACACTGCCTCATTGCTACTGATGTATCGTCCTATTTCATAATGCTGTACTTCATCATGCACACTTTCGTCGTTGGCAATGTTAAATACAGCCATATCAGATCCTTTGTTTACGTATTTGCAAACATATTTTATAGATTTTATCGAATTACAAAATTCCACATTAATATGGGCATTAAAAGTTTTTGACAACAATGGACAAAAAGGAACTACCCATCTATTATCAATAACAATATCAGAACTCCGTACTTTTTTAACTGTCGTATAACCACCATCCTCTGGACTCTGTCGACGATACAGGGGATATCCATCTTCCCCTGTTTGTGTTTCTTTCAAAAAATTTCGAGGATACCTCTTCGTACATTTTCCATCTTTCATGCAAGGAGACTGTTGATTCAGGATCCCACAAGGGCCATGTATCATTTGCGTCTTAATAACATCATGCAAAACTGGATCAATTTTTGGATCTGGTATTTCTGCACTTATTACATTATCTATGCTATGAACATGGATTTTTTCATGCAGCCAAATTAAGATATGAGCATGTGGGAGACCACGTTTTTGCCACTCTATTGTGTACATAAAACATTGAACAGAGCCAAATACTTTTCCTTTGTTGATGAGAATCATAAGAGCTCTTAGTTTAAGATGAAAAACTCTTGCTAGCAAATCATGTCGATCGTGACTTCTCTGCCTAGGCATTAATTCATTGGTAACCTCCTGCCACTGAGGATTACAGGTGAATGTAATAAACAAATCAGGCTTCCCGTAATTTCTAACATATGTCATCGCATCTTGAGTTCGCTCATGCATGTAGCGTGGACCACCAGTAAATGTAGAAGGTAAAATTACCATTTTACCTATATCATGAGCACTCCCGTCTCTGTTTAGGGCATCCTTGAGATGAACATACTCTTCAACACGTAGTTTCTTCTGGTTCAAGCGTACAAACCTCAGTCGCTCAGATTCAATTTTTGCGAACATGTCCACAATAAATTGATTAAAAAGTTCCTTGCATCTCAAAATAATATTGAAATTTGCAGCTCGAAACATAATTCGATAGGCATAAAAATCCATTGCTGAAATTTTCTTAGAAGTCGGGAAGCCAGTAGTTGGGTTTACTTGCCTTAGTTCAAAATGGTAGCCGTCTTCACCTTGCCAGAACATCAAAGGATACTGCAATGCATCATATGCTCGGTGTGTTTCTGCAATTTTTTTAATTTCATTACTTTTTAATTCCAATACTATATCTCTGCTGCTGTATACATCACCTGCAAGAATAACTGCCACCTCCGATGTATTTGGAGCATTAAATCGTCTTTCATGCTGACCGACAGGTGTTTTATCTGCCTGAATTATAACTTTAAATTCAGGAGTCATTTTCTCCATGGCCAACTTAAAACTTCTCACGTAATTATTGTGTTCATGCAACATTTCTTGCAAACTTGAAACTAATGCTTGTTTTACTTTCAAAACATTCCTGCAACGTTGTTCGGATTGCTTTTCCTGATCACCTACAAAGTATAATTGAAGAAAATTTGGCTTATCATTTATTTGTGGTTGTAGGCTTCCTATTCTGTGGTACACTTGTCCCTGAACTTTGAAAGTAGGCATAAAGCCTTGTTCCCGAATTTCACTCCCAGATCCAAATGATGTCATCTGAAAGCATGAATTGTATCTTCTGATGTTACTCTGAAAATGTACTGTTTCAATTGAAGAATCTGTTAACAATGCCAGTAGAGGTTCAGGAGGTGTTTGAAGTTCACATAGCTTAATTTTTCCATTGCTACAACACATACTTGGTGTTTCACCTTTCCATTTTAATGCCTGGCAAGAAATGCATTCTGTTGCCATTCCGCCAATTTCTATCAATGGATCTGATGCATAACATAAAGATGGGTTGTACATAAATGCAGAGTTTTCCTTGTCTTGCCACAAATGCAATCGAGCTTGGGATGTTGAAGCACGATTTTCTTCTAGCCTTCTTCGACGTTCCTGGGATGTTTCTCGGGTCCTTGCATTTCTGGTTGAGACACGATTATTTTCTAATCTTCTTCCGCGTTCTTCAGATGTTTCTCGGGTCCTTGCATTTCTGGTTGAGACACGATCATTTTCTAATCTTCTTCCGCGTTCTTCAGATGTTTCTCGGGTCCTTGCATTTCTGGTTGAGACACGATCATTTTCTAATCTTCCTCCGCGTTCTTCAGATGTTTCTTGAGCCCTAGCACTGCTTGTCGAAATTCGGTCATATTCCATCCTTCTTTGACGTTCCACAGACGTTTCTTGGGCCCTTCTTCTTCTTTGAGAATCTCTTAATGTCTTTTTCTTTGACAAAATACAAAGTTTTTTGGAAGGCGGTTCTGCCATATCAGTAATCGGGTGTTTAAGAAATCAACGAATACTTTAGAACAGCAATTACTATGAAAGCAAATCATGAAACTTCAATATTAAAATCTAAGTGCCTACCTGCAAACTGAAACTTTCTGAAAATAACTAATTACATTTAATAAAAACTGTTAAAATAAAGAATAGAAAAACCAAAGAGATCCAAGGTAAGTGTGATCGTTCCTTCAAAAACAATTAAATTCCTATTTTATATATTATATAGCTACTACGCTTAAGAAAAAAAAACGAAAATGCTAAATACATGAAAAGAACACGAAAACGAATTAATTTTTTATGGTATCAACTTCTATTTCTATATAATTTTTTATGGTATCAATTTATATATCTATATCGCAACAAAAATTATCGTTTTCGCTTAAGAAAAAAAAACAGAGCGTGGAAAGAAGAAGAAAAACTTATTATAACAATTATGAACAGCGACAAATATATCAAAGCGAATCGTTCTATTTACGTATCGAATATGTTGCCACATTTTTGACACAAAAGTTAAACTTTTCTCCACTTTGATAAATGTATGCTAATGCGAACCTTACAATTAAATTATTAATTCCTTTGTGTATTATTGGTTTAAGTTGTCGAAAATTAATATTTCAATTGTAAGGTTCGCATTAGCATACATTTATAAGAGTGGAGAAAAGTATATGCATTTTTTAATAGTTTTTTGAATATGGCTCTTTGAAAACGAATATTACGTCAAGTGCTCAGGTATTATAATTTTGATCTAGTTGCGCTCGTATAATTTTGATCTAGTTGCGCTTGTATAATTTTGATCTAGTTGCGCTTTCTACGTCATTTTGCTAACATCGTTTGGTTTGTTATTTAACATCGTTTGGTTTGTTATTTCTAAGTTAACTTTCAAAAAATTAGCTGGCAACAGCAACGAAAAAGCAGAGATTTTCTTACAAAATGACTGATAACTAAAAAACTAATCCAAATTTTTGAAAAAGAAAAAAAATACTTCTTCATTATGTCAAAACACAATTATGTGCCGAGTTTCGTGCCTTGGCGAGGCTTCTGGGGCGATATATTGTGATTACAGACAGACAGACACACACACAGCCGCGTTTATTATTATGTATAGATAATGCAATCCTAGTAACTACTAATTCATTGTGCAATTTATATAAATGTTTGTAATAAAAAAGAGAAAAATATATTTTTATTTATTTAGAAGCTACTGGTTAGTTTCAAAGGTGGACGGGTACATTGTTGGACAAGCCGTCCTCAGGGACAGGTAAAAATTCTGAGTTTTTTCGAGCCCTGCTTTTCATTATATCAAACAATTAAAATCTCACTACTGGAATTAATCCATCAAATTTAAATTTCGTTTAATTTCAAATACTGGTGAGTATAATTAAGATTTAATAGTATCATAGTAATATCCTCGAAAACCTCTCTCCATATATATATAAACATTTTCTATGGCGTGACAAAATTTGAGGAAAGAATAATTAAATATGAATATTAATTAAAAATAAATATTATCCAGAACGGCATTTTACTTAAATTTTGCACAGATTAGTCTATCATTTGTGTTCAAAACAAAGGAAATAAAATCTGTTCTCTTCAAGAGTTCAAAAGAAAAACTATTCATTGAATAAAAAAAATGCTTAAACAAAAGCTAATTCGACAGCTCAAAAGAACAAGTATTTGCACTGAATAAAAAACACTCTTTAGTAAGAAGTATTCATTATGCATGGAGAAAAAACACTTCAATTGACTGCAAACATTCTAATTGCGTTGAGAGCTATTTTCAAATAAAAACAATGTTTTTTTTCTTCTTTTATTGATTATCATTTCAATAGAAACTTAAAGCACAAAAAACAGGTTAAATACACAATATTATATTACTTGAAGTAGAAGCTTGGGTTTCTTTTAAGTTACTTTATAGCCGTTTTTCAGAAAAATACACTTAAATTTTCTCATTTGATATTTTGCCTCTAGAAAATAATTTTAATTAAGTTTAAATCCATGAGTCTTTTAGGAATTTCTTTAAACTTCTTTAAGAGAAGATTAAAAACACGCACTTTAAGAGCCATAGAGATCAAAAGAAATTTTGAGTCTAAAGTACTGGTTATGTTTCTTTTTTTTTCCTTTAAAAAATTACCATGCACTTTCACTTTGTTTTAAGATGTTTGTTTTATTTTTTTCCTTATAAATATCTAATATCCCAAGGACAAATTGTCTTATCTTTTTTGTGTCTGAAAAAAAGCAAACTTTAGTATTTAAAAACGGAGAATATTTTTTAGACGTGTACCTTGATATCAAAAAACTGTAATTTAAGTTAACTGAACACAAAATTTACACTATTTGGACTAAAAAGTAAAATATTTAGACTATAAATTTAAATATTTATAAGATTTTTAATTAAGATATTTGATGACATAATATTTATTAACATAATATTTAATAAATATAAAATAAAAGAAAATAAAGATTTTGAATATTTTTTTTAAATCAAAGAATCAAAAAAATAAAACAAACACATATAATAATATTTAGAAAAAATTAACGATGAAAATTCAAAGTCTCACCATCAGCTTTCGTGTTCCTATCTTCAAATAAAGCGCTTCCCCGAGGAATTAATCTTGATTCATAATCGTGATGATATTGTTAATTTTAATTTTTCGGATTTTGGCATTAGGAAAGAAGAAAATATATACTTTATTGTTTTGTACGATAAAATAAATTATTTTAATTTTAATATAAATAATCTAATTTCTTGGAATTCTAATGTTTCTAAAATCATGTATTTAAATACCATTTTTAATCAAATGAATGCAATTAAAAGAATACGTTGTAATGTTTATTTATCCAAAAAACAAATAGAAAACTCTTGTAAGATTTGCTAAAAAACAGTGGATTCCCTACTAAAGTAATTAATCTCTTTAGAAAATAATTGAGTTAATTGTGAGTTATTTTTAATAACTTTACTAAAAACTTTTTTGTTAATTTATATTTTGATCATGTGCAAATCCCATCCGGGCAGATCCGTAGCTAAAAATCTATGCAACACGGGCAAATTATATTTCTCTCGCTCTTCTTTCTCTCTCTCTCTCTCTCTCTCTCTCTCTCTCTCTCTCTCTCTCTCTCTCTCTCCCTCTTTAAAAATAAATGTTAATTTTATAAAATAATTAAAATTATATAAGTAATTATCACCCTTATTAATTGTGAAATTTAAATTATCCAGTGTAATATTATGACCTTTTGCCCATCCATTTTCGGGTCAATCTTTAGTAACTAACCAACCAAACGCACTTCAGTGTTTCAGTAAGAACGTGACGTAAAAATCCCTCTATTTACGCTTCTAACTCCATTTGAACTTCAGCTTTCATATTTTGTAATCTGGCAATCTTATTATGAAAATATTGTAAATGATTCTTGAAATATTCCAACAAATGTAAGTTCATTTGAATTCGCTATTCACTTTATATATTGCATTTTGTATTTTGTTCTGTATTTTCTGTTTTATTTTCTGTTTTTTGCTTGATATATTTTTTACTTAATGTGTCCTATTTGCGTTTCCTTTTTTTTAGTGTTTCTCTATTGTATTGATATATTTTGCTTTGGCTATATTGATACAATAAAAGAAAGCACTTCTTTTTACAGATATAATCGTGTCAGCTGATGAAAAGATTATGTCTTTTTTTTATTTTTTCCTCCCTCTTTTTACTATGTACATAAATTTTTTAAAAATATTTTATTTTGATAATTTCTTTCTTTTCATTTATCTTTATAATTTGCCATGTTTTCTCTCTCTCTCTCTCTCTCTCTCTCTCTCTCTATATATATATATATATATATATATATATATATATATATATATATATATATATATATATATATATATATATATATATATATATATATATATATATATATATATATATATATATATATATATATATATATATATATATATATATATATATATATATATATATATATATATATATATATATATATATTTATTTATATAAATAAATTTTACATTTCTTGGAAACCAAATCTCTCACTAGATAGACACATTTAACGCATTTGCATGCTTGTAAAAGCTTTATCAATAAACAGTTAGATAATTCTCGGAACCGCAAGAATTTGGATAATTTGTGGAATTCCTAATTTAACTGGTAAGATTTTGCAAGTCTTACTAACTTCAGATAAATTATATCTCAATCAACATATAAAAGAGGGGTACTAAAACCCATTTTCTGCAAACAACGATTCGTATGATTAAATGATGCTTTAAGCTTTCAACAAAGATAATCCTCTTTAAGTGATCGAGTCTAAAAGGCAATTTGTCTCCCATCTAAGCGTAATCATGACTTTGAAGCAGAGGCTGTAAATTTTCTGCGAAACGACGGAAAACGCACTTTTAACACGCATTAAGTGAGGGGACGGTAATCGGAAAATAATTGTGAATTATCGTTCCGGAGCAACAAAGAGGGTTTTAAGGCCGACAAGAATTACTCTTTATGCATTTCATATGTATATAGATTATTCTTAAGTTCTGGAAGAAACTACATTGTGAAAAAAGTAGTGTTGATGAATAAAACAAAAAAATATACAACAATTTACTTCATTCCTCTAGAATTTTTATTTATTGTCATTTTTTCTCTATCCTTGAAGCGATGAAGAAAACAGTTAAAAATATTTCCAACAGATGGCGATTTCATTAACTGGGAATCAAAGCTGATAAAAAAAAATTATATAGTAGAAAAAAATAATAGTTAACCACATCATATCATAACTCAACCTTAACCTAATCTTAATCTAACTTAACCTTAAAATAGACCTTCAGTTTCGGAGGAAACAAACAGTTAAATTAAACAGTATTGATTAATAAGCGTTTTTTCCAGCATTGATGAAAAAAAGTTGCGTAGTTTAAAAAATAATAGATAAACTTTAACCTATCACTAACATTAACCTAACTTAACCTAAACTTTATATTTTGGAAGAAACTATCAGATGAAAAAAAACAGAGTAGATGTAAAACGTGTTGATAATATAAACGTTTCTTTCAGCGTTTATAAAATAAACGTTTTATTCAGAGTTGATGAGAAAAATATGTTGTTAAAATAAATAGTAGTTTTCCGTATTTTAACCTAACCTAACCTAAACCTAAACTTTAAGTTTGGGAAGAGACTGCAGTCAGAAAGAATATACAACATCGTTTTGTTTTTATTCTTCATGATTTTTTATTATTTGTTATTTTCTTTTTTAAAAGAAATAAATCCTTTTTTTCCATATTCATTGGTTGTTCTATGACAAACATTATGAACAATTCTTTCATTTCTTAGTTGTAAATTTTTAATTTTTAAAATCATGAACTGTAAACGTTTCAAATAGTTTCAGCAGATGAAGATATTACTAACATGGAATCAAAGCTAAAAAAAAAATAGCTTTCTTTTCTTTTTAAATATGTATTTTATGTATGTTAAGAATTTAAAATCCTCTTCTTATTTTTTTTACTGTCAGACATTCGAAATTCCACGTATATTTCAAGATGACCAGTTTGTCGCAGAGGTAATTTATACATTTTAAATATTTATGTTGTTTTTTTCAACTTAATCCAAAATAAAAATAAAAATTCTAAAAACTATTATAATTTAGTCTCTAAATTAGTTCAGGTAATTTGACTATAGATACTAAAAATTATAATTTTACTGCAAGCTTTTGGGTTACTCTATCAAGCTTTTTATACGTTTAATATTTCTCAACCTATTTCACAAAAGAATATGATTGTATTTAGAATTTTCCTTTTTATACTTGTTTTTGATAAAAAGGAGTTAATTATGAAATAAATTAAATACAATCGAATACTGAAACAAGATGAAAATAACTAATAAGATTAGTTTGAATTCCAAATTATTGAAATATTCGCAAGAATGCGAGAATTATCAAGCATTTGATATCATTGTTAATATCATCTACAGATGCTTTGTTTACAACTCCGAATTCAATCCCTTTCCTATTCTAAACATTTAATCTCGTTAAGGTACAAATAATATGATGATAAATTACATATCGTAGAACAATGCATAAAGCTGGCGACAATATTTTAAACATGCGTTTTAATTAAGTTTAGACAATGTAACGCACAATATCTAATTTGAATTTGTTTCTGAAAATCAAGGAGGACGTCGAATAGAATTATATATTAACATGAGCAACAGCTTGCTAAGTATTGTTGGTACCATGGCAACGAAGTTTCCACCCACTTAGGTTCTGGTTAATAAATTTAGCTCTTTACATCAATTTACGGAATCTTAAAAATTTATAATTGATTTATGTAGAACCTAAATACCTTAACCTCTTCTGAAAAGTTATAAACTCGATTTTGTATCATTATAATACTTTTGTTTTGTAAACTTAAAATCAGTTTAAATTGTATTAGATGTGCAGTATATTATAAGTAATGAGATAAATCAAATCTAGTGACGTTTGATACGCGAATGTAAAACTGTTATTAAAGAAGAGAGAAAGTGAATTTAGCTACTGTCTTTGAAATTTATTATTAGTGACAATTGTATTTCGTATCAATGAGCATATATGGTGTGATTCTGCAGATCGCTTAAAAGATTTTTACATTAATATAAACTTATATAAGATTAACATTTTTAAAACAACCTATATGAAATATAGTTATTCATATTTAAGAAAAACATTTTTGAAGAATAGTCCGACAATTATATCAGTAAATTTGTACATATTTAACAATTATAGAAAAAAATATTTTAGCTAGAGCAGAAACGGTTTGGGTAAGTAACTTATAGCCTGTGATTTTTGAAGATTTTTTTCCTTCTTTCTTTCGATTTTAAATTTTAATGTTTTGCTACTGAAAAAACTTATTTGTGGTAAGATTAAGTGTGTTGGACAACTCATTGATATCGTATTTCACAACTTATTGACAGTTTGTACAGTTTTAAGTAATTAATGCATTATATATTGAAAAGCGCTATATTTAATATTTTGATTTATCAAAAGACGTATTTATGGACTGTAAAATTAAAGATAACATTTCTGCAGAGTAATGAATTGAAATGACTAATTTATGTAATGCTAAAATGTCTTAAAAATATCAATTCATACTTCAGTATTTAATAGAGGTTCTTTTGGCTTTGATAACGGAATTTTTATGTATCTACGTATATTGAATACTACTACATAAATTTTACAACACAGTAAAAAATTCCGGATTAACTTGTTAGATTTTGCAGTAAAACCTTGTTTTGCCGGAGCATGTTACGGAACTAAAAAGCTTGATATACCCTAATTTTTACAGTAATAATTGCGTAATATCACTAACTATCACTCTATCACTATATAATCATTATCACCTATCGCAAAAATTACCTTAAACTCTCTGAATTATTCTAATTAAATAAATATTTCTGTGAAAATTACGGTATAATATTTTAGAGAAAAAATGGATTTTACTGTAAAATGGATTTTACAGATGATGCACACTGTATTTCTGCAATGTAGTGAACTGAAAATACCTATTTATGTAATCCTAAAATATGTTAAAAATAACAATTTATACATCATTATTTAAATACTCTCTTCAGAACTTTCAGTTCATTGTTTACTACTTCAATTATTCTATTGATTACTTCTTCAAATATTCAATTGATTACTTCTTCAATTATTCCGCATATTGATTACTACTTCCAAAATTACTGATTCAGTTTCTGTATTCTACCATTATATCCAGTTTCAACGGAGCTACCATTATATCCTGTTTCAACGGAGCTACCATTATAACCTGTTTTACGAAACAAAATATCTGATATACCGTACTTTTTAGAATACTTTTTACTGTAAAATCACTAACTGTCACTCAAATTATCACTAACTGTATAATCAATATCTCTTAAAATAATAATTACCGTAAAATCTCTAAATAACTTTAACTAAATAAGCAATATTGTAAAACTTAAGGTATCACATTTAAGATTTTACAGTCAAATGAATATTACAGAAGCCGTATTTTATACTTCATACTTTTTTTTATTATATCGTTATTATTTGGAATTTAAAAGCATTTTAAACATAGAAATCTCTGGAGACTCAAACAGAATTTTTTTGGGGAAAAGAATTTTTAAAATACCTTAGAATACTATATCTGTAAAATTAAAGTCCTGATATTACACAATATTTTGGAGTCCAAATAATGACGCTTCAATATTTACGCAATTGAGAAGCCCATCTTTGCATCTAAATCCCTTCGAAAACTTCTAAAAGAGAGAATGAATAATTATTTATTAGATGCTTAGTAAACTCCTAACCACCTGACGCAACCTGAAGAATCAGTCGTTTCTTTAAAATTATTGCTATATCACAGTGATGACAATATTTGGAGTGAAACCGGTTTCCAAATCTGCTAAGGACTTCGATAGTCTATAGGACTTCGCTAAAACATTAAAAATAGCAACACCATGAAGTAGGTGTTAGCAATTATATTATTTTATTGTCATGAATAGTTTATTTAAATCAGATGCTAAATTTTCAAAGCAGTTCCAGCATTTTATGAGTTAGTTATACTTTATTGAGTTATTTATATTTTTATGACTTAGTTATATTTCATTTACGATCACGTAAAATTAACATTCAAAGCCCCATTACATTTCGGAGGAAAAAGATTCATATTTACTCTTTAAAGAATTAAATAATACATCGCTCTGGTTTGAAAATAAATATTTAATTCATCACTTAAATTCTTACTTTTAATATTATGCTTTGAAAAAAATCCTTGGTAGAGATTAGTTTTGCTTATTACTTTCTTTAGTTGCAGTATTTATTGTTAAAATGCTATTATTTGGAATTTAGATGCGTTTTAAGCATAGAAATCTCCAGAGACTCACTCAGAATAATGTTTGATAGAGAATTCTAAGTTTTCTCTCAAATTCTACGAAAGCACTTTAGAATACTATTTCTGTAAACTGAAGTCCTGATGATGCGCAATAGTTCGTAGTTGAAATAGTGACACTTCTGTATTTACGCAGTTGAGAAGCTCATCTCTGTTCTGTTTCGATATCCCTTGGGAATCTTCTCAAAGGGAAAATGCATAACTATTGAGTAGAGATACGGTAGAAATACGTCTGCCGTAATTTGAGAACCTAGAGATTTTAAAATTATTTATGTATCAAATAAAAGCAAAGGCAATATTTAAATTGAAATCGGTTTCAAAATTTGCACTGGCTAAGCGTTTCGATAATCGTTTGATTTAGGTAGCATATCATGGAATAATTTACATGATCTGTCAAAACAAAGCAACTTACTTGCGTCTATAATACTCGGTTTTGTTTTCAATATGCTTTTATTTGGATATGAAAATAAAAGTAGTACATTCCTGGTTTAATTTATATGAAATTCAAAACTAATACTTATGCTATTTTGTATTTAAACACTTATGGAGTAAGATTGTTTTATGGAAATATTTAACACACCTTGCCATTTCAGATTATAATTTTTAATGTAATTTAAAACTTCAAGATATTCTTAAGTAGGAAAAAATATATTAAAAAAAATCATTGTTTTATATTAAGATGAAAACGATAAAACTACAAATTATTTGTACTCAATTTGCAATTTATCGATTGCAGTACCTTCTATGAAACAAAATGAAAGAATCTATTAGTATATTTTTTAAGGCATCTAAATCTACTATAAAGAATTAGGTCTGAGGTGAAGTTATTAAACCAAACGAGTCTCACGGACACGGTTGAGGGGTCAACTGCTGGATAATATTTAACTTTTAGAATTTAGAGCAACTTTTTTTAATATTATCCACTGCATGTTTCTTTAGATATATGTTTGTTACGGAACTTTTGGGTCACCATGTATGGGCTCTTACAATACGAATGTATATAATTTTAGTCTGTGTGTATACAGCGACAACCGATGTATATATAGACAATATTATGCCAATTATAAGCGACTAAGCGTTTGCAATGCTTTGTTGCTTTGTTATTCTTCCATCCAGTTGTTTATCCTTTCGAAAATCAGTATCCTTTCTTGTTATTCATTGAGCTAGTAGTTTAGAAATGCATTAAGGTTAAAAAAGGACTCACATTTGTCTTTATTTATAAAAATATATGTATCATGCCTTAATCATCAGAAAAACCGAGAAAGACTTATTTTCAAAGTAAATGTAAGTTTGTTTATTAGTTAAATATTTTTCGGCTAAAATTTTAAGAAATACAACTGAAAAAATATTTTTTTTTCTAAGAATACCTTTTTCCAAGACTTATATAAATGAAAAAAAAATATGTTGTTGCTTTACATTCGTTAGTTGTAACTTGTGCTTTGAATGCTATATCATCTGACGCTTAACAACTTATGTTCGACCTCTGTCAGTCGTAACCTGTGGTTCTAAAGTTAGCATCAGCAAGATATTACATAAAATTTGGATTAGTTTCCTTATTATAAGAGCAATAATAAAGTTTGCTTAGAAATTTAACTCATTGTAATGTATATTTTTTGCAAATCTTAGTTATTTTTAAACTGAGTAAATTAAAATTGATTATAATGTAATATAAATCTGTACTGAAAAAAACTATGTTGATTTAGTTTTATTGAATAAATATAACCTTAATTTAAAATGGTTTGTAAATCAGGGTATTACTCGTTACATTTCTTTAAGTAAATGTAGCATAAAAAGTCTCTAACTAATTTCTTAATTCATAGTTTAAAATATCTATATTGAGGATTTAACAGGAACTAAATCTTTTTTATCTGTGATATTCGCAAAATTATGTTGTTCTCAGTATTATTTCCTTTTCTGTTGAAGAATTTATTTTAGATTAAATGTTTAGAATTTCAGGAAAATGATTATCATAAGAGTTTTCCACTCATACATTCTGACGTCCCCGATGAGGATCATTAGAAATACTTAATTTCTCCCCATTGTCACAAGCTTCGGAATAATGTGGGAATTTAATTTATGCAATTTTTTTCTAGATATCCCAACTACAACAGTCGCAGTCCACGAAGTACGTATATCTCCCCCCACTCTCTAATAAAGTCCAATGCTAAAATTGAATTCATTTTTTTGCTTCTTTAATTTTTTGCTAAAATTTAATTCATTACAATTTCATTCTTTTCCAAACTATATTTGCTTTCTTTGCTTTTTTCATGTGATCAGCTTTTATTTTTTAAAAAAAATATTTCTAAAATTATTTTGATATCAATATCATGACTGATTAAAATGTGTCATGGATGATCCAGATACAACATTATTAATAAAGTTGCACTTTATTTAATTTCTTTCAATTACAAAATGTATTCCTTCAATAAGCATCTTTTCAATTATTTCATTCAAATAATTTGCGTTTTCATAAGCGTCATTTCAATAATTTCATTGAAGTTCTCAGAAAAACAGTACCTGATTATTTCTGAAAATATTTTTCACTTCGAAAGGATTTAGGAACGTACTTCCAATACTTATTATGTAGTCACTTAACGGATAGCAAGTATATAAAGTTCCTCATTTGACCTGTGACGAATTACGCAAACAGTTGAGCAACAATACAGTGAAGTAGAAGAAGTTCCAGACCCCCTAGTTTGATTTTCGGAATTTCGCACTCTGAGTGCTGTGTATTGTACAATTGTCAAGGTAATCTACTGAGTTAAATCATTACGAATTTCTATCATCCGCATGACATTTTTTTCTCTATCTTGAAAATAAAAAATTACCAAAAGCAAGTCATTCGTATCATGTTTTAGTTTATTATTTCGCGTATATTATTTTTCGTTAATTTGGGTTCAACAAGTGAATTTAGTTTGCCCATATTATCTGATTTACACTACTGTACTGTTGTACTTTGATTACTGATGGTGTAAATCAAATAATCAAATGATTATCTGATTTACACCATCATTTAAAGTGTATGATATGATGTACTTGTCCACACTATATCATACACTTTAAATGATATGATGTGGACCAGCATTGCTAATGCGCTAATCGAGTGTAACACATTAATTTTGCCTTATAGACGTACTGTGTCATTTTATGAATTGTATTGCTTATTAGCAAAATTTAAAAATGTTTCGTTTAAGCTCAGGATTTAATAAAACTAATGACCTAAACTTGGGGTAGTAAAAAATGCTATCTGTTAAATAAAGTCATAATTCCCATTACCTTTTCATCTTCAAAAGTCATCTATTTTTATCGAACCATTTTTAACCTTACGGGGTTAATCGTTATACCTTCTTTATTTGTAAAATTTTTGTGTATATTGATTGTTTCCTTAAAAAAAAGAAGAAAAAAATAAATAAATTTAATTTTTCAAGAATACTAAAAACATTGCCTAATCCAAAAAACGAAAAAAATAAAACAGCTTATGTCTC
Organism: Parasteatoda tepidariorum; assembly: GCF_982258835.1. Classification (NCBI taxonomy): domain Eukaryota; kingdom Metazoa; phylum Arthropoda; class Arachnida; order Araneae; family Theridiidae; genus Parasteatoda; species Parasteatoda tepidariorum. The sequence goes on from NC_141761.1 coordinate 76,352,497, forward strand.
CGTTTAGTAATGTATATAACACAATAAAATTCTTATCTAATCTATGAATGAATGAAATTTGCAAGCAAAACATTGACAAAAGCTTAATGTTTTTCATAATGAAACCAATTTATATGTTCATATTTTTCTTCTATAAATTTTATATTAACTTGTTTGATTTCAAATAGGTGTTTATGCTATTTCAATCATTTCTAAGCCATTTTAACAGCATGAAATAAATTGGTCTTTATGAAAATAGTTAATCTTCTTACTGATTTACAGGTTATTGCTTTTGAAGAAACGATAGTTTTCTATCAATCTGAATGACTTCATACATTTTTTTACAAATTGTATGTTGAATTCTTGTTTTTTTTTTCATGTATAATCCTTTAAAATAGTTTCTCTTTTCAATCTTCAGTCCATAGCCCCTTACAATCTCTCGTGTTGCCAACACTTGAAAATTAATGACACGTCATTCTTTGTTTCGTGAAAAAAGAAATAGCAATTTTTTCCATCTTGTATTTTTACAGATATTTCGTACTTAGAGAAAGGAAATTGAATTTTCAGGCCCTAAAGGGATTTTATTTTATATTTTCACAAGCGAAAAATGATATGAAGCAATTTATAACACACATAAGAGCACGTGACAACGGAAAAAAAATCTGTAATCTAATGTATTATGGTAGGATTCATTCCTGTCTAGCAATTTGAATACCTTACTTTTTGGAATGTTAAGAAAAAAATCTGGATTAAATTATTCCGCACGTAAAACATTTTTATTGGAAACTTGTTTTTTTTTACTTGGCATTGAGAATGAAATATATGTATACAATAGAATAGTTTAAAGAATGCTTTGCTTAAAATATTTAAGCTATTTTAATTTCCTTCATTTAAACTAATCCGTCTTTTTTTCTAAGTTTAAATGAAATCTGAAATTAAATTATTATGATTGCATTTGATTCTTAAGAAGGAAAATCAGTTTTATAAATCATGAATTTAGTTAGATTATTTTCTTCTTAGTATTATATTAGCATTCTAGAGATTACTTTATTTGGAGTAAGAACTAATGATAGATCTTTAAGATAAGATTCCAAGTAGGAATCACTTAAAAAAATTGGATTATTTTCCATTGCATCCCACGGAATATTCTTAGCAGAATTTATGGACTCTTTCGATCAATAATTTATTTCTCCTTTATGGTCAAATTTGAGACAGGATTTCATTTGTACTTATCAAAAGGAAGGTTTAAATAATTTTCCACCATCTCATTCAAAAATTATTTCTTAGCTTAATGCTTCACTCAAGTACAGTGCTTAAAATACTATAACTTTTAACATACGTTTTTAATCAAAATGCTATATCGAATGTCTTTATTGTAAGATTTCATTAAGATATTTTTAAATTTCAATCATTTTTTAAAATGTTGGTCTAACTCAGTGATTTCCAAATCGTTGATCTTCAGCTACTAATAACTATCAGGTATCTTGAGTGAAATAATTATCAGGGATCTTGAGTGAGATAATTATCAGGGACCTTAACCAGAGACTTACCTAGATTCCAACTCTGAATTTAACTCGTTGGTCACAAAAAAGATTTTCATCTTTCTTTTTAAAATTTTATAAGTTTCATGAAAAAATATCTTACTTTATATTTTTCTGTCTTATGCTATGTCGATATACTATGTCGTATGCTATGTATGTCGTACTTCAATGTCTTCTTTCATTTTAAGTTTCTTCAATACCAATTTCGTTTTGCAATATATACGCATGTAGTTTAATTAATATTGGTGAAATATTTACTAGCAATATAAATGTTTGAAAAGTAACTAAATTTAAGAATTTTTTAAAAAAAAGAACCGTAGTTCTTTTGCTTGTTAGCTCATGTTATACAGAGAAAAAAATTCAGGTAAAATGTCTTTATTGTATAGGTCATTTCTGGTAAAACAAAAACCATTATTCAGATAAATAAAACCAAAATATACTGTATTTAAAATATTCATTTACTAATTTATCCATTTATATGATAATGGTAGTTTTTAAAATTATAATTTTTATTACCAAACTTTTAGTAAGAAATATAAAATTTAGAAATGAAATTGACAAAATAAATAGTTTTTATGCCTTTCTCTAAGGTAACATGATAAAATTACCAAATTTTGCCACATTTACGAAATTTTATCATATTCATTATCACATTTATCACAAAACCATCATTTATTGCTAATTTTTTCCAAAATCAATACCAAAGCCCTTCAGTAAAAATTAGCGAGCCATTTGGAGGTCTCATAGAGCCATAAACACTATAAATTTGACCATATTCTGGCAATTTTCTACATATATGTTTTTCAGGGTTGGATTGAGCTCAAAATTACAAGGATTAGTAATTAAAGCTCAAAATTACAGGATTATTATTAATTATATTGGTAAAAAATTGATCGAGCTTTTAGGTGTTCGCATAGAACAATAAACATGCAAAATTTTACTATGTTCCGGTAGTTTTGACCATAATTTTTTCTCTGCGGAAAATTTAGAAACAATGTGGAAGCTCAGAAGTTTCATAAGTTTGATGGATCTCTGCTATAAAATATTATTTAACATACTGCTAAGTAATCTATTTTCAACCAAATACTTAAATTAACTACAATGTAAAAAATTTTAATATTGTTTTAAACAGTCATTAGAATTATGTGTAACTGAAAACTTAATATCTCTTTTGATTTTGGAATTGTTAATATTTTAAATGTCTTTACCACAATATTTATGCTAAAGTTCCTTTGCTGAGTACTTGAATTTATCTACCATGACTAATTGTCTTATCTATACAGCCACTAATAATTTTTGGGATTTATCCAAATAATACTTTTATTGTATAGCAGGTTTTTTCAGTTTTTTTTCTCAATCGCTTAAGATATTATCCACCGTATTTTTCAGGAATTCCTTGATAGCTGAATACCTTAGTTTACTTCAGTAACCAACTATATATTATGTAAATTAACTTTTACTGTTAATTACTTCATGGTTTTCATGGTAATAAATTTTTGACTAAAATAAAAAAAAACTGTTCTTTAAATCAAAACATAAACAAGCAAACACACTATCCACCAGGGAATATCAGAGGAACAAAATATAGATTTAAAGTTGGCAATAATTTTATTATAAAAACTAAGAATGTTTAACTTAACATTATTCGAATTATTTTTCCAATAAATTCCCCACACTAAATCCATTCCTTTTACGATAAAGTCTATAAACTGTCATGAAAATGAATTCCAGAATTCCGGAACCGAAGTGAAAAGGGTCAAAGGAATCCCCGTACTTCTTTTTCTCTCTCCTGAATATCCTTCAATTCATTTTAAATCGGCTATAAATTATCCACCAAATCTATTGATATTAATTTCACAATTCTTTTCTTTGATGTATCTAGTATACTTACTAAAAAATGATCAAATATCTGGAAGATTCTCATATCGTATATTTCTTGCCAATACTTTTATAAAAGATATCAGCATAATATTTAGGAGTTGGGATTCTCTAAAAGTGAAAGCTCTAAAATTAATTTTTAAATCAATATACAGTACACGAAAAAATAAACAGACCACCCTAAATAACTTTTGAACTAATGATCTATTCTTCCCGATCTAGGACTAAATCTTAATGATTTCATTGGGTGTCTTTAAATATGCGATACTTTAAGTAACAAAATACGATACTTTAAGTAACAAAAGCAGATACAAATCGAACTTTCTCAGAATATACTTTTTTTGCGGTTTTGTATTTCTGACCCCCGAAAATAGAGGGTAGTCGCAATCTAGGAAATTTGGTTAAAATAATGCGGTCAGGAGAAAGGTTCAAAGTTTAGACCCTTTAATGTTAATTTATATATTTGCAAATTTCGCTCTTTCACACAAAATTTTTCACAAAATTTTTGAAAAATTTGTCAAATAGTTCCTGCAAAACGGAATTTTTAAAAAGAAATTCAAAATACCTAAAATTTAGATTCAAGATTAAGGTCTCCAAACATAAGACCTTTCTCTAGATCCAACTATTCGGTCTAAATTTCCCAGATTGCGGATAACCTCGATATTTTGTGAGTCAAAAATCTGAATCGGAAGGAAAAAAAAGTATATTTCTTCAGAGAAAGTATGTTTTTTTTGTCTGATTTCCTAACCTAAAATATCGTCTACGGTAATTAGTTAGCATGTTTGAAATCACGCCCCAAACCATTTAATTAGAATCCTAGAACATGAAGATCCGATCATTAGATGAAAAGTTATTGAGGTTGGTTCTTTCTTTTTTTTTCTTATTTTGCGCACTGAGCGAGCAGTTTAAATTTTTTAATACATATTTCTAATCTACATTTTTGAACATTTTATTTGTAATCAGAAAACATTGTGTTCAGTTCGAAAAAAGTTATTAATGTGCATAGCATTTTGAAAAATATTTTAAATTGCTATTTTCATAGCTCTCCACTAATAACTTCAGAAATATATTAGTGGAGTTTAGGTAGAGTAGCTGTATTTTACAAAAAGAACACATGCACTACCATCTGTATAAAAATGGGGGAGTCAGCGCTCCTGTATCGAAACAACCGTTGCGATATAAGGGGAAGAATGAACTAAAATATTGTTGTTGTTTCGTATATCACTTACCAAGCCTACTTCGGGAAACACACGAATAGGAGGAGTTTTGCTTTTTCAGTGGCTCCATCTAGGGTCAAGAATAAGATTTCTACCGTATACGCACTCGTCACAGCCAGTTTTAAAGGAAGAATCTATCCATGCTCCATTCTTCATCCACAGATCGTAATTTGACCTGAAACAGAGAACAATCCATCTCCGATTCAGTACCCCGAGATGCATTGACTTATTACGGGTACTTGGAGGACTTATTGACTCTGACAGATTTACCATGCACCAATCTAAGTGAAATACATAAGGGATTCTTCGGCTCATGGGATTCGAACTATCACGATCTCATCACCATGAGCCCAACTTTCTACCAGCCAGGCTATCCTGAACTGAACTAACAAGTGTAGAGCATCATAGAAATTTCAAACAATTAACTCTCTGTCGATAAAAATGATTTATTAGAAATGTTGATTAATTTAAGTATTTGAGAACCATTGTCAACAAAAATGACATTAAAATTGAAAATTTAGAATCGAATTGACTTGGACACTTTGAATAGAAGGGACAATTAATATAGAAATACTTTAGTAAATAAACAAATAAATAACTGTATAGATGGAGAAAAAAATCTTCCTGGCTGGTTGCAAATGATTTTTTTTTTATGTTTTAAAAATTTAAAGAGTGCCAACTGTCTGTATGGTGATCAGGGGGTGACCTCAAGTCAAAAATGTCCCGAGATCAAATCCCACTTCAGGTATTGGAGAAATTCCTCTCCGTTTCAATCTGTCCTTCTAATGTGTTTGAGGGGAAGTTGATCCATCTATATGGTACCTGCAAAAAGAGATCAACGTTACTGCGGTTAAGTATCAGGATGATACACTGTTGCTAAATGTAATAGGTATTGGAAATTTAAGAAAATAATTAAAAAAATGACAGATCCAAAATTTTGAACCTGGAAAGATTAAAAGACAGCAGCTTCAAAAAAAATTTACCAAAAAACATGAAAAGAACAAACGTAGAGAGAAAAAACATAGAAAACACAAGATACAGCTGTTGTTTATGAATCTAAAAGATTACTGGCCTCCCAGTAATGGTTCGCAAGGGAACAATTCACTAGCTTGTTATCGACAAAATAATATTTAAATTAAGATTCAAGTTGAAAATTAAAATATGACTAGCATTAAAGCAAATGCGGCAAATTACTTAATTGACAAGCTACTCAAATGAGTTATTCAAACTATGCATTGATGATATTGATTACCAGTATAAAGATAAGAGATTTGAAGCCGATGAAATTAGCAGTCTTTGAAGTTAAATATTGCTCCAACTGAAACTGTTTTGTTTTAATTGCTAATTAAGCATCCGAGAAAACTAATTCTTTAATTCCCGTTAATGTGAACCTAAAATATTTATTTAGGTAATCATCCTAATTTCTCCATATGCAAAATCAAAAGGTCGAAAATTGCATTAGTCTAATTGTTTATTTTCCAATTTTCTTAATACATATTTGCCATCGTGATTTGAAAAGACGATTTAAAACTATGTTTCATAAGGTTTGATTAATCATAAGAGATTTAAAATTCCCGTTTTGTTGTAATGTGTTAAAGATCGTAATTTAAGGCAGAATGTAATGAAAAATGACTTGCTGAAAATTTCGAAACGTTTTTAGAAGAATTAAAAGCTAATTGAATTTTAAATTGAAATTTGAAAAGTAAAAATGCACATGAAAAAAATTCAAAAGCAAATATACAGTGTTAAAATATAAAACTGTTAAAACATGGTGCAATTCTAAAAAAAAAAATAAGCGCCTTTTCAAATTTTGGATCCAATTAGTGCATGAAAGGCCGGCTATTTGGTTGCATTATCCCTAAAATCCATTTTTGCCGTAAAATTTTCTACGTAGTTTTTGGAGTAATATTTGTTTTGGAGTAATATATGGTGATTATTATTGTAAAAATCAATAATTATTCAAAACGTATGGTATATCAGAATTTTTGGTTCCGTAATATGTTCCGGTAAAAATGGATTATACGATCGAAAGTACCATCACCTTGAAGCACTGGTACTTATTACCGTAATTTGATCCAGAATTTTTATAAAGTGTATAGCCAACAAAAATATTTGCTTTACAGTTTTCCCTAGTAGCAGAACCATCTAATGACGAATTTTGTAAATAGTTTTTAGCCTTTGGAAGAATAAATGACTAATTCTTTAGCAGATCGCATCAAATCGTTCATTTCTACCTTCTTCCCTTAGGTTTTTCATTTACTTTTTTTTATAATCGAGCATTTCTGCGACTCTAGATACATCTAACTGTTTTGAAAATAAATTATCAATAATAATAATTATTACATTTTGCGCTACGCATGGAAGATTATTTCTTTAAAATTATATTTGTACACAGATCAGTAAGGAAAGAAAAACGATAAAATACACCCACCTCACATAATTTCTGAAAACGGAATTTTCAGGTTCATCTATTGAAGATTATATTTCAAATGATATAAAGCATGAAAATTTAACTAATTATTGTTCTCTAAGCAATTTAAAGAGAAAATGCTTTAACTAGAAGTGGCTTGTTCTTTTTTAATTTATTTAATTAGAATATAATATTAAGATACTAGTTCTACAATGTAATATTCCTAATTCTATTTCCCCAAAGAACCAGAGTATAAAGAATAAAATTTCCTCGCTAACTGCTGCATGTTTACAGTTCCGTAAACATACAAAGTCTAAGAATAAAAGAAATAAGTCCTTCTTTGTGTAACTTGAAAAATATTTTGTTGTAGACAGGTTGAAAACTAAAAAAGAGTAGACTGTTTGTATCAAAATTTAAAGTCATTTAACAAAAGCTTTTTTTTAGTAGCTAAATAGGAATGTATTTTGCAATAATTACATATTAATTTTAAGAACCACTGCGCAATAACCTAAAGTATATTACTGATAAGTACTAATAAAGTACTACTGATACTAATAAAGTATATACTGACAAATTTGTTATAATAAAATAAATCATTATGTAGATCTTGTTATAACAAAATAATCTTTATGTGATAATCAATATGCATAGAAAACATGCAAAATTACAGACCAGTGAAAAAAAGGAAAAAGAAAAATAATAAAAATAAAAATAATAATAATCCAGAAAAAAATCCGAAAAAAAGGAAGAAAAAAATACAAATCCGGAAAATAAAAGATATAAACTATTCATCAGCTCACACGATTATATCCGCAAAAAAGAGTGCTTACTAATATTGTATCAATATCCCCAAGGCAAAATATATAAATACAATAATGTGAGGAGCACTCAAAAAATTTACAGCGAATAAAATAGAACACATTAGGTAAAAATATCACGTAAACGCAGAAAATAAAATATAAAGAATAACCAGAATTAAACATAAAACAATATCTATAAAGCGAGTTGCAAATTCAAATGAACTTACATGAACTGAAAATTTTTCAAGAATAACTTAAAGTATTTTCGTAACAAGATTGCCAGATTACAAAATGTGAAAAACAGAAGAGCAAATTGAGGTAAAAGCGTAAATAGAGGTGTTTCGTTTTATAGAGCATTCTTACTGCATTACAGAAGTGCTTTAAATTTGTTAATTACCAAGGATCTGCCCGAGAATGAATGTGCGCAAGGTAATAATATGCTTTATAATTTTAAGAAGTTGAAGGAGTAGATTTTTATGCTGTCATTTTCCTGGCTTCTTGAAATCATTAATAACAAAAACTACATAGATTTATCTGAGTTATTTTACGAAATACTGTTGTTTTCTGCGGAATATAAACGTCTTCGGTCAAAATATTAAATTAAATTAAAGTTATATGCTATAAAATGGCGAATTTGTCATTATCCTGGCAGTCACTTTCCTGGCTATTAACCTAATACCAAGTTTATGTTTGATTGTAATATGCTTGGATATAATCAAAGCTATTTATTTATTTAATGATTGATTATCATACGCAATTTTATTCTGTACATATCAGCAACAAAAATTTTTTTGTTTCTTTCTACAGTGGATAAAAAGAATTAATTTAAGCAATTTATGGTCCATCGAACATAAAGACTTAAGTTGAGTTACTTACTATTAACTTAAAATGACTGTTTTATAAACTTCTAAGGTAATATGTCATTTTCCTGGAATTCCAGATTTGGTGAATTTCTATTTTATTTCTTTTCTCGAGCAAATGGCAATAAACTACACTGCTGTCTATATGATATTAACAAGTGTGACTAAAGAAGTACACAAAAAAAATGTTAGATTATTTTGAAGATTTTGAATTTGAAGAAATTTTTGGGTCCGCATTGTCATGTTTCGTGAGTATCACCCATATATAGTTTGTCAGAAATAAGAACTCCTCCAGGCATCCGTCTGGACTTGTGGCGGTGACTATGGTAACGAGGTATGATTATTATTTCAAGTAGGGATGCGGAGCCACTATTTTGGAGTGATTTCGGCTCGGGTTGCTGAGAGAAAGGAAATCTCTTCCTTCTGTCTATTGTGTTAGTCCTAGAGTGAAGCTATCCTCCCTAAAATGTGCCATGTGCCATTCTTGTTTCCATAGCAACAGACAGCCTCTAAGTTTGTGGCGGGAGGAGTTCTTAGCTTACACAAACTGTATATATATATATGTATATATATATATATATATATATATATATATATATATATATATATATATATATATATATATATATATATATATATATATATATGTATATATATATATATATATATATATATATATATATATATATATATATATATATATATATATATATATATATATATATATATATATATATATATATATATATATATATATATATATATATATATATATATATATATATGTATATATATATATATATATATATATATATATACAAGGTCCGGCTATTAATTTCCAGGACTGAGGTAACTGTAGGAGAAAGAAAAGCCAGAATATGGCGCTAATGATTGCATATTGAAGAGTGTTTTCTTGCGCATGTGCAGTGCAATCGGCGCCATTCTGAAGTGAGTGGTTCTCGTGGAAAGGCGCATTAAAACGGAGCTCTTAAATTCCTGTTGTCGAAGTGAAATGGAGCAAAGAATTAACATTAAATATTGCTTCAAATTGGGCAAGACAGCTGCAGAAACCTACAAATTGTTAAAAACAAGTTTATGGCAAGGAAGCAATATCTCGCTCAAGAACTTTTGAATGGTTTAAACGCTTTTGAACGCGAAAGCGTGGAAGATGATCCGCACACAGTTCAGCCGCAGTTCGCACGCAAGCCGGAAGCAATTGAAAAAGTTCGCGTCCACACATTGCGTTTGCCTGTGAGGCGATTCTTAGCTCAGCATGGTGTCGTTGAGTCGCAGCATCCACCATACTCGCCAGACCTAGCACACACTTTTTTCTGTTTCTTAAGCAGAAAAATTCACTGAAGGAAACAAGATTTCAGGATGTCGAAGCCTTCACGAAAACTGTAACGTCACTAATAAAGAGCATTCCAAAAATGGACTTTAAAACTTCTTTCCGAAATTTATACAGCCGAGCACAGACGTGTATTACGGCTGATAGGGATTACTTCGAATAATATTAAATGGCTAAGTGTTTAACTTTTTTTTCTTCTGAGTTATTCCATGAGTCCTGGAAATTAATAGCCAGACCTTGTATATATATATATATATATATATATATATATATATATATATATATATATATATATATATATATATATATATATATATATATATGTATGTATATGTATATACACGTTGACTTTTGAGCTCAAGCAGTGTGGAAACACATTTCTTTCTGTTTAATTTATAAGTAACGAGACAAGTTTTACAAATGCGATTTTTCAATATCTTCCATTATCTTTTACTTTAATAAAATCCATTAAAATAAAATTTAAATAAGATATTTTGCAAACTTTGTTTGTAGTTTTCTAAGATCAGACTTACAACTTTAAGAAATTCCATATAAATTTATATTTGTTTGAAAATATTATTAGGAACATAAGTATTAAAAATATATATCTAAAAAAATGTCAAAACTTTGGAAATCTCCTTTCGGCTATCATTTCATGCGAAATATTCTTTTAGGTAATATTTTCTCCAGACTAAATTCAAAATTATTCTGAATGCTTCATTTATTTTTTTGTATTCTTACTATTTCTCGTAAATTCGATTACCTGAATGTTTTCACCCAGCGGTAAAAATTCCATATACTGATCTATCATTTAAAATAATGAGCTAAATTATCAGTTAATATATTAAAGTCTACTTCTCTATGTTCTTCAGATCATAATATTTGAGTTTAAATAAACTATCAAGGGAAAATGTCTCTATATTAAATTTCGAAGTATTTTGCCGAATTTAAATTCATTCCAAAAGGAGAATGTATCTAATTTAAATTTGGAAGTATTTTTTTCAAGTTTAAATATTGCAACAGAACAGAGCAAAATGTGTCTAATTCAAATTTAGAAGCATTTTTTTAACTTAATACATTGTAGAACAGATAATTTAATAATAAACTGTCGCTTTTATGTTCTTTTATATTTAGTGAACATTTTTGTTACCTTCTTTCCCTTGAAATTGGGTCGTATGTGTTATCCCCTCTGGTCAGTGAATATTTGATATAGCTGTCACTATTCCAATAGATATTTTCAAAAACATTTACATCACTACGGAATTTTTATTTTATTTTAAAATCGGTGTTGAAAACCGACCCGATTTTGAGTTTAAGACTCACAACATTTAACTCCATATCCTTGTAATTTTGAACCCAATCCGGAGGACTAGGGAACATCTTGATCAAGCATTCAGATAAACTAGTCTTCGTAGAAAAATTTTTGGATGGAACTAGCCTGCAGTTGCGTTACGTGTTAAAAAAAAGCATGAAAAATATTTCATGACAATCGGTATCTAATACATGATTTGTCTGCCTATGACGATTATTTTAATGTCAGTACTATGGGCAGTGAAAGTCGGGAGCTAATTCCTATTGACCAGCCATGTCTTGGATCCGAACCTGGAGCATCTTATTGGGAGGCAAACAATCAATTCCCCGAGCTATTGCTATTTATATGATAGAAAAAGAAAATTTGGATAAGTATACTTTTAAAACGTTAAAGAAAAGGTAAAAAAAAAATTGTGTGAGGAATTCGAACTTATTTAAAATGCAAAACCTAAGATGTTTTAAGATATCCGCGGAAAATGTATATAAACCTTGAGGCTGTGAGCAATTTTTTAGTGGACTAAAGAGATTGTGAATGGGGATTATTTGTGCAATCTATCAGTAGATATTAGTAGAATAATGTAAAATTAGAAAACATTGTCAAAAAATTTACTTAGCATGGGGCACGTCTAGATTCTGGTGTCAGCATCAAAATGGACTCCAAAATAAAGTACTGGAATATACAGGGTTATTCATAATTCCCTCAGCCTGTAAACGCCATTTTTCTTTACTCCAACTGGCTTCAGTGGTACATGTTACTGCCATCTACCAGTAATTGCTTGAATTAAAACTTGAATACTTTCGGAATAAATTCGTCTTCATTTTTTTACTATAACGCTTCGAAACCCCGGGGGGAGTTATGAATAACCCTGTATTGAACAATCGATAAAGTTTTAGTAGCAATGGGAATAAATAATAATTTTTAAAAAGTCTTTGAAAAGTTAAAGGATTTAAAAATTCATAGAAAAACTATTGGCAGTGAAAAAAATAATAGACGAAACTGTACTAACAGATTGATTTCATTATCATCATTTCTTTTCTTTTTTTGCCAAATCTATGGCTAAGTCTTTTTATGAGTATCATGCAAATTTTTTTATGGAAAATTTTTTATTTTAAGTGTTTTGTTCAAAATTAAAGAAACATTTTACTTTCCCAACAGCGGACACTTTATTTTACAGATTTTATAACCATCGTTGAACAGCCGTCCCAATTTTTGGGCTATGAGTTATGTTCAACTACGCAGCCTTGTAATTTTGAACCCAATACAGTAGACAAGGGAACTCCTGGATCAAGTATTGGGAGAAATTTGCCTTTGTGGAGGACTTTTTGATGAAACTAACCCGCATTTGCGTTACATGGTGAGGAAGACCACGAGAAACTGACACTTTTTTGGCAAGGTGTCTCTAACCCATGATTCGCTTACCACTAAGGATATTTTACGTCAGCACTGTGCTCAGTGCAAGCCGGTGGCGAAATTCTTAACGACCAGCCATCACCGGGATTCGAATCCGGTTCATCTCATTGGAAGGCGAACGCTCTATCCCCTGAGCTTTAGCGGAGCATAGCGCACACATATTGAAGTTCGTCTAAGAACATCCGGTCTATCTATTGTGAGATTTTGCTTTCAGAGCATAAATTTAAATGCATTAACATTTTGGGATAAATTTGCGTTAATGCACTATTTCAATAAAAAACTTCATTAACCCTATGACTCACAATTTTTACTTCCCTTCTTTTGCTATTCTATTAAATATTAATACGAATTTACTATGCCGTTTGAATTTATTATCGTATATCCCATTACTAGTATTTATTAGATAAAATATAACTTCTAAAAAATATTAATAATTCATTTGTAGTAAACACTTTCTGATCAGAAATTTTCAAACTATACTAGTTTCTTAACTTGAAACGATTAATGATAAACTCGACTTTTTTGAAAACGTATAATTATTCCTCTTGAGATAAATAAAATGTATTTATGGTAGATTTAAGCTACAAGTTTTAACAATAAAATTAAAATCAAACAAATGCCGTAAAATATCTAGTTTATCAACTAAATAATTTATAAATTTATTTGGTATACGTGTCATTTTCTTTTTTAAGTAAAAATTATTATTTTTTACACACAGAACTCTTTTTGTGTCTTGAAATAAGTTAACGCTTTCATTAATTATAAGATTTCGTGCAAAAAATTTCCTTTTATTAAAGATAAATGAGTTATAAAGACAAAATATTTGCTATTCGCTCCCTTAGTGCTACAGCCATAAGAAAAGAAAATAACTTCACGTTTGTAATCGATATTCATATTTCGAAGAGAAAGCCTATTTAAGAAGAATATCCTAAATTAATTATTGGTGAAACAACTGCTTTATCATTGCTTCAAATTTCTTGGAATAAGTGGCTTCTAATCATATTACAACTGCCATGGGACTTTACATCGCAATTTTAATAAAAATGATAATAAAATACAAACCTCGTTAAAATAACGATGAAATGTCCTATCATGTATTAAAAGTAGCTCCTTGAAGCAAAGTGAAGAATAATTAAATTTATAGTTATTATCTTGTAACAAATAATTGAAAGTGCAAATTTTTAGATCTTTCCTTTAAAGACTTTAGTTAATCTAATTAAACAAACTTTTAGGGTAGAAAAATATTAGCTTTATAAGTCAGTAGTTTAATTGCTTGCTTAAAGCTCAAATATCAGAAAAGAAAGTATTAATTAAATACATTGTTTTCAAAGGACAAAAAAAAGCATGGCATTTTTAAACAGCTTTATTTAATATTTTGCTAAAGTAAACAAAAATTAGCCGTTTTTGCCTCACTGTATTTTTTTTTTCATGATAATGTCAAGTACTAAATAAAATTTAAAAAAGGAATACTCCTATTTCAAATAGCACTTCGTTTTTGACGAAGCCGTTTCCCGGTATAAGCTCAGAACAAAAATTTTTCTTTGTAGAAGCGAATTTCGTTAAAATTAGAGAAATATTTCGTCATTCTAATCTTCTTTTTTCTATCTTCTTTCTTATATCGTCTTCATATCTTTTTGTCATTCCAATGAAAAACAAATTTCGTAATGCATAATACACTAACTTTTCTAATGATCACTTCATTGCGGGCATCATATAGGTAAATCAGAGAGATAAATCATTAACTCAGTATTTTCCTGCTTCGAGGTCGACCCCTTGCCCACCATATAGCCTGGTAGGCTCATTACGTCACTTAATTTTCGATCGTCTAGTCGTCATTCCAGTTAAAAAACCTCCCACAGTTCACTACAATGAATTTTTGAGTTTAGGGAATATTTTCGTCAAGAATTTGAGATTTCGCATTTCGTCGAAAAACACGTGATTTAATAATGAAATGATTCCCAAGATTAACGAAATACAGATTAAGGAAGAGGGAGTAGGTTCTCCCAAAAAAGAGTAGGTTCTATAAATAAATGATTAATCCAAATTATATGAAAATTTCTATACATTTGATATGATTTTAAATTATCCAAGTCTCTGAATTTCCTTATCTGTATACACTGTCAATTTATCTAATAACTTCTATGTGGTTAATAAAAATTAGGGATCAGCTTCACTTAATTCTGTAATTGCATAAATTTTAAAATTTTAGCGTGGACATTTCAATAAACACTAGCAAAGTAACACATATTTAATAACTTGCAACTAAAGCAAAAACCAGAGTCTAACATAACTCTTACCCATGTGACTCAAAACAATTCACTACTAAAAAATCAATTTTTTTTCTATAAAAAAGAGAAAAAGATTCAATTAGTGCACTTCTCTCCAAAAGACTTTGCACAGCACAAGCATTATTATAAAGTTAAAATCGGAATTAGTGAGCTGTAAATAATGTTGAGATACACTAAGAAAAAAAGTATGATAAAACTTCCAGAATATGGTAAAATTTATTCTTTTTCTGACTCCATGGGCACAACACGAATCTCGGCAGTCTTGGCCGAAGTGCTTTGGTTATGACTTTTTGGTAAAATTAGCAATAGAATATAGTGTTATAACAAGTGATAAAATTTGGTAAATGTCTCAAAATTTCATAATTTATCATTCTAACTTAAAGCTTGGCATAAAATAACTATTTATTTGGCTAATTTTTTTCCACTTTTCTATTTTTTACTAAATATATTGTAATAAGATATATAATTTTGAGAACCAGTATTTATGGTAAATCGTTATCGTATAAACGGAAACCATATCTAATGGAATGGTTTTTCCAAAATGTTATTACCATACAATCCGGTAGTTTAATCGGAAGTATTTTTTCCGCGTATAAGTTCCAAAAATTGATTTTAATTAAAAATCAATAAGTGGTGTTTTTTTCTAAAATTTTAAGTTAATTTCGAAAGTCTGCTTTGCAGATTTTAATTTAATTCTTATGGCATTTTCGTTTTAATCTCTTTATATCCTTATCAAATAGGTCCCCAAAACTGGAATTAAGTAACACTAAATAAAAATGCACATTTTCATCAAAAGAAAAAATTGCATTACAAAATGATTGAGTGAAAAATAACAATTTCAAAGACTCCAGATTAGGTCAACTGCGTATGAAGCTGTGTTAGTTCAGTATTATTATAAATTAAATTGTGAGAAAAATAAATTTATATCTTTTTTATTCTCTCTAAACTGGTATCGACCTTATGTTTGAATGTCATATTGAGAAATAGTTTATTTTAAAAGCAATTTTCAGTCACAAAATAAAATTGATGTTTTTTTTTCTTACAAGTTTTAAAGTTTATTCTTAAAGGAAGTTTTATTCTAACAAGTTCCTAAATTAATTTATTGAACTTCTTAATTGGAATAAAAATGGACGAGGTTAACTTCATTCAAAGGAAGTTTTGAAACATCTTAAAATAAAGCTTACTAACAGTTTTAAACAATCCAGATAAAATCAACTGCTTAAGAAGCTGTGATGGTTCAGTATTAATAAAAAATTAAATTGTGAGCAAAATAATTTTATATCTGATTTATTTTCTCCAAACAGGCTAATGTTTGTAGGTCATATTTGGAAATATTATATCTAAAAATGTTGCACTTATATAATTAAATCGATGTAGTATTTTATAAATTCATTACTAAGTTAATTTATTGCACCTCCTAACTGGAATAAAAGTGGATAAAATAAACTTTGGAAGTGCCAACTATTATGACTTATGCCACTTTACCTCATAAAAGCATTCTGCTGTAGGAAAAGTCGTGATTGGGTACATAAAGGCGAACCCTCACTAGTGTCGTCAGTGAAGCTGAAAGAAATTGAAGTTAATGAACTCGTAGTCAAATACATAAATGCATTCTATGCAGCGTCCAATCATTTCCCTCACATGCTAATCACTGGTTGAGACAGTTACGTTGCGCTGATTAATCAAAATTAATACTTATCTATCTAATTTAGGGCAAATTTAGAATCTAATAAGATTTATGATGTAAAAATGTTAGCATGATTAGAGAAACAAAGCAAATTATCTTATGCAGTAAAAACAAAATGGCGCTAGTTTTTTGTTACCTAATTAGTGGTAAATGTTCTTTTGCGTTACAAGATGTAGTTTGACGTGTTTAGTGATTTGTTTATGTGAGCGATAATTCTATTGGATTCATTTGGTAAATATAAACAGATATTAATCTCTTACAAACGAGAGAATTTTTTTACAAAAATATATGATGTAATGTTTTATTAAAAAAGTACATAATTGATGGTAAGATATCTTAAGATAAATATGTTTTAATTAATTTAACATACAAAATTTCATTAATTGAATGATAATAGTTAATCGACAGACATAATCAGTTATTAAAATTAAATGAATTTAATACAAAAAAAACATTGATATTTGAACTAGTTTCTAAATTACCATTTTCGGTCAATTAATCATATTTGAGTTATATTTTCGAATAATTTTGAAAAAATTTAAACAACACAAAACACAGTTCCAAAGCCTTGCTTATTTTTCTTGACATACTTTGCTTTTTATCAGGTGTGCAGTTTAGCGTATTTTGTGTTTTGTTTATGTGGATGATAATTAAATTGGCTTTACTTTTTAAAAATGAAAATATAATAATCTCTTACAAGCGAGAGACTTTTTTTGCAAAAATATATGAATATTTCATAAGAAAACTAAAAAGAAAATACTGGTAAGTATGATATCTTAAGATAAATATACTTTAATCCATTTAGGATAAAAAGTTAATTAATTAAATGACAATAGTTTATTAACAAACATATTCAGTTTTTAAATTCAATTAAATTTAATACAAACAAGGCATAGTTATATGAACTAGTTTCTAAAACATTATTTTTGCTTAGCTAATCGTAATTGCAATCATATATTCTGATAATTACGAAAAATTTAAAGCACAAGGTACAGTTAAAAAACTTTGTTTTAAGAATTTTCATCAAAAACTTGTGTTTTTAAAAAAACACATATTTAAATAAAACTTTCGTAATGGACTACTTTTGAACAATAACCACCAGTTTATGATACAAGATAACAAACTAAGTTTCGTGTGTCAATTGAAAAACTAGTGAATATTCATTAAAAGTTCAGTTTATGTGATAAATAATAATTTAGTTAAATAAAATATCAGTAATTAGCTAGTTTATCTTAGTTTCTACTTTGATGTATTAAATATCCATCGATAAGTGTTTTATTCCTTGTAATAACCACATTCATAAGTTTTTAAAGGTAGGAAGCAGAGAGACCTGCTTCCTACCTTTAACAAACTGGTTTGTGATAAACAATATTAAACTATTAATTTTTATTTTAAGCCAAAAGAAGAAAGTACTTCTTAGTCGAGTTGATGGACGCACTTTCCTGGAAGAAATTTTTAGTGAGCTTTCATAATTGAAACTATCAACTTAGAATATTCCTAGGTATCCATGAGAGGCTTTTCTGTATTTTTAACTATCATATGTTTCCAAAATCACGTAAAAAAACAGAAATAATAACGTAATTAAAGTGAAATGTCAAATGACATACAAAGCTGATTGTTTGCTATTTAGCAATCTCAGCTCATTTTAGGAATTTTCCACCATTTTGTTTTTATTTTATTCTAAAAACTTTTGTTTTTTGGGACAAATTGTTATAATGGTTAATGCATGATTCATTTCTGTCTACATATCATGTACATCAGGTTCATTCCTGCCTATCATTGAATAATTTTGTATTTTCCAATTAACTATTGCCTTGAGTTAAATGCTGTTGTCGAAATTCATTTTCTCATGCAAGCGAAAATATTAATCCCTGGAGGACGCACGGGGTCATTTTATTTTATGTCCCCATGTTACGTTCTGATTCCTAAAAAAACTTGATACTTATTTAACCCTTTCTTATTTCTGAGTTTTCCATCCTTTTCTGACTTCGGTGAATAAGAAGAAAACAAAAGAAAAGTAACTTCCGAGAAAGCAAAGTATGAATAGATACTTTTACATAAATTCATGTTTAATTATAATATAATATAATCATTTGTATACAAATTATCTAGGAAGTAAATTCCATGTATTATTAAATTTTATTACAAAAATAATGTTAAAAAACTTCAAACTGTCATGCAATAAATATTTAATGTCTAAAGTTCGAAAGTGTTGTACTTCTAATAAAAATTACAACGTTGTTCTTTTTACTTTTTTAACAGGGTATTTATATTTATTGTTAGGGGAGAGTCGGGTAGCCCTCCTACTTAAGGAGTATTGCTTATATTTCGGTATAATATTGAGTAATAATCAATATTTTTGTATGTTTCTATTGTTTTATCATTTAATTAAATAATGCAAAATAAAAATAATCCAAAAAAAGAATAGTTTAACTTAAAAAAATAGAAATTTAATAAAACATGTTTTTCAGCTCTTTTGTGTCGGGTAGCCCCGCCCAGTTGCAAAAAATATGTTTTTTGACTGTTTTTTCATGTGTAAATAAAAATGACCAATGTATTGACAATAGATAAACCACATTTATCATTTTTATCACAAATACTTGAGTATTACTTAAGTATATCAAATACTTGAGTATATCACAAATATTTATTATAAATACTTGAAACTTTGAAAATAATCGTTTTTTAATATAACAATTAATGTCCGATGGCCCATTGCCTTGAAAAATATTCTACACATATCAAAATTGACCGTGGGCGGGGGTACCCGACACTCCCCTATATCATGAACACCCCTCTCCTCGTTTTACCGTTCGTTCAAGACGCATGCGTGCACCTGAGTTAATATTCTTAATCATACAAAATGAGTACCGAAGAAATTTCCCTGGAAACGGTTTCGTCAATTTCAGAGGAAATTTAATTAATTTTTAGAATATTTTTACTTCTATTCGATGGGAGGCTAACTTTTGAATTTGAGTTTTATTAAAACTACCACGGCTGAAGATCTAGCCTAAAATATGAATACCACAAAGAATGCTTTATATCAGCTCAACAAACGGATGTGACCAGAAGCGGATATACAAATCGATAATTAATTGGAAAATTAAAAAAAAACAGCTAAATCAGTTGAAAAATTTGAATTAAATTGTTCATAAAAGACGTTTGAAACATATAATGTTCTCATTGGTTTAGATCTAGCCATTGACAAAAATTAAATTTTCGTTATAAGGATTTCAAATTTATCAAATATTTTAACGACAATATCAGTGATGCGGGCTAGCTTATAGCTTTCATAAATAAAGAAAATGAATTCATTTCACGTCCTTTAATAATTTCTTATTTTAATTCCTTATATCTGATAAAAGTCGATAATAAATGTGTACCTAGTAGCATTGGTGCACTACGTCACCAAATTAGGGTTTTTAAAGTTATTTAGAACCTCCTGTTTATTTTATTAATGGTTATGTTTTAAAAAATTGTTCCTGTTAAACTAGTAATTTAAAGTCAATGATAATTGAAATAAAAAAAAATAAGTTAAAAGCTGAAAATCAAAATTAATAAAAAATTAGTACTAATGTGTTTAAGAGAATAGTAGGAAATCTCCATACTATTATTCGCACTAGTGATTCTAAGTTCTTTATCCTGCATATTTTTATATAAAGGTATAGAAATAGAAAAAATTTCAACCTAAATGATATGGCACTTTTATTTGTTAAACATTGAATTAGGTATAATACAAATCTTCTTTCGAGAGATTGGCGTTTGATGACAGGCCATACTTTGAAAACAAAGAAGAATTGTTAATATTTAGATTTCAAAGAAGACTACCTACATCATGTGTGCAAGAAAACTATCTCTGCCTTCCGGAACTATCAGACAGATAAAGATACATGAATATCAGTATCAGCAAAGATATCATTAACTACTTGTAATAAACATTTTGGATCAGCTTTTGGCAGGTATTTAAAAGGTCTTACTTCTAAAGATTTTGAGCAATTATAGGGGAAAAAATTAAGAATTGGGTTCAACACAGTGAGATCCAGTTTTACACAGTGAAACATTTTTATGTATTTTTGCGACCAGACATACTGCAGAGATAAACTAAATGCATTTCAAATAGATGAATGCTGTCAGATAAAATTGACAGAATAGAATTTTGTTTTTGAGAATTACTGCAAATATATTTTGTTTTATAAACGACGCTGAATAGTGGGCGTTATTTTGAGTTTACAACTACCAATGCGCAGCTCCAAAGCCTTGTTTTTCTTTAAACCAATCCAGAAGACACGGGAACTCATTGATAAAGTATTAGGACAAATTTGGATTCGTGGACGTCCTTTTGATGTAACTAATCCACATTTCCGTTACATAGAGAGGAAAACCTCTGAGACCTACCATAGTTTGACAGACGGCAAGAGAAGTCTGAAGATATTTTATGTTAGCTCTGTGGTCGGTGTGAGCCTGGTGCGGAATTCGTATTGACCAACCATTGCTGTAAAACCGGATCACCTCAATGGAAAGCGAATGCTATATCCCCTGAGCCACCACGACTCAATGCGAATATATTACTGAAAATGTTTTTGTTCTTTTGGAGGGGGAGTGTTTATGAAATTAAACTCTTAAACTGGTTGTAATGCTTGAAAATATGTGTTATGCAATCAAACAACAAAGGAATAAATAAATAAATAATATTTGAAAAGTGAAAAGTAAAGAAAAATGTGACTACATGCACCACAATGAAATTTCAGTTTACCACAACACAAAATGGTGGCAAATATACACTAAATTTTATGACAGCGATGGAGTGTTGATTGTTAAATCAACTCATTTTGGAATGTGATTTATAGGTAAATAAAAGAAAAAAAAACTTATTTATAATCAAGAAATAAAGAATGCAGTCATTTTGATTTGTAGATATAAAATAGTTTTCGAAAGTATTATCTACAAATATTTAATTATAAGTATGTAAAAATATTTATTTCTGCTTTGTCTTTTTCTAAAAGTAATTATTCAAAATTATCAAGATTTCAGTACCATAATTTAAATAATAATGAATAACATGTCTAGAAAATTGAAGAAAGAGCTGTAGAAATTGATTTTTTATGAAGAATATATTGAAATAAATGCAAGTGAACATAATGTCACATCGTCAAACAATAATTATCATTTGGAATATCTATTTTTACATGGAAAATAATTTGATTCCCTTAAGATCTAATATCCCATTTTAGACAGATTCTTTATCAGATCGAATTAGTCGCAAGCGAAAATCTTTTTTCTAGGCGTAATTCCTTTCTTAAAGAAAAAGAATAATTGTATTAATATTTCATTTTTATTAAACTCGTTCAATATAGAATGTTTAGAGTGCGTGTTAAATTTGTGAACAACAAAGAGTAATTTAATTATTCACAATTTTGTTCGTGAAACTAGGTCTCTAAAGATAATAAAGTCATATGCATTAAATAGGATTTAAATTTTTTGTAGAAATGAAAACTAATTCAATTTCGAATTATAAAAAATTTATTCAAAAATACATGAATATACACAAGAGATATGAACTTGTATTAAAGTTAAATATGTTTCAAAATAAACCACATTTAAAAATTCTTAAAATAAACTAATTTAACAAATAAGTTTTAGAAATTTTAATGCAAATGTTATCAGATTAAATAAAAAAAATGCTAAAATATAAGGTAACAAAATTTATTAAGGACCTGAATGCATTTCAATAGTTCTTAATGTGATATTAAATGATTGAAAAATTTATGAAAAAATAAAATAGCTTATTACGCATAGTAAAGTTTTTTTTTCTGATAAGTGAAATTTCATAAATTTTGGTTTAATATAGTATTTATTACTACATTAAAACACGGAGAAAAGATTTTGGTAAAATTCTCTTAGTTGTATGGTAAATGACATTTCTGGTAAAAAAAACTTCTGGTTAATTACATGGTAATTAAACCACTCACTTGAAATTTTTTTTCCATTCATATGGTAACTGCGTGCTGGAAATTTCGGGTTTTTTTAAAATTATAGTTCTTACTACCCATTCAGTAAAAAAGTAAAAAACTGGAAAGTAAATTTAACCAAATAAATTATTTTTATGCCATGCTCTCCCTCTCCCCTTCTCTCTGCAAAATCATTACCAAAACACTTCCGTAAAAATTATCGAACCTTTTAGCGCTTTCATAGAGACAAAAACACGGTAAATTTTACCATATCCTGACAGTTCAAGTCATATTCTTTTAAAGTGATCAATTGACACGTCAATTGACGAAAAGCCGTTACTTAATGGAATCATTAATATATTATTGTGCACATAGTTCAACAAAGTGTAGTTTCATGGAGAGATCTTTATTATAATAATGTTATGATGCATGTTTTTTTTACAAAGTAAATTCATTATGATACAGGCAGAAAAATCAATTATATATCATTACATGACATGCATATTTAATTTAAGGGTTTTCTTTATTTTACAGTACACTTAGTAACAGAAAATATCTTAAAATTTGAGCATCTTTTAACGAAACTTTAATTAATTCACTCTATTTTTTTTCTTAATTTTTCAAGAGTTGGATGTGTTACTTAGTAAAGTGTTGTACCATAAAATAAATTACTGTGCACGGGTAATTACTTCAAGACCGTCACAATAATATCCCTTTACAGTCACTGCCCTAATGCTATAATAATATCACTAAAGATTTTCGCTTAAAGCATACGATATAATCTCTCGTGTATGCATGGGTGCTTGTTCAGGGACCTCATAAAGTGTCAGTTTTTAATCTTTGCAAATTATCCGAATTTAAATGTAGCGTAAAACTTGGCTGTATGTGATCACATTGTATCTGCCAACAGCCAAAGATAAGGATTTAAATCCGTTTCCATTTCATTGGTTTTAACATCCAAGTTATTTTAAAGATCTTCAATAAGAAATTAAAGTGATAGTAATTATCTCTGGCAATGGCGCTAATTTGTAAATCGTTTGTATGTAATGTAAAACGAATAATCGGTATATGGATGTGAATTTTTTTACTAAATTTAGAAAAATTTAAATATAGATGTAAAATTTAGATATAGAAAGATATCTATTTCTTCTCAGCATATGGACATGTTTATCTAGATATTTTAGAATTACTAAAAAATATTTTCATTTGAAATTATTTTTGCTTCTCATTTATATTTTGTTTGTAATTTATTATTATTTTTTTTATTTTGTTATTTTAGATAAATTACTGAAACGAAAGTAATCACATGAAACAAAATTTTTAAGCTTATTTTAATCGATAAATAACTGTTATTCCCAGCAATATAGCAGATTTCTGTGATTTAGTCTCTTTGAAATATTTTAATTATAATCTGAAACATATTTATAGGTTTCGAAATCTTTATATTAAGACAAAAAAATTTCGGTAATTACGATAAGTGACATTTAAAAATCTTAATTTTGTGATATTTGAATACAAACGTCGTTTAATTTGTTATATTTTCTTATTCTTGAATGACGCACAATGAGTTTTCGAATTTTTATTTAAAATGTTTCACAACATATTTATTATTAAGCGCGTGACTTTCGTTATTTAGACAAGAAAAGTTTCAAAATTTTTATATCATGATAATTAATTTAGGTAATTCATAAAAGTGACATCTAAAAATATTAATTTTGTAGACTTAAAATTCAAACGGCAATTGCTGGTCAACATTTATTTGTCTTTAATGACACATTATGTAATTTTGAAATATTTGTTTAACATTTTAATAAAATATTTTTTTATGTTTTTTCAGTATTTAGAAAATAGTCCATCGTTTCTTATTCGTTATTTTGTTTTAGATTTTACAATATCAAATTAGTATTGTGCAGTATAAAAATATTGCAATTAATTTTGATAAGCATTTTTTAATCATTAAATTTGTTTTTAATTTCACAATTTACACAGAAAGCGCATTATATTAACTTTAAATCAAGCTGTGACTGCCAGGAAGGAATATCTGCATAGTCATATATGACTGATATTTTATTTAATATATCTAAAAATTATTCAATTCATTTTCATTCATTTCAAAAGAAAATATAGATAAAATTTTAACTTTTTCTGCATTGTAAGACAAATTAAAAACTCAATAAAAAGTACAAATGAACATACCACGTGCCAAATTTTCTTTATACACGCATTTACATTTCATGAATATATAATTTTACGATGCTTTTAAAAATTTGTTTCAATTACTTAACCATGAATTTTGTAAGTATTTATTTTTCAGAACAGACTTCTTATCCTATTATGCTTTTTCATAATGGATAGTTCAGAAAAATTTCAGCATGTTGCAATCTATTATGCATTTATAATGCAGAAAAATGACTAAAATAGCAATTTTTATGCTATTTCTTTTATTTATCCCTTTGGTAATAACCAAACAATATTTTTTCAATATATACTACAAGTTATTTTTTTTTTATGTTTGCTGCATTTAAGTATTTATGTTGAAAGATCACAGATTAATGGAAAAACCATTTAGCTCCTTGAAAAATTTATATGGATGTTTTCTTAAAAATCAGGTTTTAAAGTCTGTTTTTAAAATAAAACATTTATTAAGAATTCAGTTAATTTCGAAATCTGCTTAATTATGTTTTGGGCTTTAGCTCTATGACGCTGACGGGACACCGGTGCCCTCTATATATATTTCTTTCAGGGCTAATTGCAAGCAGAAATATAGTTTAGTATTTTATAAATAATAAAAATTGTCGAATAGTTGTTAAACAAATTATCAAAATTCTACATTTGCCTTAAATATAAAATCCAAAAAACAAAAGTGTTTCTTTAATTCAAATTCAAAAATTTATAAATATGTTTCTCATTATAAATATATTTCTCAGATAAATCTCATTCACTAAAATTTATAAATATATTTCTCAGAATTGTATGAAGAAAATAGTGCAAAAAGACTGTATTTATGGAAAGAAATCAAAAAATTCTCGCATAAGAAAATATTAAAAAATATATTTCTATATATTTATAAATATCTGAAATAATATTTCTTTGAATGAACCTGATTACTATTTCTTCAAAGTTTCTTAGCATAAACCTCGCTGCAAAATTAAATTTAACGAAATTGCTGAAGTAGAAAATTATATCTCCTTTCCTAACATTGGAAATCAAAACGAGTGTTGATGAAAAAGACGTTTCTATAAAAAGATATCCCCATTATACAGCAATTTTTACATGCCTGAGCAGGAAAAAATCTCATGTATATAAAATTTTATAAGCATATGTTACTATATCAAAACTAATTCATCCTACAAAGAAACTGCATATTTTTGAGATCAAAATTGAATACATCTTTTCAAATTCTAATATTACATTTCAAAGAACTCTTACACCAATAGATATTCTAAAAAGATTAGAAATACTTTCATCAACTATTAGCTTTTTCATCCTGTGCGTTTTCGTAACATTTTGATAAAGTAAATATAGTAGTTTGTAATTGAGAAATATTCATCAAAAATTTAATTTCGTTAAACATATAATTTTATTATTTTGAAAAAAAAATATGTTTGAGTAGATAATGTTTATTTGTTATTAAGTATTTTAATACAAATATCAGTTTTTATTTTCATAGTTCATTTTCATGACTGTCAAAGAAATCAGACAAGCAGAATATTAAGGCAAGCAATTATTAAATGTAAGAAGCTTGAAAGAAGAAGCTTATATTTTTAGCAGACGAAATCATTTACATATTTTGAACTTTTGGTATAGATTTCTAACATTTCTGGCGAAGCAGATAGTAGAAAATAGTTAATTTACTTTCGAAGAGATAATAGTTGAGATTCTTTCATCTCGTACAATTTTGCTTTTGAATGCTTTTGTTGATATAAATATAATATACAGTTGATAAATATGTAAAAAAATATCATGAGAATATTTCAGCTTGTTATTTTGAAAAATAATTTTGAATTTGATTCAATAAGATTAAAAGATTCAATAGGTAAACCAGTTTTATGTTTTATTGATATTGTTTCAAAACTTTAAAACATATAAACAAATTTTGTTCTTTTAAGCAAACATTTTAGATTTTTCGTATCAATATAAAGGACAAGAAGAGAGCTCAAGGCTGCCTCAAAAACACGTAGCCTCTAACGCCTCCTGTCCATGGCGACTTTTTTCCAGTTGTTTATCCTTAATGCATTTAGATCTTTAGCAGTATCGTCTAGCCATCTAGTTGGAGGTCTTCCTCTAGCCCGAGATCCCGAAGGATTTCTAAAGGTGGCTATTCGAACTGCATTATTTAACTAATCACATAACTAATCACATAAATTCTTAGTATGCTAGCATGATTTTTATTTCAAATTATGCATTAAAGTTTAATTTTTTAAATAATTTAGTCTTATTTAAAGGTAGGAACAATAAAACAAATAATTATTTTTCCCGTTTTCTTCTAAATTGTCTAAATTGGTAATAAAATAGTGCGAATACAACTTTTTTTCATTCTGAAATTGTCACTTACCTGCTTCTTCCACTAAGTTTTTCAATTAATATAGTTAAAATGATTTCACTTTTTATTTAGCAATTTATTTTGCCCTTTTTGGTGGCTTTACGTTAATGAAGTAAGTAAAACTTGTTCTTTATGGTTCATCCCATTGGAATTAAGAAAAAATAAGTTTAGGATCACTTTGCATGATGTTATTTCTCGAGGCAAAACCATAATAATCAAAATTTTCCCCTATCCCTTTAGAGGGACTGTAAAACACTTCTTTCTAAAGTATCGGTATTTAAACTGCTTTGTATTGATTCTTCTTTAATCATCACCAAATATATCAGTATAATATTTAATACCTATATTAGCATATTTGTTATTTATTACGGAACCCTTCATTTAAGTTTTATGAAAAAAATATTGGTCAGTGACAGCCAACTAAAGCCGAAATTTTAAAAAAAAAATTGAATTCTTATTAGAACTTGATAAGGATTTAGGAGCATGGCCATTTCTCTATCAGACCTTTAATTCACTATCAAAATATTCAGTAGTAGAAGAATAAATTTCCTTTAGTTCTCATTCATTAAAATATTAATAAACTATCTTTGCTATTGCAGGAAAATATTTTCCAAAACTGCGGAAAACCCATTATAGAATTCTTATCGAAACTGCACCAATTAGTATAACACCAGAAGTACATATTACAGTCAATAAAACATTAAAATTAAGCATCATCCATGAATGGGGATTGTGTTAGAAAAAATGTTTAAAAATTGCAACTCTAAATTTTTTAATGTGATTTTATTTAAGTATGAAAATAAAAAAAAAGTATTCTAGCTATTTTTGCAGGTTCATTTTGAAGAATCTCTAGAAATAAATAGAAAAGATGGTAACACTAAATTAAGACCTGATGCTATTCAAACAATTCTCAATGTTCTAAATTCCTTAAAAATTCCTCGAAAAAGACTGAAAGTTATAGAATGTTCCTAATCTGGATCAATTTTAGATAAGCTTAAATCTAATGCAAGTATAAATTTACCAAAATCCCTCTCCATTTGCTTAATTTTTATTATTAATGAACCAAAAATACGTAAAAAAATATTTCTGTCTAGTACTGAATAAAATATAGATAGATATTTCTTTAAATTGTATTCCTTATTTATGTATAACTTATTTAAATAAATGTTATGAAAATGTGATTTGAAGTAAGATGTTAATTTAAATAAATTATTTAAAAATTTATCTTGCGTCATTTCTTACCCTCCCCATAAAACTCTTGTTTCTATTTATTCTATTAATTCCATTAATATAATGATAATAGCTTAATTCGTCTTGGCTTTTTATGATTTAAAGAAAATTCAATGTCTTAATTTTAAAAAAAACTAATTTCAATTTAATTCTTGATTTTGGAAACAAATTTTTTACTTGTCATGAATGTAGACATTTACGTTTGGAATATTGCATTATAAATTTAATTATTTTGATAATAAAAGCACTTAAAAATATTTCAGGTCGGAACTTGTTTTTTTCTTTCAATTTTGATTTTCTTTAAAAAAAATCCTGAAGAGAAATTGGAATTACCCAGATTTAACAAAAACATAAAATTTAGAGCCAAATTTACTTTGAAATCATTAAAAAAAAGATTGATATAATTGGCATGTAGCGCATATACAATATTTTATTTAACGGTAAAAAAATCTGCAGTAAATTTTTTAAGTATAAGAAATTTTTTTCCGAAAAACAATGTTAATCGATGCACGCTTTTCTTTACTGATAATTCCATAGTTGAGGTAACCGTCGTTTGCAGCGATAAGTAGTCTAATCTTGTTGCTTTTCATTATTAGAGGAAAAGCGTTTACTCCGAAATGGATGATAAGTCGGCCTCTCTAATTTATGGGCTCTAATCTGACGCAGCGAAGAAAAAATAATTCAACATTTAAATACGTGCAATAAACTTTTTTTTAAATAGAACTATACGATAGCAATTATCACTGTTGTTAGCCTTCAAATATGTAAAAAATTGAATCAGTAAATTTAAAACAATGGCTGACTCTTAATCAATTAGAAAATTCCATTTCCTTTTTCGCTCATCCCGTTCGAACCTTTTTGTCGAAGAATGTTCTAATGTTAACAGTGACCTTGATACAGTGACTTTGATCTAGTTATTCATTTTTGGACGGTGACACTGGCAAATCATCAGATCAATGGAGCATCGGATCCTCACTAAAATTACATTAATCACTTTTCATGCGCTCATAATGGGAACTCTTCTGGGGTAGGTGGGGCTCACCATCGCCACACAAAAATCTAATTACTTTAAATAATACATAGCTCCCCTTCTATTTTTTAAAAAAAATTCCTTTTCTTTATTCTTTTTTACATAACGTTTCTAAAAAATAACGGATAAACACCTAATAATTAGAAAAAAAAGAATTTAAAGACATATATTTTCAGAACTTGGCTGGGGTTCACCTAACGTTACCACTAGGTCTCGAATCAGAAATGAAAGAATCTTCACATCGACCAGAGACAAACCATCAACAAAAATAACGAGACTAAGCAATTGTATAATTACGTCAAATAGAGAACAAATGGAAACAAACACACCTTTGAGAGCAATTAGATGTACATCATCAACGCAATCCTGCCAAGCAGAGGCGCAAATTCTGGAAGAATTTGAAGAGAACGAAGAAGACTCAACTCCGCAAGACACAGCCCAGGAAGAAACAACAGAGACAAAATCACCAGCAGCATCTGAATATGAATTATCCCATGTTGAAAAACTTTTCGACAACATAAACAACCAACATGGTCGCGAAAAGAAAATTTACAGTCTCCCATCAGCACAGAGTATAGCTTGCCGCAAAGCTCTTCGACAGTTAAAACAAATTATGGACAACTCAAATGTTCAATCATTCTGCCGTCCATACGGAAAATTACCCAACTAATGTCACTCTGGAAAAAATTACTAAAACCAACTCGAAACTACATGTCAAGAAGATCTTCAAAAACAGCCATCTTGTGGAATTGAAATTCCATAATGATCATCAAAAAGACATAGCTCTCCAAACTATTCATGAGACTGGTTTACCGTATGTTGAAAAAGAAAGATGGTTACTCTCTCTGATAATCCTCAACGCACCGTTAGATTACAACGTAGACGAGATCCTAGAACTTTTAAAAGAAAACGGCACTTACAACAACAATGTAGACTTCATTCAATTCTTAAAAACCTTGCCGCACAAACATCATTAAAAGAAACAACACATCATAGTAAGAGCCTCGCATTGTATCGCAATTCAACTTCTCAAACTTCACTATTTCTTCGCAGGACTAAATAAATGTTTCATAAAAAAACGAATAGTACTTCAACGATGTCGTAACTGCCAATCACTAGGACATCAGCAAAACCAATGCCAACAAGTATTTGCTACCTGTGCTAAATGTGGTATAAACGGTGACATGGAAGAAAACTGCTACTCAGCCGAGGACTTATGTATAAACTGCTCGGACTGGAATAAACACTCCGATTCCCGACGTGACTGTACCAATAAAGCCTTCCACTCTACTTGTCCCAGTTACCTATCAGAACTTCAACGTTTTAAAGCCAACTACAACTTCAATTTCAACCAATGCCGACCAGCAAAACCAATGCCAACAAGTATTTCTTACCTGTGCTAAATGTGGTATAAACGGTGACGTGGAAGAAAACTGCTACTCAGCCGAGGACTTATGTATAAACTGCTCGGACTGGAATAAACACTCCGATTCCCGACGTGACTGTACCAATAAAGCCTTCCACTCTACTGGTCCCAGTTACCTATCAGAACTTGTCCCAGTTACCTATCAGAACTTCAACGCCTTAAAGCCAACTACTACTTCAAATTCAACCAATGCCAACCAGCAAAACCAATGCCAACAAGTATTTCCTACCAGTGCTAAATGTGGTATAAACGGTGACGTGGAAGAAAACTGCTACTCAGCCGAGGACTTATGTATAAACTGCTCGGACTGGAATAAACACTCCGATTCCCGACGTGACTGTACCAATAAAGCCTTCCACTCTACTGGTCCCAGTTACCTATCAGAACTTGTCCCAGTTACCTATCAGAACTTCAACGCCTTAAAGCCAACTACTACTTCAAATTCAACCAATGCCAACCAGCAAAACCAATGCCAACAAGTATTTCCTACCAGTGCTAAATGTGGTATAAACGGTGACGTGGAAGAAAACTGCTACTCAGCCGAGGACTTATGTATAAACTGCTCGGACTGGAATAAACACTCCGATTCCCGACGTGACTGTACCAATAAAGCCTTCCACTCTACTGGTCCCAGTTACCTATCAGAACTTCAACGCCTTAAAGCCAACTACTACTTCAAATTCAACCAATGCCAACCAGCAAAACCAATGCCAACAAGTATTTCCTACCAGTGCTAAATGTGGTATAAACGGTGACGTGGAAGAAAACTGCTACTCAGCCGAGGACTTATGTATAAACTGCTCGGACTGGAATAAACACTCCGATTCCCGACGTGACTGTACCAATAAAGCCTTCCACTCTACTGGTCCCAGTTACCTATCAGAACTTGTCCCAGTTACCTATCAGAACTTCAACGCCTTAAAGCCAACTACTACTTCAAATTCAACCAATGCCAACCAGCAAAACCAATGCCAACAAGTATTTCCTACCAGTGCTAAATGTGGTATAAACGGTGACATGGAAGAAAACTGCTACTCAGCCGAGGACTTATGTATAAACTGCTCGGACTGGAATAAACACTCCGATTCCCGACGTGACTGTACCAATAAAGCCTTCCACTCTACTTGTCCCAGTTACCTATCAGAACTTCAACGCCTTAAAGCCAACTACTACTTCAATTTCAACTTTTAGGCGAAATTTATCTTTTTTCATATTTATTTACTTATTTTCCATTCAATACGTAACCATTTTACAGATTTTTTACTTTAGTCACTTTTACGGCCTTTAAGTTTATTTTGTTTTTCTTTTTATACTGTTTTCTTTATTTTTGTTATTATGTGTCATTAACTTGAACTATATTTAATCTTTGTTTTTTTTAAACATTGTGACTTTGTACCTATCTAAATACTCAATAAATTCTTGTTGACTGGGCTCGTTCCTAGGCTGGTGTGGAGCCGGACTAGAAACCGAGCTTTGAGCTGTATGGTAAAGGTTCATAATGACCTAGGCACATGTCCTAAGCTTGGAGAAACGGAAAAAAAAGTGACCTTCCTCGTGCTTCGAACTATCTGTATGACAAATTTCATAGCTTTCCCTCGTATGGTTTAGGAGTCTATAAAGGACACATACACAGACAATCATTTTTTTGCCTATAAATATATATGTTCTGTTCTTCAAGAGTCAATTTTTTATTTTTGAAACATCATTTGCTACATTGAATTTAACTATTTTTATTTAATTTAAAACGTTATGCATTATATATGTTACCGGCAAAGTATGAAACTCCGGTATTCTGTAGAATGCCTAGACATTGTAAACAATGCCGGATGTTCAGGCAAGGTATGAAATATGAGCAGTATTACATACTTTCCCTAGGAATTTTATATAATATCTAGACATTCTATAGAATGGCAAATGCTATTTAGGCAAAGCGTGAAAAAAAACATCCAGATGAGGCTATTATGTAAATGATGTGCATTTCTCGAAAATAAAAATGTTATTCTGAAAAAATATTGAGAGTGCCATTTTTAAAAAAAAATTATTCAAAATGCGTAAGTAAAAATGAAATTTGTACAAACATAATTTATGTCTTTCTTATTAAGGGAAACAAAATTTTCATATAAAAGGTAAGAAATTAACCTACTTTCTGCAACATGGCTGGCTTGAATGACATTTTGAATTACATTTCATTACATTGCGAAACGAATCGGGGATGTATTTTATACTTTGCCGGTTTCTCATTTGGCATTCTATGGAATACGCCGAGGAAATGTGTGAAATATAAGTATTTTCATACGTTGCCGGTTAGTTTTAAGTATTATATACAATGCCTGGGCATTCTATAGAATGCCGAATTTCAAACTTCGCCGGTAACATATTTTCTAGGATATTTTACAACGTAGCCTAAGAATCATTTATTCTGTAGAATTTACTTTTCTATTTTAAAACTGTTACTAAATGTGCTGAATATGAACTACAATTTTGAAATAAATGTGTATTTCTTTTACTAAATGTGTAGAAAGAATTATAATTTTAAAAATCAAAATTTTTGTACGAAGTTACCATATGAACGGTAAAACTATAAACATGGTAATAATTTTATTTGAATTCCTTATTTGATTATTTCCATTATTTTTTTTCTGTTTGGCCATTCAAAAAATATATTTTGAATTCTTTAAATACACGTACTATATATGCTAACATTTATAATTTAAATACACTCGAGTTATTGCTCTAATTTTTGGTTTCGATATAATTTGTAGTAATATTTATAAATTAAAATGTAAACATTTACTTGAAGTGTGTTTGAGCATTGCTAAATTTTGAACAGTTTTATAATTCTCTTTTGCTATAATCTTAATTTAATGTGGGAGGAATTCTACTTCTTTATTTGAACATATACTTTAACTTCAATATTCACCTTGAAAGGATATATGGTTCAAGTTTAAACTTAATAAGAATACTGAAGTTTTTTTACCACATTATATTTCACAGTTGAACTTATTTTTCTGTGAGCATACCCTTCATTGATGTTGAAATTATTTGAAATCTTACGAGAAACATCAATTTCTTCTTTGAAACAGTGTTAGGAATTTTGGAAGGTGTCAAAACTTAATATAATTTCATTTTTCCAGATAACTTAATATGTTAAGTTTAATCATATTTTTGAACGCTTGATGCATATTTATTCGATACAAACATTTATTGAAAACATTGTTTTATTGAACATTAGGGTTGCAACAAATTTAGACTTTACTGACAAAAAACTGACATGTTGGTTCCGATTTTTCGAACAGAATTCATATTCTAGCTTTAAATCCTGCCGGCCGCAAGTGAATATTTCTCTCACACATTTCTGACTATGAGACTAGGACTTTTGAGACTATGTATTTTGCTCATACTTGAGTATATGTTATTTAATTTTTAATACATAGGGAGTTTAAATTCTTCAAATATTTGCTTTGTAGCTATTTTAACTCATTTTTGCTCAATTTCGAAAAACCCTTTCTTATATATCGTAACAATTTTGAATACATGGAATTTGCAAATTTGACTATATGTTTCGGAGGTATTTTGGCACATTTTTGTTCAATTTTGAGAAACCTTTTTTCCAGTATATGTACCTTAAATTTTAAATACAGGTGGTTTTCAAATTTGACTATTTTGTTTCCGAGCTGTTTTGACATAATTTTGCTCAATTTTGAGAATCTTCTTTTACCAGTGTATAATAATGTTTGCATTATATAAACTTAAATGAATAGTAAAGGCAGAAACTGAAGAAATTTTATTTTTAATCGAAATGATGACAAAATTTAAAATAAAATTGCTATTAAAAATCTATAAGCCAAATATTTGAATACAAAAATTAAATCTCAGTTTTTTTCAAAAATAAAATATTTTGAAGTATGTCTTATGTTGCTTTATTTGCCTGAAATTTTCATTTAATTTGATGAAAATTAAAGAAAAAATAATTTGTTCATTTTTCAAGTAAGTGCAATTTATTTAAAAGCTTAAAATGTGAAGTATTTTCTAGAAGTAATTGAATCTTCAAATTAATTAATTTTCAAAATTTGTTTAAGTAAAATGAATTCTAAGCTTGAAGTGCAAATTAGTTTTCGTCTAACATTCAAGAATTGTAAACGCATGATATTTTTGCTCTTTAAGGTTCCAAACATGACATAGAATTTATTTGAAACCAAGTCAATTTATATAAAGTATATTTAAAGATATGAATAAATAGGTCAATACGAGATCTTCTGCAATATTTCAGCAAAACTATGCTATTTTTGATTCATTTTATTCATTATATATGTATATATATGTATATGTATGCAACAAAATAAAAAAAATACAAAAAACACGAAGAAAATTTATAAAAACAATAAGTTTCATTTATTACGCATAAGCTGCAAGTAAACAGAACGCATTAGATAAGTTCAAAATGAAGATAAAACAAAGGGAAATTACAGACATATGAAAAAGGAGGGGGAAAAGAAAAATAATAATAAAAGAAAAGAACTAACAACTGGGAAAAAAAAGGATAAATTTTTTTAAGAAAATCCGGACAATAAAAGATATAATCTTTTCATCAGCCCACACGATTATATCCTCAAAAAAGAATGCTTTCTGATATTGTATCAATATAGCCAAAGTAAATCATATTAACACAATAGTGTGAGGAGCACTCAAAAAGGTTTTTTGCAAAACTTACAACAAATAAAATAGAACACAATAAGTAAAAATAACACGTAAAAACAGAAAATAAAATGAAATAAAAGAAGAAGAAAAAGCAGATTAAAACAAAATCTATAAAGCGAGTAGGGAATTCAAATGTATGAATTGGACATGAACGGGAAATTTTTCAAGAATGATTTAAAAATATGAAATTGCAAAATGTGAAAACTAAAGCCCAAATTGAGCGCAACTAGAGGAGTTTTGTTTTAAAGTGCCGTTGTTACTGCATTGCTGAAGTGCGTTTGATTTGTTAGTTACCAAGGAAGGGTCCGAAATGGATGTGAGCAAGCTAATATTATACTGGATAATTTAAGGAAGTTGACCATAAATAATTTCCGAAAATAAATATTTATTTATGATAAAAATATAAAATAGAAAAGAGAAACATGAATTGCCTGTTTTACACATAATTTTAGCCACGGAATTGCCCGAAATGTATTTGCACATGGATAAAATTGTATGAATTAATAAAGAAATTTTTAGTGAATAATTTTAGAAACGGATTTGCCCGAAATGGATTAGCACATGGAAAAATTATACAAATTAGAAAATTATACAAATTAGAAATTATTCAAAGAAATAATTTAGTAAATGATGTTGGCAACGGATTTACCCGAAATGGATTTGCACATGGGAAAATTATATAAATTAACAAAGAAAATTTTTAGGAAATATATTCACAAAAATAAACGATTAATTCAAAGATTTTATACAGAATTTTATTACTCTAGCTGGATAGGATTGTTTTTTATGAAATTTTGAAATAGTTTATCGATTTGTTTTTTGGATAAATAAATATTACTACATATTCTTTTAATTCTGTTCATTTCATTAAAAGTGGTATTTAAATAGATGCTCCTAGAAACATTAGAATTCCAAGTAACTAGTTTATTAATATTAAAATTAAAATCATTTCTTTTATCGTATAAATCAACAAAGCAGATATTTTCAACTTTCATAATACCCAAATCCAAAAAATTGAAATTAATATTATCATCATGATTACGAAGTAAGATTAATTCCTCGGGGTAAATATTTTTGAATAAAATTGTATAATCTTGAAAATTAAAGATAATTAAGTCGTCAATATATCTAAAAATAAATTTAATACTAAGAGTATAATTTTTTTCATAATAATGCAAAAATAAGTTAGCTAAGAGAGATGAATAATTAGATTCTTGTGGTATTCCATCAATTTGAAGAAAAATATCCTTTCCACTGAAAAGATAATTATTAAAAAGACAAAAATTAATCAGAATTTCCCAATAATCAAAATCGCAACAAAGGATAATTTTTGAAATCATAGTAATTATCCAAAAGGACATCTTTTAGTTTAGAAAGGGGAATGCTATTGAAAAGATCCTGGAAATCAAAAGTCGCAATAGAATTAATTTTATTATGTTTAAAGAATTCTAAAATCAGTTGATTATTAGAATTATTAACAATATTTCTAAAGAAGATTTCTCTTGGATTGAAACTAATAATCAACCGATTTTAGAAATGCGCTTTTGCTTTCATATTTTGCAATATGGCAAACTTGTTACGAAAATATTTTTTATATCACTCTTGAAAAATTTCCCGTTCACGTAAGTACATTTGAATTCGCGACTCGCTTTATAGATTTTGTTTTATTCTGTTTTTTCTTTTTTTTAATTTAATTTTCTGTTTTTACGTGTTATTTTTACTTATTGTGTTCTATTTTATTTGCTGTAATTTTTGTAAAAAAAATTTTTTGAGTGCTCCTCACACTATTGTATTGAAATATTTTGCTTTGGCTATATTGATACAATATCAGAAAGCACTCTTTTTTCCGGATATGATCGTGTGGGCTGATGAAAAGATCATATCTTTTATTTTCCGGATTTTTTAAAAAAATTTTATCCTTTTTTTCAGTTGTTTGTTATTTTCTTTTATTATTATTTTTCATTTCCCCCTATTTTTAAATATGTCCGTAATTTTCCTTTCCTTTATCCTCATTTTGAATTTATATATATATGTGTGTGTGTGTGTGTGTGCGTGCGTGCGTGTGTGTGTGTGTTTTTTTTTTTTTAATTTTAAAATATTTATTTTCAGCATGCTCCATAACAAGAGTTATAATACATGCATTGAAGAATGAGAATAACAAATTTAGATCAAAAATACAAAATGAAATACAAAAATAAAATATAAAAGCAGACAAGTAAAATCAAAAAGAAAGAAAAGGAATATCATGATGTGTGTGTGTGTGTGTGTGTGTGTGTGTGTGTGTGTGTGTGTGTGTGTGTGTGTGTGTGTGTGTGTGTGTGTGTGTGTGGTGCCAGTTCCTGTGCTGTAAGCTGATCTAGCTAGAAATCCAACCAGATTACGTTAGCTGCAAGTTAGACCCCGTGCGAATTTCCTTTCCCTAAGACACGAGAGACACGGGAGCGCGTTTTGGAACTAACCAAAAAGGAGACGCTTATGGATTCCGGAGAGGAGCAACAGTAATTTTTCTTTTAACATCACGAAGACGAACTCATTTATTTTTGTGTTATTTATGTGTTTGTTTACCGTCCATCTTTATGCAAATTTTGCGTTTATTATATGTTTTGTTAAAGTACAGTGTCTCTTATTTTCAAAGACGACCACTCATGCCGTTCCCCACATATATATATATATATATATATATATATATATATATATATATATATATATATATATATATATATATATATATATATATGTCATGTTACGTCTTTAAAGGCTAGATAACTGAAGAGACTTAGGCGGCTTCTGTTAAAAAGGCATTTTATTTCGTTAGATGGAGTATTGCAAACATTATGAGTGGGATATTTACATCAGGTTTCCCCCTTTGCAGGGATTGTTTGGAACTGGCCCAGCTTTATCTAGCCATTGAAAATATGTAAAAGACACGCAATTTTGCCTGTCCTGAGCTTTTAAAGTGAGATTCTGAGAGGGCGTGGTTGCAAGCATCTTCTTATCTCAATGAAACGTCATTCAATTTATAAAATTTAGAGGTTTTGATTCGCTAAAAGTTTCTCGCCACTCTGACGGTGGGAACTTTCTAGGACTATCTTCATTGATGAATTATTGCCCATTAACTTCAGAACATAATCTTTTATCTGGCCTTATCTGGTTCATCTTGACTTTTTATGGCTCTTTGTGAGAGACCGACTTCTACATCTTAAACTTGATAAGAAACATATGTTTTAAGCTTACCAGTTAATATAGAATGACTCGTATGAGAAATTCTATATTACATCCCCCCTCTCCAAAAAAATTTTATTTAATTATTAAATTAAGAAAAATTATGGTTAATTACTTGCAACCCCTTCCATCAGAATTTTCAATAAAATTATAAGAAAACACACATTAAATTATCAAATAAAAAGCTTCAAGGAAAACAAAAATAACAAATCTAAAGTAAGAGCTGTGTACAAGACAACATGCATATCTATTATATATAACAATATGTAATGTTTACATCAAATTATCTTCTATAGGTGATGTATCAAAATTTATGCACACATAAACATATAGCAAAAACATAAATAAGAAGATTTAGAGTCTCTTATCTTTTTAAATACTTTTTTCTTCGAAAAATTCTTTTTAATAACACCACAAAATACTGTAAGTGAAGATTCTTTTTGTTTTTTAAGTTAGTATAAAGAAAACAAATTAGAACTAATAACTAAAAAACACATAAACAGAATTTCATTATTCACATATATTTCTAAAGTAAATGAAAGAAATAAGAAAAGGACACAAATGTGTCGTTACTCTAGAATTTAATATTCTAGTATCGTTAAGGGCTTGTTACTGGATACAAAATTGTAGTCCCCAAAAGAAGGAGAACAATCCTGTATCTCTGCAATATTGATACGGAAGATCCTATCTCAAACTATACAACAATGAAAAATATTATTTGTTTTTGGTTAGATCATATGAGAAATTTCGTTTCATATTTATTTTAGATTCGGGTAAACACAAAAATTTTGAGGGGTCAAATCTTCCGTGAAAAAGGGGTAACATGTTCAAATGAACCATGTCCATGACAATTTCATGTCTTTAAATTTGTTTACTGCAAAACAAATCATATATTTGTTTTTCACTTTAATATTTACATTTTCTATTTAATAAATTTTATTCATGATTAAGCTTTAATTTCTCTGGTTCGTAATATTTTCTTAGTTTAGAAACATGCACAATTTCTGTTTTTTCTTTAGTATGACTATTCTTTTTGTTTATTTCATAATTTACATCAGACATCTTTTGAATGATGATATAAGGACCACTAAAAGTTGGAGAGAGTTTTCTAGTGTTAGGATATTTAAACTCTTCATACATGACTGTGTCACCTGGTGAAAAGTTTATATCTACAAATCTAGAATCGTAATAAACTTTATTTTTCTTGTGGTATCTTTTTGTGTTTTCGATAGCTATTTTCCTAGCTTCTTCAAGTGGAGGATAAATATCCTCTTTTAAAGGATTTTCATATGGAACTATGCTATTTAATAAATATGCCGGAGGGAATTCCGTAACTGAGTGAGGAGTTAAATTATATTCCTGAACAACTTCTTTTAATAATTTAGGCCACGGTATCCTGGAAGAATTTTCATTAATTTTGCATTTTAAACGCGTGATGATTGTTTGTCCTAATCTCTCTACTTTGCCATTAGTTTCAGGCCTATGGGCTGTAGTTAAAAGTTATTTAACTTTATGATGCTTAAGAAATTTTTTAAAATGCGAAGATGTAAAAGCTGCATTTCTATCACTTAAGAGATTTGCAGGTATTTGATTTTGAAAGATTTGATGGAGAAAAGTGGTATAAGTTTCTGTTGTAATAGATTTTGAAGCGAATGCCCATATATATCGCGTCATATGATCAATAATTAAGGTCAAATATTTTTTTGTTGAATTATAATGGTTAAGACCACCAACACTATCAATTGCAAGCAAATCAAACGGTTTATCAACAGGAGGCATTGATTGTAAAAGCCCAAATCTTTTTTGTCGAGGCTTCTTATTTAATTGACATGTGTGACAATGTTTAATAAATTTAGTGATATCAGAAGTAATGTTTTGCCAATAATATACCGGAGTTAATAAATTAATAGTTTTTTGAATACCTGGATGTCCAAATTTTTCATGAGCAATTTTGAGTAATTTTAACCGTAATGAAAAAGGTACTACAATTTTGGTAAATCCTTTTTTACGAAGGCATAATACATCATTAATTTCTACAAATTTTCCAGTTAAATTGTCACATTTTTGAGC
Source organism: Parasteatoda tepidariorum (assembly GCF_982258835.1). Taxonomy (NCBI): domain Eukaryota; kingdom Metazoa; phylum Arthropoda; class Arachnida; order Araneae; family Theridiidae; genus Parasteatoda; species Parasteatoda tepidariorum. Next base: position 76,393,394 of record NC_141761.1, read on the forward strand.
CTCTATTATTTCATTCAGTTGCAAAAGATGTGATACTTGACTTCCATGATTGTTTACATTTACATTTGAATCTGGTATTTCTCTCGAAAGCATATCTGCTTCTATATTTGTACTACCTTTTGTATATTTTACAACGTAATCATACATACTAAGGTGTAAGGACCAACGAAATAATCTCCCTTTAAGATTTTTAACATTTTTAAGTCAAAGAAGGGCTGCATGGTCCGTATGTATTGTAAATTTCTTTCCAAAAAGGTAGTGATGAAATTTATTTAAAGTGTCCACAATAGCGAGACATTCCAGCTCAGTGATAAAATAGTTCTTTTCATAATCTTTTAATGAGCGGGAGTGGAACGCTACGGGATACAGAACACCAGATTCATCACATTGTTTAAGTACAGCACCAATACCATTTGTACTGGCATCAACAAAAATATGACAATCATGAGAAAGATTAAATATTTTTAATATTGGTTTACTAGTTAAAGCTGATTTAAGAGCTTCAAAAGATTTTTGACATTCATCTATCCATATCCATTTAGTATCCTTTTTTAATAATTTATTTAGTGGAGCTCGAATAGCTGCATATTTATCTATAAATTTATTATAAACATTAATGGATCCTAGAAATCTTTGCAAGGATTTTACATTTGTAGGAGGTTTTAATTTTTTAATAGCATCAATATTACTATTATTTGGTGTGACCGTGCCGTTTGTTATTTCATACCCCAAAAAGTCAATTTTTTGTTTTAAAAAGGAACATTTAGAAAATTTTAATTTAATATTTTCTTGTCTACATATATCAAAAATTTGTTTAATATGATCTAAATGTTCAGCATAGCTGCTTGAAAAAATTATTATATCGTCAAAATAATTTGCAGCGAATTTAATTTTATGTTTAGTAAGGATTCTACGACTAGTTCTTTGAAAAATGCTTGGGGCGTTTTTCCAACCAAAAGGTAAACGTAACCATTCATATAACCCATTGTGTGTTGCAAATGCTAATATTTCTGTGTCTTCTGGGTGGATTTGTAAATGCCAATAACCACTAATGAGGTCTATAGAAGAATAATAGGAACTTTGAGCTAATTTATCAATTAGAGATTCCATGAGAGGTAACGGTTCAGCGTCCGACTTTGTCACCTGATTTAATTTTCTAAAATCCACACATAAACGCGTTTTTTTATTTTCCTCCTTTTTAAATACTAATGTTACTGGAGCAGAATATGGGGAAGAACTTTCTTTTATTATATTATGTTTTAATAACTCCTGAATTTGGTTATCGATTTCTTCCTGTTGTTTCGGAGATGTTTTATATGGCCTTAAAGATATCGGTAAATCCGAAGTCAACCTCACCCGTTGTGGTTCTATTCTAACTTTGCATACATCATATTTATTCTTAGCAAATATGTCCTCATATTCCTTTCGAATTCTGAGTAAATCAGAATTTTTCACACTTTCTATCGATTCAGTTGTTTCGTGGATGACGGTCTGATAATTTGTGTTTCCATTACCAGAATTTATCTCAGAAACATTCGAATTCTTTAGATCTTTTTTAACTCTTTCGTTTTTCTTTTCCGTACAACGATTTTTTTCGTTTACGTTATTTGTCCTATTTATTTCTGAAATTGTTTGTTTAATGTTCCCTTTCACAGTTTCATTCTCTTTTTGTTTACTTTTACTAACACTTATTTGCATTGGATTTTCAGTTATTATTTGTAAAGTCAAGTCGCGATTTTTCAGAGGTGAGAAAGTGATCAGTTTTCTGTTTCTCTGGGTAACAATTTGCTTTACACAATTTATAACTATGTGAAAATCATATAAAGATTGTACCCCCAATATGGCATAGTTTAGATCGTTGTTAAGTACTAGAAACTCGGTCGATCTAACCATATTACCAATTTTTAAATTAAGAGTACACTTTTTTGCAAGTGTTAATTTTCCTTTTGTTTGGCTAACCTTTATCCCTTTACAACTTCTAACAGGAACATTCAATTTCAATACAATATGCTCGGGTATCAAATTTATCGTTGATCCCGTATCCAAGTTTAACATTAATTTTTTCATGCAACTCGAGTTATCTTTTTTCTCTTTTTTACCCTTTTGTACGGATTGTTCACTTTCTATGTATCCCGACACAAGTAATTGATACTTTTCAGTCTTTGATTTTCCAGCTTTATTTTTACTTATAGCCGGATTATTTGAACAGAATTGCCCCCAGTGATATGCTTTTCTTGTGCCTATTTTTTCGCAAAATTTACACGGTCTGGGCGGCAAATCTCGCATCTCATGAATCGCCTGATTTTCATCATTTTTATAATCACTTAAATGCAGTTTAACCTCCTTTTGGTTTTGTAATTTAGGAGAATTGTAACGTACGTCATTATTATGTCTTTTATTTTTTTTCTCTATCTATGCACATTTGGTCATATATCCTTAGTTTATTTTTAAACTCATTTAAATTAGTTGACCCATATAATATAGCTTTATTATCTACGGTATCGGGTATGCCATCAATACAATATTTCATTAATGATTGTTCATCAACTTTATTTTGAATTGCAATTTCTTTTAATTTTAAAAAATATTCTTGCACTGATTCATGAGTAAGCTTTTTCCTATTTCTCAAAATTTCATGAATTTCGGCTGAGTTATAGGTAACCAGAAATTCACCGATTAATAATTCTTTCAATTGAGAAAACGAATTAATGTCAGGATGGCTACGAAGAAGTATCAACGCATTTTCGCGTAAACACCTTTTTGCATATACAAATTTATGTAAAGGAGATAAATTAAAAACTTTAGCCTGAATTTCAAACACTTCGAACCACCAATTAACATTTTCGTGTTTTTTACCTCTAAAAAGTGGAACAACTGTTTCAAAATCTGAAAAATCTATCCTAAATTCAATTGCATTTACATTTTGCGTTACCTTTGAATTATTTTTTTCTACATTGGCACTAATTTCAGTATTATTAAAATTATTAGAAGTTTGTATACTTGTAGATTTAACCGAATTCGGCTCCCTATATATTCCAAAATTACTTTTAATATTGTCATGATTATCATTGATATTACACTCATTAATTATTTTTTCTTTCTTATTTTTATATGTAAACCTATTCAAAAATTTTGTGAACAATAATACAAGTAATAATAATGACAAAATAAATAATGCAAACAATAAGAGAATATTAATATAATATACCTCAATATTTTGAACCATTTTAGCTCATTATATTTTAGAATTTTCATTTCTTAAAATTTATAAAAAAAAAATTTTCTTTTTCTCTTAAAATTAACTTTAATGAAGAGCATAATTTCACGAAATACTTATACATAATATTCAAATAAATAATAAGAAACAAATGTACTTTTAAAACTAAATAAAACTTATTTTAAGAAGCTTAATATTTTTCATAAAAATAACTTACCCATTTAGAAGAATGGCATGTTTAGTTGTCATTGCCAATTTATACTTATAAATTAAAAGGTTTGACTTAAACATTTTACGTGAAGATACGCGGAATACTTTTACTACTTCTAGAGTTTTGAAGATAATGTTTATATTTGATTCTGAGCCTTTGTAAGTCCAGATCCTCCATCCAGATGTTTTCCATGATTTCGATGCATGATTTCGATGCAAGTGTTCTTTCAGATGTCGACACCTAGATGAAGAAAGCTGCTTTATTTTGAACTGTAAAAAGATGTAATATCATTTCTTCTCTTGGGGGGTTGGGGATTCTTCGGAGTTGAAATTCTCCATATGGCTTTTGATGATTCTTTGACTGATCCAGATGCGGTGGTGAACATTAGAATGAATATTTATTGTGACACAATCTTTTTCTATGGTTGTATTTCGACCTTCGCAGGCGATAAAGTTTCTTTTTTTTTGTTGATTTGACGATCCACTTGCATATCTTTCTATTTATTTCTTTTGCGGTGGGAACTATACGGAATTCAGCTTTTTCACCCCATGCATCGGAACTTGTTGACTTATTTGTTGTTTCTTCTCATCTTCTTTTTCGGAAGGTAAAACGTATGCATTCTCTAATCTTTTCGTTGAAGTGAAATGATGGATATGTTCTCTGCTGTTTATATCTGGGGCCATTATTTCCAAACAAATTACTTTCGACTGCCGGCTTGTCATGTTACGTCTTTAAAGGCTAGATAACTGAAGAGACTTAGGCGGCTTCTGTTAAAAAGGCATTTTATTTCGTTAGATGGAGTATTGCAAACATTATAAGTGGGATATTTACATCAGGTTTCCCCCTTTGCAGGGATTGTTTGGAATTGGCCCAGCTTTATCTAGCCATTGAAAATATGTAAAAGACACGCAATTTTGCCTGTCCTGAGCTTTTAAAGTGAGATTCTGAGAGGGCGTGGTTGCAAGCATCTTCTTATCTCAATAAAACGTCATTCAATTTATAAAATTTAGAGGTTTTGATTCGCTAAAAGTCTCTCGCCACTCTGACGGTGGGAACTTTCTGGGACTATCTTCATTGATGAATTATTGCCCATTAACTTCAGAACATAATCTTTTATCTGGCCTTATCTGGTTCATCTTGACTTTTTATGGCTCTTTGTGAGAGACCGACTTCTACATCTTAAACTTGATAAGAAACATATGTTTTAAGCTTACCAGTTAATATAGAATGACTCGTATGAGAAATTCTATATTACATATATATATATATATATATATATATATATATATATATATATATATATATATATATATATATATATATATATATATATATATATATATATATATATATATATATATATATATATATATATATATATATATATATTAGGAAGGAAGTTAGTGGATCCAAAAATAAAAAATTTATCTTCGTATTTTAAGTTTTTTTTATCTTACATTAATCTTTTATCATTCAATATTATTTTATCTTCCTCTTATCTTGCATTTACGTTTATGTTAAAATATTTTACGGTACGCATACGTTTATGTTAAAGTCAAAAATATCTGAGGGTAATGCATTATGCAAATTCTGAAAATGAAAATTATGTTGAATTAATTATATATATTACAACTCGAGAATGTGTACATTGATATCTTTAAAAAAAAATTTTTTTCCTCAGTTTTGAAATTTTTTTGGGATTTTTTAAACAATTTGCTCTTTTAAGAGAGTCGTAGTCTGTGTGCAATATTGGATAAATAGGAAACCATTTTTGCAACACATTATTGCACTTTTCTTAATACCTGTTGTATTAAAAATTTACGAAGTATTTATTCTAAACAAATTATTATTTTTTTAAATTTTTACCATTCCTCTAAGTAAGCTGGTGAAAAGGTACAAACTATACGATTTCTGATCAAATTATGTTAAAACATAAAGACATTCAGGGTGATGGTAATATTTATCGTAAATTTCATTTTTATCTAGCAATGTTATGATGCAAAAAACCTGATGTATAATAGTTTTTACAGTAGTAATTACCTTTAAAATCACTAAATTTATCTCTAATTAAGCAAATATCACTGCGAAAAATAAAGTATTATATTTCACGGTAAAAGTATAATATTAATATACGGTAAAGTATAGTATTTTACGGTTTTCGAAGAAGTTAATGCAATTCATGTAAAAGTAGTGCAGATGTTTTAAACGAATACATCCATTTTAAAATATCGGATTAGATCAAAAGGTATTCAGGGCAATTCGTTTTTATTCCGTACTGTACATTACTTTTCTGAAGAAATTAATTTGAACTTATCTTTTTTAAGTAAAAGCCATTTAAATGACTTATTATCTCGTCTTAGGGTGGTCTTGCTCACTGTAGTATTAAATCTCATTTTTGTCAATTATTGACTTAGTCATTTTTGTTAGTACACCATGCTGTACCTGAAATCTCTCTTGTCTGCTACTACAGCTTGTATAGCATGCCTAAACAAAATCCACGTTAGTGTGCCATCCTTAATTATCAATTATTGAGTTGTTCGACTCCTTTTGGAAGCTGATATTGCTTTTAAAAAAAGAGAGGCAGAGCATCTAGTTATTGGGAAGCTGAAGTAATCATTAACATTCAAAATCTGGCCCAATTAAGCTGTATTTCTCAAACAAGTTTGAAAATACAAAAGAACTGACAAATATCCGCAAGATAAGGAACGGAGACTTAAAGATAAAGAATGGAGACTTAAGGATAAAGAATGGAGACTTAAAGATAAAGAATGGAGACTTAAAGATAAAGAATGGAGACTTAAAGATAAAGAATGGAGATAAAGAAAGAAATGCTTAAAATGTAAAAAAAAATGTCTGCAATCATTTGCATGTATTTCGTTTAACTTATGCACTGATAGCATATGCAAGCAAATGCAAGCGAATAAATATATTTCATTTACATATATAAATTACTACCTCATGCCAACGTTAATTAGAGACTAAATTTACGTTGTTTTTACTACACATAACTAGAAATATTTCATAGTTATATTTATGATCGTTGAGAAACCAAAATCAAGATGCCATTGAATGTTATTAATGATTTACTAATCATAAAAATGAAACTAAAATATTAAACATGCCACCCATCTTGTCAGGTTTTTAACAATACTAATTTATTTCTATAAACTCAAAGTGATTTCGACATAAAATAATCAGAATGGTTATTAGCTCCAAGAACAGTGTAAAGAAATCAAAAGGTACTGCTGAAATCCTATCATTAGCATCATTCAAGTAAGGAGAAATTGAAGTTAATGAGTTAGACGCTCAAAATAGGAAAAAAAAAATTTTCGTACTTAAGTCAATAAATTGCCTCTTTGTTAATTACTAGATGAAACAAGCAAGAAAAGTTAATGTATCAAAATAATACTTAGTTTTCTCATTTTTAATGTTGCAAATATATCAATGAGATTTATAAGGAAAAATAGGGGGATTATTCATAAAATTATGCATAATGAATGTAAAACAAACTTTTTAATTTTTTTTTAAATTACAGAAATATTTCACATTATATATATATATATATATATATATATATATATATATATATACAGGGTGGTCCTAAACTATATGTCAAAAATACAAAGGTAGGTAGAGGGGACATAAATAAGCATATTTCGGCTAGGAATGTGTGTGCTGTAATGGCACATTAAAGCACTGGCTTGTAAAGTAGTATGAATCAAAGGAAACTGAAAAGACAAAAGAAAACAAAGATTTATCAACAGTTTACAAGAAGTGCTCGAAAACTGGCGTTGGTATCGCTGCTGGTGGCTGCTCTTTCGAGCACCTCTTGTAATCTGTAATATATATATATATATATATATATATATATATATATATATATATATATATATATATATATATATATATATATATATATATATATATATATATATATATATATATATATATATATATATATATAAAATTAAACTCAAATTTAATTATTAAAAATCATATAAAAATCTTAAGAAAATGGTATGTGCATTTTTATGGTCTTGAAGTAGTACAGTAGAGCATCTAAATAAAAAAAAATTGTGAGATATCTTAATAAAGAGGAGAGTGGAACGCTTCAATAAATAGTACGAAAGGCGGAATCAACGAAAATTATTGAGAACCTTCTCAATGATCATTTTCGACATAGCTGTTTATTAAATTTAAAATATTTAACATTTATATTATATAATATCTATATTTGGGATGGCTTGGTGGCGCAGTTGGTTTGTCGTCGGCCATCTGAGCCCAAGTCTGCGGATTCGAACCCCGGCCTAGACACCGGATTTTCGGGATGTAGAAAATCCTCATCGGCCATGTCGTATGATTATGCGGCATGTAAAAGATCCCTGGAGTGCCTTATTGGCTCTTCGCATTTCCGGCAAAATTAAATTCCTAGTGCACTTTAGCATCCAAATAGAGTTTCGGTGCTACCATCTAGTATGGCAGAAACTAGACGTCCAAATTAACATGGCCAACGGTATCTCACCCACTGTGGTTGTCCTGAAAGAGTGGATACCACTTCCGGAGAATGCACTAGGTTTGCTCATCGGGAAGACTGATTGTGCAGCTCATAGGAAATAAAAAAATATCTATATTTGATGTTTAATAACTAATATGTATTTAAGAAAAAAATGGTTTTAAAATTTAATATTGACTCCGTCATTTAATTTTGGTTTAATTTTCTTCTTCATAAATTATGTGTTGAAACAAATCGATGTCTTAAGGATAGTATGCTGCAAGTAATTCAAAATAACAATTTAACTGTGATATGATTTGTAAACTATTAAAAGTAAATTTTATGTTAGAAAATTAATTTTGCGATATCTATAAGTGTTTTTTAAGGGTTTCTCCCAGAAAGATATTTATGTTACCTAATTAAAAATCTCATTTGCTTCAAAAATATATAAATGGGAAATAGTAGCCAACATGTTTCAAGCGCTCAAAAACAATCACCTATTTTCAATCAGATCATCCTGATGCTTTTGAACCTTGTTTTATTCAGATGAATTCTGATTCCCTTGTTACCGACATTGATTCCTCACAAACTCTCCATTGCACTTGGAAATGCATGTTACCTAGTTTTGCCCCTCTCGGCCTCTGTGTTTTTTCTTGCTCTGTTTTTCATCTTTTTTTACTCTCTCGACTACTGTAATTTTTCTTGTTTTGTTTCTCTTTTTTAATTTTCCATTTTTCGTTGGCAACTTTAGGTTTTATTTATCAAATCTTTTTGTGTCTTCTCATTCACGACTAGTACTTGACACTTGTCGAATGTTATTTCTTACTTTTTTTATTTTTAAAGCGGAAAAGAAACTAATCAGGTAATATCTCATTTTTCAGTTTCTTTTACTATTAAATTAAAATTCTCATGTTAATAGAAACATTAACTTCAAAAACAAAATTCCGATTTTCTCTTTGAAAAATTATTGATAAAATACTCTCGAAATAAATCATCTCTAGTTTTTTGAAAGATCACTCTAATTTAAAAAGCTTTTTTAAAGGAATCCAACATTGAATAAAGTCATTAAATAAATAATCATTCAGATACTTCAAAAAAATGTTATTTCAATTAGAAGTAAATTATTCCATTAATTTTATGGACAGAAAAAAGGAACTTACTGTGAACTTTTTAAAATTATTTTCAAAAAAATGAAATTAGTTTTCTCATTTGTTGTTGTAAGCAAACTCTTTTTCCTAATTTTTAGCCTCTTGTAAACAGAACCAAAACTTTCCATTTTGAAGGATTAATTTAATTTTTTAATCACTTTTTCCTTTCAATAAAGTAAGCAGTAACTTCACATTTTCGTTTTCAATGTGATACAATGCAATTAAACATTTCTAATACCCTCTGCGAATAATTACATTATATGTATTTTTTTTAATTTAAATAAATCTCATTGTCAAATGCTTTTAAAAGGAATTCAGAATTAAGATAATTAATTTAAGTTTTAATGCTTTTCTCGGACTGGAAATTAGAAATTCAAATACTTACTTCCGATTTTAATTATATTAATCTTGTAAAGAAAATAAAAATGACAAAATGAATAATAGCCTGAAACGTTTAACATATTCCATTTTTCTGGTTTCTTGAATAAAATGAATGTGTATTTGTTACAGAAAACCAAAGTTAATATTGATTTTATTATAATTCTCATTTGTTATTATCATACAATTTAATGTAAAATGCAAATTTTAGAAATATTTATAAGAAGCAAATAATTTTTCTTTAATTTACACTTCCTCTATTCTATTATTTAAAGCTGTTGTAGTATTTTAATGAAAAAGAGCATTGCTAGTTTGATTTATTCAAATGTGTTTCAATGAAATTTATCGTTTCTTACTTTATGGTATTTGCTTTGTTTACATTAATAAGACATATCATAATATCTATAGGATATCGAAGCTCTGTTTCTAATGTAATCTTTAACGATTAACATTTATGATTCTTCTAAAATAGTTTTGCATGTTCTCTTTTAAATATTTTGATTTTCTGCACCCAAATTTTCGTGTAAACTATCTGCAAACGTCATTCTACAACTATCATTATGATCTAAGCGAGCGAAACTAGATCATTTGACCTAACTGTTTTTTAATGGCACAACTTTGGTATTTTAATTTCTTTTACTCTTTTGCGCTTTAATAGTAATATACTCTCACTGGCTTTCTGGATTTCCCAAACCATTAAAAGTGCTAGCTAAGTTGGGTTTTTTCCCCATTTAATACCTTTGCCTACAGATAAAGCAGCAAAAAAAGTATTAAAATGAATTTATGTTTTCCTTGCGCACAAATTAAAAGCTTGTAAATTTAAAATCATTAATTTTGCTACCATAATTCCTTTATTGATTTGAGTTTCAGATATTAACAATTTCGTTCAATGTGTTATAAGAACGGCCAATTCCGAAAATAGATATAAAACTGCGCAATTTTATTTCAGACTGCCTAAATATGCACCAGCAATTTTTCATTATTTTTTAATTAATATTAGTTACGGAATGACCGAAGACAAGCCTCTGCAAATCATTTAATATCTCATAAGTGAGGAGCAATGAATATTTTGCAAAAGGTATAAAGTCTCTTACAATTTAGAAAAGAACTTTTAGAAGAGCATTTATAAAATACGAAACTACAGAGGAATTATTTTTTAATTATTCTGTACTAGTCAGTATAGTTACTACTGTCGAGTAATATATTAAAAAATTATCCAAAACATTTTTTAAAATTAATACTATGCCAATTATATGTCTATTCCCCCCCCCCCCAAAAAAAACGTGATGATATTGAAGTATCTTTGCGGGATCACATGAATGAATTGCACTGAAAAGCACCAAGAACAAACTTAAAATTGAAAATGTCCAGATTTAGTGCGAATTTTAAAAATAACCAGAGCGATTATAAATTCAGACCTAAAAGTACGGGCCTGAAAAAAAACTGAATCTTTACTGGTTATAATTTTCTTAGAAAAAGCCAAAACCCTGACAAAATTTAAGGAAAAAGCTATCACTAGACAATTTAATTTAAAATTGGAACACAGATTGTACATTCCGAGACTTCTAGATGGTATGTAGCATATTTTCACACATTAGAGAACAGGATTGAATGACTGAATGAAAAAAATGAATGATCGAATTTATATGTTTTTTTATCGAATAGTTTTTGCGAAAAGGAACAGAGAAAAGGGAATGGTGCGCTAAAAATGTACGATAACGACATTTTTTATTATAGATAGATTTTTGAAAACATTATTTCCATATTATAAAAAATTCAAAAAAATTGTAAGATAAATATTAATTTATTCTACAGTATATTATGCGTGGAAAACAGTCTAGATTAAGATTTTAAAAAAAGTAATTACTATATCTCTTTTTTCATCAACTTTCCTTTCACTTCTAGCTATCCAATGTTTTCTATATATTTTTTATAAACCACTCATTAGGTATGATGAATAATCACAATGATAGAATGCACTGTAAAAACTAATGTGGATCAAATCACGGTAAAATTTTACGTACTAAAATGTCAGATATATAGTAATGTTTATCACAAAATCCCTCAATCTCTGAAATTAAATAAATATTATCGTAAAATTTGTGGACAGAAACATTAAAAATTTAATTAATGGTGAAATAGATTTTCAGTTGTTGCACTCAGGATGCCAGTTTTTTTACCATGAGTTGAACTGGAATTTTTTTTTTCAGTAAAATTTTACCAAACAAAATATTTGATATTTAACAATAGTTATTGCAAAATCACTCAATTTGCTGTAATTAAATAAATATCATTGTAAAATCTAGGGAATAAAATTTTACGGTCAAATAGACTTAACGGTAAAATACAGTTTGCAGCTGTTGAACTCAGGATGCCAGTATTTTTACCATAAATTGAACAGGAATTTTTTTACTGCTTGCTTGCTTCTTAACCCTACTACACTAGGCTGAATCCCTGGTGAAACTTTTTCATTAATAACGCTCTTTTTTACCGTAAATATGCACGGTAAATTTTAATAAATAAAAAAAATTATGTGTAAAAGTACGTCAGATTAGTTGTTTAGTAAAAATAATATCAGCTCGTTTAATAAAAAGTACTGAAAACCTAGTTACCCGTATATTTAAACATTAATTTTCAATTATTTTTTTTCAGCAGTGGGAGTAGAAAAAAATTTATAGAATTCAAATTTTTCGAATTAGAAGAATTCAAATAACTAGAATGACTAGAATTCAAATTTTTTGAATGTCTATTTTGAAAAGGAAGCGTGATGTTATGAAACCTATTTGCTTACAAACTATAAACTGACCAAATTCCAAAAGTAATTTTTCATGTAGACATTATGTCTAACAAGCTAGCGTAGTATTATCTAACTATAAACTAACTAAATTCAAAAAGAAATTTTTCATCTAGACATTCTGTCTAAGATTACAGAATAGCATTTTCTATGTCTTCATTTGTCACTAACTAAAGCATATTTGTAATATTTATAAAAGTTTTCAGACCAAGAATAAATAATACTGAAATAAAAACTCCATATAAGTTTTCAAGAGGGAAGAGTAAAAGAAAATCGAGAGCATTCTTAATTGTTCAAAACTTTTGTAAGAATTTCAATTATAAAAAAGTATTTTAATGTGATTAAAAAAAAGAAAAACTTCCGACCATTTAAATTATTTTTTCTCTTTTTAAAAGAGTCTGAGAGGCTCAGATGACTTGCAAATTATATGAGAATTATATATTTCTCCTTAAAGCAAAAATACAAGTAACAAAAATTATTAAGAAACACGCATTATTGTTTCATACAAGCTAAATTGATTCGAATATCCATTTACTATTAATTCAATTAAAAATCTCCCCGTACAAAAGTTTAGGGTATTATTGAAGTGTTTATGAGGTTGTTTTGAGATGTCAAGTGTGATTTGAGATTTATTCGAAGTTGATTTCAAAAATAATATTAGAAAATCAACCTCCCAAGGTGTATAATCAAGGTGCATGAAATCGGTTTATTCACACTTGAGGTTGTTCTGATGATTTTATTGATTTTGATGAGGTTGTTTTGGTTGATTGATGAAAATTTACTTTAGAGCAACATACTTTGTTGTTTTTGTTGTTGAGGTTGTTTTTCAGGTGCATGGATTATTTTTTTCATACACTTCAAGCAAATACGTATATTTGATGAGTGAATAATTTTTCACGATCTTAACTAAAATTATTTCTGAGTTATATATGAGGCTTATTTTATAAAAAGTAAATGAGAATGAAATTGAGGTTTATTGATGACTTTATTTTTGATGAAAAACATAACCTCATTTTCTATCTCAGTTGTATTTTGTTGTGTGAACCACAAATCAACCTCAAATCACCTTATTATTTGCAATGTAATTATTTTTTTATTAAAGAAACAAAACTTTTTTAAAATCATTTTAATTAAGTCAAAATTGGGAAAAAAGTATTTAAACCAGTAAATTTATGAGAAAATGAAATATTTAAAATGGTGAAATATGTTATCTGGTGAAAAGAAATCAAAATAATTAAATGGAAGAAAAGGAAACTTTACCTTATAATATTTTAATATAGTTTCCTCAGATACGTACTTCATTGTGTAAGTAAGCCAAAGATGTTTTCATATATTTGAATAATATAAATCTTTTTTTAATATAGATTCTATGAATTGAATACTAGATTTCTACTCAGTGTATCTAAAATTGGTTTCTCCAAAATCTGGGACTTTACAACAGTGCTACTCCGTTTCCATACTACGGAATTCATTTTATACTTCCCCATCTTTCATACATATGAAAGGAATTGAAGAATCTAAATCAATATATGTCTATCAAAAATGTCAAGGCAATGTCATTTCTTTGCGTGGATATCTCATATGCTTTTTTTTATAATTTAGTTAAACGCAATAAATATGGACGCGTACATATATTATTCTATTAAATAGTATTGTTTTACATACAATTTGTTTACATGTTAGATTTAAGATTTTAGGAACAGTTATTCAGTTTCAGAGAGATAACAAATTGATCATAGTTTAAAATTTAATTACAATGAAAATAATGTTTTGTGATAAAAAATAATGTTGTTGACAAAAACTGCATTAGTAGAATGTATGTAAAAATGTATTAATGTTAAGAAAAATTTATTCCCGATTAGTTCCTTAAATTATTGAACTATTACACTGATAAAAAAACTGTATGATAAAATCTACCAGAATATGGTAAAATTACCGTGTTTCTGGCTCTATGAGAAAAGCAAAACGCTCTTCGCACTTCGATAATGCTTTTAATAAAATTAGAAATAAAATATGCGATAAAATTTTGCAGTATGTGATAAAATTTGGTAAATGTGGCCAAACTTGGTAATTTTCTTATGATATCTTATAACATGACATAAAAAATAACTTCTCGGTTAAATTTACTTTTCAGTTTTGTATTTTTTGAGTCAAAGAGTGCTAATAAGAACTATAATATTGAAAGCTAGAATTTCTAGAAAACCATTGCCACATGAATGGAAAAATTACCAAATGAATCGTTTAAAAACCGTATATTTTGGTTTTATTTCCCAGAGTGACTTTCTTCTCGAAAATATCTTTACCAAAAGGGTAATTACAAGATCTATATTTAATTAAAATTTTGCCTTACTTTAAACATTTTTTGTTAGAAGATTTAAAAATAAATTTATTGTATATATATATATATATATATATATATATATATATATATATATATATATATATATATATATATATATATATATATATATATATATATATATATATATATATATATATATATAACTATATATATATATATATATATATATATATATATATATATATATATATATATATATATATATATATAACTATATATATATATATATATATATATATATATATATATATATATATATATATATATATATATAACTATAAATATATATATATATATATATATATATATATATATATATATATATATATATATATATATATATATTATATAGATAATATTTTTGGCCCAGTACGGGAAGGAGGCTGTTGGCGAATCAGATACAACGATGGCTTGGACATATCTGGAGAGGTCTAGAAAATAATGCCGTCCGAATAGCCACCTTTAAAAATCCTTCGAGATCTCGGGCTAGAGGAAGACCTCCAACTAGATTGCTAGACGATACTGCTAAAGATCTAAATGCATTAAAGATAAACAACTGGAAAAAGTCGCCATGGACAGGAGGCGTTAGAGGCTACGTGTTTTTGAGGCAGCCAAGACCTGTAAAGGGCTGTCGTGCTGAATAATAATAATAATAGTAATAATATATATATATATATATATATATATATATATATATATATATATATATATATATATATATATATATATATATATATATATATATATATATATATATATATATATATATATATATATATATATATATATATATATATATATATATATATATATATATATATATATATATATATATATATATATATATATATATATATATATATATATATATATATATATATAGCTCGTCGATTTGCTGAATAGGAACATCAAAATGTTTAACATAAATTGGAATCTGACAGCATCGAAATATTATGAACTAATAAATGAACCTGTTCTTTGTTGATATGCATTATAAAATTATTACAAGTAAAGTATTATTATCACCCGTGTATCTTAATTTTACAAACTCCAGTATTAAATATTTCGACTAATTAGAAACTGCTAGAATTTTCATTCTAAAATTATAGTAAAATAAGTGGCAGTAGTCTTATCTCTAATTAACCGTTAGTTTTCTGTTCGTTTAGTAAAGCACATTTTTTTTCCTTTACGGTTTTGAAAATGTTTACCACTTGTATTATTAAAAATCCATGACTACAAAAATATACGGTTTTTCACCATTTTAATAAAAAAAGAAACATAAAAATAAATTTTAACAAACATAATTTAGAATCTTTACAGTACTGTCATTTATGCTTGAATTAGATTATAGTATTCCAATAGCTCAGGGTCACAAACTGATGAGTGCAGAACACTAGAAGCTCCTCAGTCTTGAGAGGAATGGAAGAAATATTGTGGTGTCAGAGATGGTACTCGATCCCCCATTCCTTTGGTCATGAGATCAACAGATTAGCCATCTCAGCAATAATTTGTAATCAACTAAGAGGAACTAAGGGGCTTAATCGGGTTTCTCTTTGTTAATGCGACAAAATTTTGGTTGCTTAACAGTATTAGGTGGAAGCAGTTAATGAGCCGTTTTTCTGTTAGTTAACAGTTTGAACTCATATATTTATGGTTATTTGAGTGTTTTGTTTGACTACGGTAAAATAACAGTAGTAAATAAATTGTCATTAGCCATTTTTTTCCTAAAATTTCTACCACTGCGGGTCTCGACACATTTTGAAATTTTTGAAAAAGTCTCTGCTGCCTTGTAGACGATTACTTAAATTAGTATAATATCTGAAATTTGCTTAAATTTCACAGAAAAAAAAATATTAATTGGTAATAACATATTTTTACAAAAAGAGAAAAAGCGCAATTTTTGAATTTTACTTAAACTTAGTACATAAAAATTAACTGTCGGTCAAAAAACAGTTAAAACCAATTAAACTAATCTCTTCACTTCAAATAATGTCATAAAAATATAGGTCATTCATAAAAATACAGGTCACATGTACCATTAAAAATGTTGCACTTATCAATTTTCTAACAAGCTGAATGGTTGCAATGTGGTCTACATCGCGCACCTAGATAAACTGGTACTCTTTGATTTCAAACAGCCTCTGATAATTACGCATTTGTCCTGCACAACGTACGGTTAGTACCTGCTTGATTAAGCAATTTTAAAATTGCACTGCAATTGAAATTTGCATGTAATACTCCAAATATTTACTAAAACTAAAAAAAGATAATCTATGCTATTAAATGACTACAACAGTTAAAAAAATTTAAAAAAAGTTTATTTTTAATTAAAATGCTTTTATTTTTTAATACAAAAAAGATAGATCTTGAGCTACCTAATGGATAATAAAACAGTGGTTTTATTTTAAAATAATATAAAACTAAACTTCACACTTTATTTTTAATTTAGAAGAAAAATTTCCTGGAATATAAAGTTGTCTTATTTCGAAAACTTTATTTATTTAAATTAATGTAAAAATATTAATAAAATAATGTATATGTAGAAATATAAATTATATAAGAATAAAAATAATATATAAATAAAAAATTACATATAAATGCAGATATAAATTGTATGTGAATTAAAAAAAAATATTTCGCAGTTTTAATAATCCATTTTTAAATGGGTTTTTTTCAGAATTATTGCTTTGTTTTGTTTTTGAAAAAGAATGCTTATAGCATTTTTCTTTTATAAATAATTTTTACTCCCACTAACAATCCGCCTGAATATTTTAACTATCTTATATCCCCTATTCTACATTAATTATTGCATTAAAATTTAAGTTAATTCTTAAATATTAAGCAATCTGCAAACCATTAAACACGTATTATATTTCAAACCAATTTTTATTTCAAAGTGCTACATAAAATTATAACTTATGCTTTTTTTAATTAAAAATATGATTTAAATATTATATTTAGAAAAATGACATAAAATTAAAAATTTTTTATTTAATTTTAAAAAGTAACATTCAAAACATTTCGGAAAAACTTCAAAAAGAATTAAATTTGAAAAACATTCACGCTACCTTCTGTAATACAATTTAAAAATTATTAACTATGCGTACACATTTTTAAAGAAATGAAAATGACAATAACAGTGATCTGCAAGCTGCATACTTAAGTTAATTAAGTCTCAATTTAAATTTTTTGAAAACCCGTTGCCACAAAATTATTCCAACGCCAGTTCTAAAATGAAAGTATTATACGCATAAAATAATCAGGTTGGTTCCTAGTCAGTAACGAAAATTAAATGAAATAGAAAAGAGTACTAGCCAAGAAGTAGAGCTTTTAAATTTGAGAACAAATTGAAATCTTTCTTTTCAGAAAAAGATACTATACTCACGTAATCATTAAAAAAACAAGGCAGTGGCGAAAATAAGAAGGCAAGAACAATGAACGGGGTGTTCATTTTTATTGAAAAAAATAGGAATGCTTTAAGAAGAAGAAAAATTTGCATATTCCCTTTTATTTTTGAAGTTTTTTTAGTTTCATTAACGATAAAAAGTTGGTTCTAGCCTGAGGAGAATATATTTTTCATAAGAGTTTGAAATCGATGAGCAGAAGTATAAGTCCGAGCATACTTTTATTTCCATATTTTATTCCGGAGAATCTGAAGATGACAGAATATTTTATATCTCATATATTGTGAAACTCGAAAAGGTGCAGCAAAAATTTCATTTTTTATTGAAAAGAGAAAGTTGAAGATATGCATTAACATTTTTTTAATATTAAACAATTTCATTTTTAAATGCTTTATAGTTTTCTGCGCTATATTGAAATCATAACTCATTCTTACCCTCTTATCAATCTCACCTTATTCATTCTTTAAGTTTTACATGCAAGATATATTTTGACATTTAAAATGTATGGATGATTCTACATCTCAAAGAGTATCAGAATTTATAATTTTAAGAAGTTTTTTTTTTTTTATGAATGTGCATAAACTAATTTTTATGTCTTCCCATTCGGTACTAAAATATTTCAGACATAAATGTCTTATTCACAAATCTCAAACGTGCTAATTAATTAAAGCAGATCATATTTTATGTTACGAAATCAGACCCAAGAACGTACTTTTTCTGAATAAACATACCATCTTTTAGACAGATTCGGATTTATGACCCTAACAATATACAGGGTTGCCTCAATCTGGGAATTATGGTCTTGGAATATGGTCAGGAGAGCTGACCAAAGATTGGACCCTTTACTGTTAATTTTACTTAAGATTGAGCCCTAGAACTAGAAGATCAGATCATTCTATCAAAAGATAGTAGGGGTGATCTTTTTATTTTATTTTGAGCACTATATACATGGCATGTTAACATTACAGCTTTGAGGCTGGTGTTTTATTATTACAGTAAATCAATTTTTAGATCCGATTTAATTGGATACTTGGAAGCGATATATAAGTCGAACCTGATTTGCCAGCCCTTTCGTGACGTCACTTGCAAGTACCCAATTTTCAATTTTGCAATTCAAGTTTAATTCGAGCTTCTTGATTTATATGCGAATTGCTATGAATTTAAATGTTAAAAATGTTGATGTAAAAATTGAGAAGGTTATCATGATTAAAATTCAAAATCCTTCAAATATCCTTTAAATTTTATATACATGGACATACTTCCATTAAATGTTAATTATATACAGTATTTCAAATAAATTAGTATGAATACAATTATCTGATACTTAGAAAACTTACAAAAGCACTTATTAAACATTACTTATGCTTGTGCTTCACAATCCCAATAAATATTATTTTATGTTGATAATTGACTATATTCTGGCCAGCCTGTCATGCAGTCAATTGAATAATTTAGTGATATTTTTAAAACACAATCATCTTCCTACTCTTTTTAAACATTATTTTTTTTTTGTTAAATACTTTCAGTCAATTTTATTTTGTGTTAATTCTGTTTTTTTTTATATAACTGTAATCATGGAAAAAATACTCGTGTAAAATCACCTGCATAGTAATAAAATTTCTGCTATTACCAGTACAATAGTAACGGCACGTCTGGTCTATAGTTCTTATCATCACACTTTCAGTAAAAAATGCAAAAAAGTAAATTTATCCAAGAAATTGGTTGTTAATGTCATCCTCTAAGGTATCAGGATAAAATTACCCAAATTTCATCACCAATTCTGAAACCATTTTTTAATGCTAATTTCACCGAAGTTATTTCCAAATAGCTCAGCAAAGCTATGCGGTAAAAATTACTGAGTTTTTGGTGGTCCCATCCAGTCAGAAATACGGTAAATGTTACCCTATTCTGATAGTTTTGATACTACTTTTTTTTTCTCAGTGTAGGTCAATCTCTTGAGCAATCTCTTATCCAATAATAGTCCAAAAATCTGTACTTGGTCTTATTTATAATTATTTCAGCTTTTGATAAAAAAAAATTTCTGTGCCATTGACTTTTAGATGATAAATAAAAGTGATAATTAATTATTTTTCAAAAGTGTTAAAAGACTATAATCTCGCAAATCTTTTATGCTGTCAGAGTAATAATTAGATAATATCTGAAATAGAACATGCGGATACTCTTCCAACACTTATATTGGAACGATGCTGCTATGATAAAAACTGATTGCTTACATCTTCCGATAATTATTATTATCAATATAGCTAAATAATATTTTTAAAACACACTACACTTATTGAATGATACTTTGTCTTGTGTTACACACCTCTATCCAATGCCATTTTATGTTAATAGCCAAATTCTTTTTATGGTCTATTCAATATACACCGACTAGCCATTACGTTATGACCACCCTGCTAATAACATGTAAGACCACCTTCAGCCCTCAAAACTGCTAGCACCCGCCATGGCATTGATTCCATCACAAGGTGCTGATAGGTAATCAGAGGTATCTGGTACCAAGCACTCACCAACTGGTCCTGCAATTTCCTCACAATGCGGGGGGGGGGGTAGCGTGGCAGCACGAATTTGGTTTTCCAAGTAGGACCACTAATGCTCTATTGGATTAAGGCCAGGTGAATTTGAGGGCCAAGATAAGACTTGAAAGTCACTGGAATGTTCCCTCGAACAAATCCATGACGATTCGACCCTTATGACATGGGGCACTATCCTGTAAGTAAACACCATTCCCAGCAGGAAAAACTGTTGCCATGAATGGGTGAACCTGGTCTGCAACTATGTTCAAATAGCTTACAGACGTCAGATATTGTTCTATGAGGATTATAGGTCCTAAAGTGATCCATGAAAACATTGTTCCTTGGCGAGAAACCATGAAAATCTGGGAGAGCCCATTGTTATAGATGGAGGGTGGTCATAATGTAATGGCTCGTCGGTGTATAATGCAGCCAACACTTATTTTGTGGTTTTTTAAATGTATATTATATGCAATTTAAAATAAAAGAACTTCTAAAGTTGATTATTTGAGCTTTTTATTTGTAGATATCTTAATTACATTAATGTTATTAAAATATTGTTCACTAAAATGTTCCATAAATATTTGTTAAACATTCGAATAACTAAATCGTGTGTACTCCGTTTTTCAGGGTTATGTATAAAATATTAAAGATATTGCTGCTTTCATTAAAATTCTTTGTTATAATTAGCTTACAAGCAAAAGCTTGAGTTGTATAACAATATACTTTAAAAATATAAAGTTAAGCGTAATTCACCAGTTAATAATTGTTTATGTCAAAAACACTCAAAAAGTTATTTCAGCAAAGAAACTAAGATAAGGTAAATTATCAAATCTCCGAGAAACGAATGAAGCCACTATTCTAACAAATTCAGTTCGATACTTTCAGAAAAGTTTATTTTTCCATTAAATCGATAGTAACAAATTAATCAATGTTAGATAAGATGAATAGATCGTTATTTAATGAAGCTCTTTGTTAAAATGTATACTTTAGTAGTAAACTGAAAATAATTATTAAAATTTGATAAAATATTTATTCCTTGCTATATATTAAATAATTGAAGCAGAGAGTGAAGTGAATAATCTTAAAAAAATTTATATATCGATCAAACTTATATTCATAATTTGTATCCTTATTATTTTAAGAGGTCCACTTTCAATAAGGTTATTTAATAATAATAAAGTAACATTCATAATTATATAAATTAATCGATGTCGTTCTAACTGGCAAATAATTCTCCTGGTTTTAATAACATTGCATTTAAATTCTTCATCTGGTCAAAATACGTAAGTGCATGCAAATAAATTAAAAAAAAGGAAATAAACTATCAGAATTTAAAGAGATCTATTCTAAAAGCTGTCTTTTTTATAAAATGCTTTTATTGGAAATTTTCCTAGGTTTATTTGAATATTTATTTCATAACAAAATTGTTTCTTTAGGTCATGCTTCTGATATCCAGTTTGTCTGCTTATGTTCATCAAAAAATCAGACCAATTTCCTTACGAAAAAAGAAAAGAAAAAAAAGGAAGAAAAAAAACGCCTTTTGAAGCTAAAGTTTGATTCAACCATTTAATGTATTAATGCTTTTCATTTTTTATTTTGCACATGTTTTTTTTTCTTTAATAGAGACATTTTTCTAGAAATTAGTATAATGTACGATGTGAACTAAATTTCGCATTATCATGTTAGAAGTAACGTGATATAAACGATATAAGGGATATTCGAAAAGTAAAAATAATGATTTCTTTTATGAGAAAGGGTTAATTTTGTGCTACATATGAATAAAGCAAACCAACATAAATGTACCCAAATATCGCCACAAAAAACTGGCACATAGATTTGGTTTCATGCAGAAAAATCTTATTCTGTATTAAAGTACAAAATGAAGGAGAAAAACTCTAAGATACAGAAGAAAGTTGGAAACATATTACAACAAGGAAATCAAGAAGTTGAGCATTAGAGTAGGGGGAACAAGTTTGAACAAATAAATAAGAGAAGAAGATAAGAAGCATAGTAAAAACCTCAGATGTTGAAGGATTGATTCGTCTCACCATTCTCTTCTTTAATTTCCTGGCTCTTCTTTTTTAAATATTTTTTTTCGTATGTAGTTGTCGTTGAACAGCCGGCGCAATTTTGGGTTTACGACTATTAATGTTCAGCTCCGTATCCTTATAATTTTGAACCAATCCAGAAGACTAGGAAACTCCAGGATATGTACCCCCAGAGGTATAATTTTTTATAGGAACATGGAGGACTTTGCCTCGACAGATTTGACGTGCATCAGTCAATGATTACTACACGGGAACTCTTCGGCCGTCAGGGATCGAACCCATGACCTCTTCGATATGAGCCCAGTGCTCCAGGCTTGGGAGGGCACTGGGGACCCCAATGTCCTCCCAACCAGGCTATCCCGGCCCTGAGTGCCTGGTTCAAGTTAAAATAAGCTATGTACTATTAAAATCAAAGTCTATGGAGAAAAGGTTAATGGTAAATTCGTTTAGAAAAACCGTAGAAAATTGCCATTCACAGAGGAGGCTTAATTAATATGTACTACTGAAGGTAATATGAACCGATAGTATTATGGTAATTGAAGCTGTCCTGTTAAGAATTATCCAAGTTTTTCGTAGTTTCAAAAAGTATTTTTTCCAGTGGTATCAAAGATAGTTTATTAATCTTTTAATTAATTGGAATTAAAAGAACCCTTTGCACTGCAACTTATAAATATTCTAATAGTAAAATGAAGGTCAGATAGAAAAATGGTCATACTGCAAAACTCTTATTAAGTACTAATAAAAATTCTAATTAAAAAAAGCATTTTGACTTTAAGAGCATCCACTGATAAGTGTATTTCGCCCAAAACTCAAAAACTGAAGGGTTAAGTAATAAGTACGAAACGTAATAAAATATTTAAAATATTGTATTGATATATTGGAGATTATTAACACTGCACCAATATTCATTAAGACTGATTTCGTAATGAATTAAGTGTTTTGCGTCCCTGATATGTACCGTAGAAAATTACTTGATAATTGAGAATTTCGACTTCCATGAGTTGAAATTGAGCAATGTGAAGTTATGCTAAATACATTTTGCGTTTATCCCATTAGAATGAACTACAAAAAAACGAGATTTGCTGTTTTTTCAACAGCTTAAAACCGCTGAAAGGGGCCACAAGTAATATTAAATTTTAAAAAAATTAATTATTACAGCTATATAAATTTAAAAACTTAGATAAAGAACCAAGTCAGTAAAATTTTCAGAAAAAAAAAACAAAAGTCTATTTTATTACCAATTTATTAGTAGGCAGAACTAATTATTCTTTGCTTTATTTTATTTACCACTTCCTAACTTAAAACAAAAATCAGACAAGCATACAAAAAACTAATGGGGATTAATTATGTTAAGATTAAAGTGAAGGTCAAAAACTGCTGTGTTGCATTAAACATATCCGACTTTATGTTACTTTCTTTATATATATATATATATATATATATATTAACATTGAAAACTATTATTAATTTGCGAAAATTAATAATAATTTAAAAAATTATATATTAATTTGTGAAAATTGCAGCACCATGAAGAATTCATGCCAATTGAACAGGACATACGTGAAAAAATGGTGAAATATAAGGTGAAGGGGAAGAAAGGGACATATAAAGGACTGTAAGGATCACTTGAAATCAGTTAATCATCTTCTGTTTTCTGTAAACGTTCAACCAATGAAAAATATCATTGAGGAGAGAGGGGAGTGTCAAAAGAGGGGAGTGCCATATCAACTAATGGCGGAGTTTGTACGAGTCCGTATCGTCGATTCGGAAAGGGGGATTCGGAGAAATCGCTCTGTAATCCCTCAACGATGATGCTTGGTTGAAAAAATTGATCACAGGAGAAATAAAAGAAGCCCTAGCAATGGCTCACGTAATAGTAGAACAGTTCAGTATAGAGTCTTCTCGTGTATTATCACAACTTTGAAGCAAAGCTATAGGTTTTTTGTTGTTTAGCTCAACGGTTCGTCACCATCTGCTTCTGTATCAACTATTCTAAAAAATTCCACGATTCAGGTTTCTTTGTCTCTGAACAACAAACTCCTCCAACTTTAATCTCAGCAGAACAGACCATGGCATTCTCAGGGGCAACAAATTGTTTTCTCCGATGAATCTCGCTACAATCTGTAGTACAATGATGAGAAAAATACGCGCCAGACGTTACAAAGGCGAACGTCTTTTTCCACAGTGTCATACAGCGTCATACCACACAAACGCGAGGCATCATGGTGTGGGGACCAATTGGGTATAATTGTCAAACCCTTCTATCAAATTACAGGAAACTTCAAAAATGGTCTATACATAAAGGAAATTGTGAAGGCAGAGGTTCTTTTCATCATTCAATGCATTCCGGGTACTATATTTCAGCTAGCTCGTTCACTTATTTCTAAGCCGAAAAAAATCACTTTTTACATACACACACATATATATATATATGTGTGTAATCACAGCGATTTAAATGTTTTCAAAGCACAAGCACGTTATATTTATCCTTTATCACCCAAGAACTTGATAATACTATTATAGCAGACAAAAATAAATAAATATAAATAAATATAAATATTACATTAAAAAAAAACATTCTTGGACGCTTCAAGTAACTTAATTCTGTAACACATCGATTTAAATGTTTTCGAAACACAAGCATATTTCGGGGAATTAAACATATTGTTAATCAATTAAAATATTAATCATAATTTTAAACAAATAAATGTGTGTTTATTATTCTGGTTATGTGAGTTTAACATTTACTATTAAACAAGTTCGTAAAATTCTTCTAACAAAAATTGTAGATGTCTTTGAAAAGTGGAAAAATAAATCTACCATATATATTCCTTTAGTTAATGGAAAAACAGCAGCCTTTTTTAAGTATCAGAAGCTTTATGAATATTTTATGTTGATAGGAAGGACTTATGGGGGAGCTTAATACAATATGAAGATTAGTAGTTTATATTGCAGAGCTTATTAAACGCAAACTCACTATTTCCTTCTCTAAATTTGTTTTCTACAGGAAATAAAGATAATAGAATATTGCGTTTTTCAAGTATTGAATATATTTTTTTCCCAATACATAAGAAAAGAAGATTATAGTAAATAATGGAAACCAGTATTTTTATTAGATGGTATATTGTCAGAAAATTAATCATCTTTATGTCTTTTGTAATTACATTAAATATTCAAAATTCATGCATTTTGTTTTAAAATAAAATTTTAAAAAACTTTATTGTGAAGTTTAATTTATTTTGCAATATGCTAAATGTTTATATAAGCACTCTTTTTTTAAAATTCCATTTATATTAATTCTTTTCACTTGGTTTACATTAAAAAGAAAAAGAATTTTTACTTAACGAAAGGAATCCAAGACTACCCGTGATTGTTTCTCAATTATCACTTTCTTTTTTTAAACTCGATAATTTTGTATAAAAAAATCTGAGATCATTTCACGATTAAAAATGTAATTATGATAAATTTCTATAAGCACAATTTGTAAGTATTTGTAAAATGAAGGTTTTAATGGTTTTTAGTATAGGTTTAAATGATTTGATAATATACCAAGTGGTTTACCTGAGCTTTCTTTTTTTTCTTAAATCTTTTTACTTTCATTCTTTCTACTTTATTTCATTAAGAAAATAAAAAATAATTTTTATTTCAAGGAGAATCCACCCCCTTCTGCACCGTTTTCCCAATCCCGTGATTGCTTCTCAATTACCATTAACAAAAAAAAGAAAAATTTTGTTTATAAAATATGCAATTGCTATAAATTTATGTAAGCATAATTTGTTAGATTGTTAATCGTAACGAAAGGAGGTGTTCTCTAAATATTGGGAAATAATTAATGATACTTAAAAAAATAAACTTGGGAACACACAATACGTCCTACATTGAAAAAAAAGCAAATGATGTAAAGGTAATTTTACTCGCTGTTGATATCTAACGAAACGATAATGCGACGATAACGAAGAAACGATAATGATATGTAATGATAACCTTATATCACATGAAATAGGAAATGAGTTTGTTTCTTTTAAGCTCTTGAGTTAGGCCTTTTAGAGTTTTTTAAATTTAAATAAACATTTTGAAAGGTTACAATGTTATATCTAACAACATTCTCCCTATCTCTCTAAAAAAATATTTCTGATATTAATTCAATTATTGCATAAATAAAATTAATGATCAATTCAAAAATTCATAATTAAAATAATTAATAATATAATATATAAATTATATTACAATTGTCAATAATAGTAATAATAATAATAATAATAATCAATTCATTATTTCATAAATAAGTTTAAATTTATTTTATAAATAAAATAATTAATTCATTAATTCAACAATAATAATTCATAGTTAACTATCCTTCATAGTTAATTCCACAACTACAATTCAGTAATAATTAACATTAATTCATTAATATAAAAATTCCTAAATTCATAAATAAAATACAATAAATAAATTTCATAAATAAATATGTCCCTTTAAGAACATTAAATTTCAACTATTCAGTTGCAGCATCAACGGCGTCGAAAACGAGTTTTCAGAAAAATATTATTATACTGTACAGTTACATCTTATACGTTATAAGAACTTTCAATTTACGACAACTATAATGTATATATATTCTCTCACATTTTATTTACTTTGTCAAAGTAAATATAAAAGACTCAATTTCATACATTGTAAACTCTGAATGTTTTGATGCATTATGATGAATAACCAAGGATTATTAACTTTCTCTAAGCAGAAAATTAAACTTTTTTACTTTATTTTAAGGATCAAAGCCTTAATCCACAAAACGACGTTTCAACAATCAAAATTCTATTTATAATTTAACTTGCATGTTTGGAAATAGCTAAATTCTCTCTTAACTTTCAACAAAAGCCTACACTTCACAATAATTTAACTTTGTTTTGAAGACAGGGGAAGTAGAAAATTGATTGGAGAGCATAGAAAATTAGTTTTCGATCAATAAAGAATTTGCTTTGATCGTGTTTGGAAAGAAACTCAATATCACGTATTTCGTTCGCAAAAATGATTGATCTTTTTTAAAAAATGTTGTTGATCTTGGTTAGGTAAAACTCCAGATGTAATTTTGAATGTATAAGGTTAGTAAAGAGGCAGTTTCTCAACATAATCTATAAGAATGGAGAATTAAACATTTTTTTTAAAAATTGTACTGGTATGAAAATAAATTCGTTTATAAGAATAGATAAATGTAAAATTATAAACATATTAGTTGTTGAAACAGGTGATGCTATGTAGAAAAAAAATCGACTTCGATTAAGTGATCTGTACAACCAGTTCGCAATTCTCGAAATTAGATTCTTGTGGTAACATTAATATTTTATAATAATTTTTATTGTGGAAGGCGGTACGGTATTACATATACCTCTTCAAATAGCTACCCCTCTATAACACAGCGTTCCATGATGCAACGCAGGGGCTCAAACCCGCTTCGCCGGTCACGATATCTACAGATCGATAAAATTGGTGCGATAAAATTCTGATTCTTAACCGTATTAGGTGAAAGTAATAAATAAACAGTTTTCTTACAGTTAACAGTTTGAATACCATCTAATTCAGGGTTATTTAACTATTTTGATAGAATATGGTAAAACAACGATTAAATAAATTGTTATTTCAACATTTTTTTCTAATAGTGAACAATAAGAAATTTCTGATAGTGTAGAATAATAGCTTTAATTTTTTAATATAATAATATATCCTTAGTAATTGATAAATAGCTAAACACTTAATTTTTTATTATGATTTTTTGCGATACAAACGTCTCTGTTCTTACATATATCTTTTTTAAGAATATTGTTTCTAGTTGTTTCATTATTTTTTGACTCTTGACGTTGTTAATTTCCTTAGAATTCCGGTCATTTTAAAGGTTCAACTCCCCGAAAGAAAAGATAAAGACACGAAGTACTATTTGACACAAAACCCATGATATTAAAGTCTATTAGGAATTTCTTTGAAAAATACTGTTTCTAGTTGTTTCATTATTTTTTGACGCTTGACGTTGTTAATTTCCTCAAAATTCCGGTCATTTTGAAAGTTCAACTCCCCAGCTAACGAGTATTTATTGACTTGCTACAATGTATTTAATGAATAATAAGCAAAAGCAACGCTATTTAAATAATATTCTTTTTTTGATTAATGTGATTTCGTTCGTCCAATGAATGGCGTCTGGAATAATTGTTGAAATCTGCTATCAAATACAACCTTATGTTCAAACTCTAATCCGCTCCTACATTTCGTTTTTCAGGCACTATAAAAGGAGAAAGATTTTTTGCCTACATAGGTTACGACATGGTTGAAACAAATGGCATTAGAAGTTTTTCTTCTATGGCGAATCCGGAATATTCTCATTTAATGTCTGTCCGAAAATGCAAAATATCAATCAGATTAAATATTAGTTCCAGTGGAATGTTGATCTCTTTTTCTCCTCTTGTTCTCGTTCTTTTATTGGGAGCTCGGAGGTGACAGGGGAAGTTTTTATTTTGAATATTTATCATTTTTGAGCAGGAAAATAAAAGGACGATAGAGGTCGAACAGAACTAGTTCTTTATCAAGATTAGCTGAACTATCTAGTGAAATATTATGCAAATTATGCAAGCATTCAAGAATATTTTATACCTTATATATTAGACAATATTTAAAAGATTTTTTTAAAAAAAATAAAATTTTTAATGGTCGGATTATTATGAATAATTGTTATTTCTAAGTTCTTAGATAATTCTCTAACATATATTCTCTGATTAAAATGATTAAATCTAAGCTCCCTTTGTATATCAATATTTTCAAACAGGCTTATGGAGGAAAATAATATTTTTTCTCCTACATTTGATTTTTGATTACGAGATCGCTTGGGGAGCTACTGTCAAAGTTCCAAGGAATCTCAGGGTTCCACGGGACTAAGTTAGAAGAATTCTGGTATAAAATATCTAAAATCAACAAGCAAAGCATGAAATAATAAATATTCCACA
Source organism: Parasteatoda tepidariorum (assembly GCF_982258835.1). Lineage (NCBI taxonomy): Eukaryota > Metazoa > Arthropoda > Arachnida > Araneae > Theridiidae > Parasteatoda > Parasteatoda tepidariorum. The sequence continues at coordinate 76,422,974 of NC_141761.1, forward strand.
CACTGTTATTATTTTCATTCTAAAATTACAAGAATAGGTAGTAGTAAAATAACCGGTAACAGTCTGTCTATAAAATTAACCATAAGGTTTACGATAAAGAACATTTTATACCTCTACGGTTTTGAAACCGTTTACAGCTAATATGATTAAACAACTAAAAATAAAAAATACGTGGTTTCTTAACCATAAAAAGAAATTTTACTGGATATTGGTGATACACTTTTTGCTAGGAAATGGACATTGGGTACTCTTCATGCATTGAAAGGAGTAAAGAAAATATTGTGGTGTCAATACTAGGACTTGAATCCCCATTCTGTTAGTCTTGATATTGACAGATTAGCTCTCTCGGCTATAATATGTTCCCTGCTTCAAGGAACAAAGAGGCTTTATTAGGTTAACCTAGTTGTTGCGATAAAATGATGGTTGTTTAACCGTATTTGGTGAAGGTAGTTAATAAACGGTTTTTCTCACAGTTAGCAGTTTGAATACTATCTTATCTATGGCTATTTGACTCTTCTGTATATAATATGGTAAAATAACAATAAATTCAATTGTCCTAGTAACCATTATAATTGCAATCATTTTTCTCGAGAAATTTCTATCAGTGTACATTTCCTAGATACATTATTGAATAAGTTATAAAAACTATATAGATTTTTTGTATCATGACTAAGCGAGGTATACAAAAATAATTCTAATGCTTAATATTTGCCTTAAAAAGCTTTTGTCATTAACAAAATATCTGACCAAAGTGGAAGTTAGATAAATTGTTTTAATTATTTAAGATTAATTATATTTTAAAATTAAGAAAGCAACTTTTCAGTTAAAACCTGTATTATTTAATGTTCGATTATGGGAAAAAATTAATTTCCCGCTAACCAAAATAATTTATTTTCATAAAGCTCATGAGATTTAAGTAGAACTAAAATCTAGTTTATTTAAATCTCATGCTTGCCTAGCATTAATATTTAGTCGTATAAATTGTGAAAAAATAATTTAAATAAAAAGTTTGAAAGAGCAAAATTATTTAAAATATATTCAGTGATATATTCCCTTGCTCCTTAAAAACATATATTGTTTTTGTCAAAATTAATATCTTAATTAATATTTTAACCTAGAAAAACTGCTTTTAGAATATCTAATTCGAACAGTCGAGCACATTAAGGTTTCAATGGATATGAAAAGAATTCTTTATATTTTCCTGATTTCTCTCGTTTTAGAAAAATATTTCGAAGACAATTAAATATTTATGTTAATAAAAAATACTCAGATCTTAAGAAATCTTTAAATTAATGTCTTAAGAAATGCAAGACATGATTCCTTAAAAGGTGTGACGAGGCGTGGTTAGAAAATGTCTAATCTGGTGTTTGGAATTATCAAAGTTCGTCCATGGGGTGTGGTTCTTCTAAGACACCACGAGTCTCCTCAAATTTACCAAGAATAGAGCTTCTTAATTTTATTTTTGCCTTCCATCCATCTATTTACATTTTCGTGGTGACCTAAATGCTAATAATGGGTATTAAAATTCAATAACCTGAGATTATCTTAAAGAGGACAAACATGAGAAATGCGGATTATAGAATAAGTAATACCACGGCTTTTATCATAGCCTAATTAATATTACATTGAACATGGTACCTGATACAATACTGGAATGAAGTATCTCTAGTTTGAAAGTCATTTGTTATAGAAAGTAGATTTCTAAGAAATTTCATAGGGTAATGATTGTTTGGTGGTGCAAGGCTTAATTAGGAAAGCACAATTTAAGTTACTTAGTTAAAGCACAGTTTAAACAAGTCATGAACAAAGCAAAACATGTTTATTTTGTGATATTTTAGCATGTTTTCATTTTGCGGTTGGGAAAAGTAAATTTTTCATTTAAGTTTAATTGTTAAAAACATTATATATATATATATATATATATATATAAATATATATATATATATACATATATATATATATATATATATATATATATATATATATATATATATATATATATATATATATATATATATATATATATATATATATATATATATATATATATATATATATATATATATAGTATATATACGATGGTTGTTTTTTAAATAAGAGCGGTTCAAATTATATTTACGTTTCTCTATTTTTCTACACAGTTGCCAAGCTTGTTTAAACATTTATCATACCTTACTACTAGCTTTTGAATACCCTCTTCATAGAAACTTGTCGCTTGCTGCGATTCCCAAGAGGTCACTGACCTTTTTATTTGTTCGTCTTTGCTGTAGCAGTTTCTAACAGATCGTACAGGCTACATTGTGTTTTATATATATATATATCATTGTTACCCAAAGAATGAAAAACAAAGCAAACATAATAAATAATAATTTAGATAGATAAAGACCACTTCAAAAAATTCTAATTTCCCAATTAAATAAAATACTTTACTGATATAGAGGAAGTTTGGATAAAAGTTTTAATATTAGTTTGGCAAAATAAAAACAAGCTAAGCAATTAACAATTTCAATTTCGACGTCTGATCATGTATGCATCAGAGTTGAAAGGTATGGAACAGTAAACAACGAATCACATGAGTAAAAAGTTAGCAATGATTTCAGAGTTCATCCAGGCATCAAAAAATTACACATTTATGTGTTCCATAAGCATTTGGTTCCACTTAAAGTGTAGCGTCTTTCATGGAAGTTTGATTGTTTGCTGGAGAAATACTTTTGTCTAATTGACCTCCCCCCCCCCTGAAAGTCTTAGACATGCTCTACCTTTCTATCTTGCAGATAGATTCGGAGAACATCGTCTTTTTCTATAAGCAAAGGCACTATGTTCTATTCCATCCCGTGGTATAAAGGAAATGATTTTGAAATCAGACAAAAACAGTATTAGAGAATCCCCCGAAATCACTGAAATGAAATACGATTCATAATGCAGATGATACACAGTTTCATCAAATATTTCAGAGTTGGTATTTTATCGAAATCCGCACGAGTTTGTAAAAAAATGTCAAAATTAACGAATTGCAGCTTTAGGATTTCTGAACTGTTGAAAATGAGAATTTATTTCCAAGAGTTATTAATTAAGTCATTATTTTATACAAGTATCATTATTTTAGACTATTGTATGTCATAAAAGTAAATCACCATGCTTTCTAGTATGTAAACCTTAAAAATAAGGAAAAATATAACTGCAAATCGGGAAATTTATAGCGACAAGGAAAATATCGATGTAAATTTGCAGGTAATTGTTCATAAAACATATTAATTTCAATGTCTGATATGATAAACATAAATAATATAAATTTAATTTGAAATATATGAACTATTTAACCATAACAAATACATCATGTATGCGAGGTGTACAGAAAAATATTTCTTATCATGTACCAAACTCTTTTTTCACAATTAAGACTTGTAGTATCAGGGTAAAGGGAACAGAACACTTTTTAAAAAATAATATCATGACCATTTGTCCTAAAATATTTTGCAAAACATTTGAAAAAGTACTTGGAAAATACATGTCCTCTATTTAATAAAGGATTCATTTTTTATCACAGTCAGCAATTATCATATTTTGTTAAAGATAAAGAAAATAATAAATATTTTTATAACGCTTTCAAAGATGGTTGTAAAAGTATTAGATTTAAATCTTTGCAAGATTATTTTTCTAGAAAGACTACGCATCAAAATACATTTCCTAAATTTATTCAATTCTGTTCTCAACAATAAAGAAAATGAAATAATACTTTCAGAAACTAATGGTTCTAGTGTACTAAATAGAAAATGTTTGAATACTTTTTCCAAAAAGTTTTTGGAATATGTATTTAAAAATACTGAATAAAATCAATCATTTAAGAATTGTTTACATATTTTTGGTCGAGTGATTATCAAAGATTGTTTGACCATAGTCTCAAAAGTTTTCCAGAAGATTTTGAATCCTTCTTTTTAGGTTTCGAAAAATAAATACCAAGCTTACAGACATGAAAAAGTATATCATTTTACTTTAAAATATTGAAAGCAATTTTACATTCAGAACATAAAAAAATCGTATGCTCGATTGATTCACAATATTGAACATGAAACCAAAATGATCTTTCACTTCTCGTTTATATTTTCAAGGAAGAAACATGGTCGATGACTTATGAGAAATTCTTCCAAAATATAACCAATGTATTGCTGTTTTTTCCTTTGAAACCTAGCTCTATATAAATGTTTCTCCTTTATTGGGAGGGCATTTTTCTTGGAACAGAGTATTCAATTTTAGAAAAAAATATTGCATCACAAAAACACGATACACATTTCCCGAAATGTATTGCCCATTGAAATTTAGTTCTAAAAAATAAATATTTTCCTCTGAATGTTTTGAAAATGCAATTTTATACAATAGTAAACTTATTGCCAATTAACATTAAATTGAAAATTTTGAAAAGGATTGATATTATTAAAACTCTGTTCTTATTTATAAATGTGACTAGAATTGTGCCACCCCTGTTTGGTGTAACATTTCAATCCTATAATGACTTCCTCCATTCTCTTCACATAGCTTCGTTAACTCATACTTGTTTAACAGATATCAAAACATAATTGTCTAGAATCTTTATTTGAGTGACATTCCCGTGCGCTGATTAAAGTAAACAATTTGAAAGCTAAGAAGCATGCAGATTAGATAAGGATATAAATATTAGGAACTGATGGTTTCTGTATTCGATTCTTCATTTTTTAAAAAAGGAAGCAAAAAGCATTTAGTTTACTATTGATTTTATATCACATCAACTAGGCCTGTCTAATGAAGCCACTTAGTTCCTTAATACTGGGCATGTATTATAGCCTAGAGGGTTAATCTGTCAGTTTCACGACCGACAAAATAGGAATTTGAGTCACAGCGTTGGCCACACACGATTTCTGCCATTCCCTTGAACACATGACGAGTTTCCAGTGTCCTGCATTCTCCAAAAAGTATAATTTTTTCCATCTCTTACTATAGGTGAAACAAACCAGATAAACTAATTGTACTACATTTCAGTGCTCATTTGATAAACCACAACTCAACCACAACATTACTATCCAGTCCCTTACCTAACGAAAAGGCTAGTTTAAATTTCCAGTTGAATTTCTTTTTTCATGGTTTTTAAACCATGCTAGTTGAAAATGGTTGGGAAAAAAATGTATAGCTTTGTATTAGCTATTTTTAACCATGCAAGCATACTTGTTGAAAACGTACCGTAACTTTACCGTAAATTGAATGGACAGATAACTGCCGGTTATTTTTAGAATGAAAATGCTAACATTGTATATATATATATATATATATATATATATATATATATATATATATATATATATATATATATATATATATATATATATATATATATATATATATATATATATATATATATATATATATATATATATATATATATATATATAAAGAGAGAGAAAGAGAGAACAAATACAGAGAAAACATGAAAAAATATAATAACAAGAAGAAAAATTGTAAAAAAAAAATTTTTTTATTGTTTAAAAAGTCATTCATACTAAAAAAGATTAAAATTAAGGAGCCGGAAAACAAAAATAATGAAGGAAAAGAAGCTCGTCATTAACTTACACGATTATATCTGCAAAAAAGATGCTTTCTAAGATTGTATTAATCTAGCCAAAGAGAAATATATCAATGCATAGTGTGAGGAGCACCCAAACAATTTGAAACGAAAATGGAACAAATTAAGTAAAAGGTACGAAATAAAACAAATCATGCAAACAATAGAAAATAAAATGGAAGAAAAACACAGAATAAAATACAAAATGTTATATATAATGCAAGTAGCGAATTCAAATGAACTTGCACATACTGGTATCTCTCAAAAATAATTTTAAAATATTTTCGTAACTAATTCGCCTAATTACAAAATATGAAACATTGAAGCGTAAATAGATGGTAGAAGGATCATTTTATGGCGTGTTCTTAGTGCAGCACTGAAACGTGTTTGAATTGTTAGTTACCTTGAATTGGCCAAAAAATGCCTGAACTCAAGTAATAATATTATACTGGATAATTTAAAGTTTTGAATTAATAAGGTTGATTTTTAATTATACAATTTTAATGATTTTAGAGACATTATAAACATTTATAAGAAACCACGAAATTGCAGGAATTGGATTACCGCATGGTTGGTTAAAAATATGAATTTCGTCAACAAAGAATTTCTAAGTAAAATTATTAATAATAATTACATACAATTTATTATTTTTAATTTTCGGTGAATCTGCAATTTTCGTTAACTTGGACATTCCTTTTTGTTTGTGAAGAGGAATGTTTTCAAAACTATGCTACCTGAACGAAGCCCTATTAATCGATCCATGCCTCAAGAGCGTAGAAGAGAGCTACTGATGTTTTAGGAACACCAGAGCAACGGGAAAGAATACTGGAAACCAATTGAATACACACTGCTCAACCCCGTTCGTCTGAAATATCCGAACATAAGAAGCAAAAATGGGAAACGATAAAGAACGCACTTCTCTATCCAGTGGTGAATATAGTCTCAGTACAAGCGTCGTTTTTAGAAAAAGAGTTCAATCATTCATATTTTGCCGTACTCTCAAATTCAAATATAAAACAGCTGGAACTTATTTACCAACCAAGCCATTATCACTGTTGATATTAGGTCGAACTAGCCAATCAAAACTTTCTTTGTGGAATTTCTTGTGCGTCTCGCCTTTGTTATGATCATCAACAAAGCACAAAGGCAGTCATTACAATTACGTAGAATAAATTTGGCCAATCAGTGCTTTTCTCATGGGTACCAATCGTCCTACCTATACAGCTTCGGCAAACTTTCTAACTTCGTTGTGTACGCTCTGAACGAAATTACAAAAAAAAATTTTGTGTCGAAAATTATTGTATCGAAAGTATTTGAATTAGCATATTTTTAACAAAACGTGAAATTATCAAAGAAGTTTCTGTAACATATGAACATAAAACCATATTAAAATTACAACTCTCACTTATGCACTACCTCTTTTATGCACCTTTTTCATTTATACGACGATTTTTATAGGTCCCAGTACATTAGGTAGGGAAATAATGATAAACATCCTTCGTTTATGCGTCGCTCTAAAAATAAAATTTTCAATTATGCGCCGAAATGTTAGGCTAACATTTTAATTTTTTTTATCCATTAAATATTTTTTTCTTTTTCTAAAAAAAATGTTTTAAATTAAAAATGAAGCAAATAAGCAATCCTTGTTACAGATAAAAAGAAATATATGTTGTTAGATCCCATTGAATTTTCTTCCCCCTGTGACCTTTTCATTTTTGCTGATTCTGGAAAGTCATTCTTTCTAGAATTTTGAATAGTGAGTCTTATCTGTTGCACCAACAACAATGAAAGCCCATTCATCTTTAAGAAAATGACCATTCCTGTTGTCCAGAAGTTAGTTTTACTCCCATGCTGTTTTCTAGAAAAGAAAGACACCTGGAATACGGAAGATGAAAGAGATCGCGTTTACTTACTTGCAGTCAAATGGACATCATGAGTAAATAAAAGGAGGTGGTCTGTTCCTTACAGTATTTCAACTCTATGGTCTGTTCAGTGACAGTAGTAATGGAACAACTTAATGTGCAGCATATTATGACGTCAAGCACTTTTCTTAGAAATTTATCATGTGATGTTTCACCCCCTCCCATAAAACTCAAATTTTTCGTGAAGAACTGTTCATTTATATCTAACTGAAACTTGTGGACGATGAGAACGTGGTGGATGATACTGACGAAGATGATAAAGTTCATCCAAATCACACAGCAGTATTGGAAGCTGTAGACACTATTCGTGACTATTTACAATTTAATTTAGCTTCAGAAACTACCCCTTATCCCATATATATGAACTGTAAGAAACTGTTTTTGAAATACGTCGGCAAAAACAAATACAAACATGTATTAAGATTAATTCGTAAGAAAATAAATTGTCTTAAGGTATATTAAATTTTTTCTTTGTATAATTATAGTAAATACCAAAACAGTATAAATATTAACATTTTATCTTTAGAAACACATTTATTCATATTGTCATTGCAATTTACGTTGTGTGTTAGAATTTTGAAGTTTTTCACTTATGCGCCTCCTTCACTTATGCACTTTTTTCTCTTGGCCCCTTACACCGGTGCATAAGTGAGAGTTCACTGTATATAAATTAGTTTTGTTTTGATTTACGTTGTTACCTTTAAATATAATTAAGATTGGAGGTGCTGCGACGCACACACACTGCAAAAAAATTATACTCAAATATTACGAATATACTTCGGTCTTGATAAAGACCGTTTCTTGGTATATGAACGGGTAGAAATCTCAATGTGACGAAATAACTACCATCGTTTCTTTAAGGAAACAGCAAAATTATAGAAATATTGCGTCAATCTATAATTTTCCTAAAATTAAAGAAAATTTAAAAATAAAACCTCGTAGTACCTAATGTGTTCAACATTTCTAATATTTACTCAATCGTGGACACTTTATTGTCAGTAAAATGTCGCTCCAGCAACGTGATAAGGAGAACTAGAACAGAGAGGTAAATTACGCCTAATTCCGAAGCGAGATCCAAACACGGGATCATCTTGGTGCGATGCCTCCTCTGTAACTGCCATACATGCCGGTCAGCTCATTCCGTTACTTTATATTCGATCCTCTAGTTTTCATTCTAGTCAATAATCGCCCGCAATGCACTTCGATGCAGTTTCAAGTATAGGAAACAATTTCTCAATGTAAAAGTTTACGTTTCGTCACAAATCACATTTTCGTCATAAAATACCTGTCAAAATTAATGAAATAAAGCCCAAGGATTTTTAAAGTGTCAATGCGAGCTTTATTTTTGAGAGTGCATGGTACAGCTAGTTACAAATAAATCACTTTCAAAAAGTTACGCTCTAACTCTTTACATAAATGATATGAAAACAAACTCTAAAGCTAATTTATTCTTCTCACAAAATGGTTAAAAATTTCATAAATATTAATCTGAATGAAAATCATTAAAATAATTTCCGCAATACGTCACAAATCACGTTTTTGTCATAAAATACTTGTCAAAATTTATGAAATAAAGCTCAAGGATTTTCAAAGCGTCAATGCGAGTTTTATTTTTGAGAGTGCATGGTACAACTAGTTACAAATAAATCACTTCCAAAAAATTAATCTCTAACTCTTTATATAAATTTTACGAAAACAAAATCTAAAGCTAATTTATTCTTCTCACAAAATGGTTAAAAATTTCATAAATATTAATCTGAATGAAGATCATTAAAATAATTTTTATTCTTGACGAGATTTTTAAATTCTCTTTATAATTATTTTTATGCATTGCGTTTATCAGTCAAAAGAAAAATAATGACAAATCACAAAGGAAAGTAATGAAGTGTTTTGAAAGAAAGTGGCTTAGCCTTCATTTACAACATTGGATACGAGCAGGCTTTCCTTCGCTTCAAAAAAATAAATAAATACATAAAAAAGGAAGAATCTCCTGTTTTTGAAGCTTAGTGATTAATGTTCTTGCTGAGAGATTATTTCTTTAGAAATGTTCTGAATGGAAATGTTCCATTATTTATAAATAAATTTTTAAAAAAATGCGTTTTTGTCAAAAAATGAGAGTAAAACACTCAGGTTTTAAATCATTCTTTTTGCGCCAATTCAAGCATATTTAGAAGATTTAACGTGACTGCCAGGAAATAAAAGAAAGTTTATGGGTTTTCGGTTTTATGATAGAGGACACCTTTTTTAGCTATGGCCTCTCCATCAATCTTCATGTAAATCTCATCTATGATGGTTCATTTATTTATAAATATTAAATATCTTGATAAATGGCAGTAAAAGTTTTGATACACATAAGATCTATAGTATCCTGTTACGTATAATTTTTAATAAAAGATACCATTGTACTATGTAATTGTTGCTGTTGTAAAGTTACGATTGTAAATTAAATTTCTTATTGCAATAAATCGGATTCGTATGATAAAATTTATGAGAATATTTTTTATAACAACTATGAATTAATTTTAAGTACGCCGAGGAAAAAAAGTATGGTTAAAACTATCAGAATCTGCTAAAATTTACCATATTTCTGGCTCTGTGGGAGCACCAAAATTCATGGTATTTTTAGAAAAGTGCTTTTCTATTGATTTTGGTAAAATTAACAATTATATATAGTCTTATAATACGTGATAAATTTAGAAAATGTGGTGATATTTAGTAATTTGAATATGATAACTTACAGTATGGCATAAAAACATTTTATTCGGTTTAAGTTATTTTTCAGTTTTGTATTTTTCTACTTAATTTGCTGTAAAAACGTAATTTTAGGTATACCATATTAACAGAAAAATTGAAAAAAAGGACAGTTTTAATACCGTATATTTTGTATTGCATCAACAGAATTATGTTTTTTTTTTAACACGAATGTCATTATCATACAATTATTGATTAGTTTTAAGCACCTAGATGAAGTTTTTTTCTTATACACTCGCTAAAAATTGCAAAAATATATCTATAAAATGTATCTGAGTAATTTTAATATTTGTAATACATTTCTTGCGTAATTGCAGTGAATTTATAGAATAAAAAAACATTATTGGGCATTATATGAGCGTGGTTTTATTTACTATAAAATAATGTTGTAATTGTAAAACTAGGGTGCAATAATAGCCTATACGAATGTATCGGCATTAATATAAATGGGTATTAGATCATGATATTTGTATCTCATAATCTCATAAAGATGTGTGTGATAAATACTTTTTTAAAACATGCAAACATGCAATAAGTGTGATAAATTAGATAAGGATGTTTTTAATCATCGACTTAGATAAAAGTTTGTAAGTATTCACATTATTTATAATGAAAATATTAAATGCTTTAAAATAATTAAATTTCTTTATACCATAACCTTGTTCATGTAGAAAACAATTCTGCTAAAATTACTGTACTGCATGATAATGACATTTATGGGGGGGAAAAATTTAAAACATATTTTAGTCAATAAAATAAAAATATACAGTATTTAGACCCATTCATTTGATAATTTTTTTGTTAAATTTTTAATGGTTTACCGAAAATTTTGATTTTCAAAATCATAGTTTATATCGCCCCACATTTAGTAAAAAGGACAACGCTAAAAATTAAATTTAAACAAATTAATGACTTTCATGTTATGCCAGAAGGTGATATAATAAAATTGCTAAACTTTGACAAATTTTCGAAATTTTATTATGCATTATAAAACCGCATTTTATAGCTACTTTTATCAAAATTATACCAACGAGTTTTGGTAAATATTACCGAACTTTCTGGTGTTCCCATTGAGGCAGAAATACTGTAATTTTTACTATATTCTGGTAGTTTTGACCATACTTATTTCTCAGTGCATGATTTATTTCATACACGATTAATTGTTTAAACATAAAACTACTTTTATTAGAGATTTTTTTTAACAGTGAATTGATATTAATTTAGAGATGCAATTTAAGTCTTTTTTTTCCGAATTGATGCATCGTTTTCTCTTTCCTAAATAAGTAGAATTATACTACCGTATAATTAAGGTATTAAAAAATGGAGAGAGAAAAAACTCTCGCTGTATGTTTCAATAAAAAGTAAAAATTTAGACACTGATTATAATGATTGTATTTAATGATTATATAATGATGCATAATGATTGTATTTAATGATTGCATAATGATTGTATTTAATGATTACCTAATAACGCATAATAATTGTATTTAATTTTTATTTTTATTTTCTCAAGGCTAATTCAAATTTCAAATCACTTTCAAAACTGAAAAATAAAATAATACAATTACCATACAATGCCGTTACAAATATTGTACAATTTAACCACGGAAAATTGATGCTTCAAAAAATTATGTTTTTAGTCTTGTTTCAACATTGTGGATACATTTATCAAATCTACGGAATAAATTAATCTAGAATATTACATCTGCGTCAGAGCATATTACACCATGTACAGATGTCTGTATACAAATAAAAAAATATGTCGTAACCAACACTTGATTTTGTCATGTCCTACACGGCGAAAAAAAAATCTGATAAATTACCGCACTGTATAATACATGGTAATGACATTTCTGATACAAAAAATACATATTTTTTTAATTTTGTTTAAACAAACCATAATATACTGCTTTTAAACCGTTCATTTGGTAATCTTTCCGTTCATATGCTAGCGATTTAATGGAAATTCTGGTTATAAATCTGATTAAAATGACGGTTATGATACCAAACGTTTAGTAAGAAAATACAATCTTGTGAAGTAAATATATCCAAAATAAATATGGTCGAGAAATATGGTTGCTATTTTTACCTAAATCATTAACAAAGTGCTTCGGTGAGAATTACCAAGCTTTTCGGTGATCCCACAGAGCAGAAATGATGATAAATTCGACCAAATTTTGATAGTTTCGGCCATACTTTTTTCTCTCAATGAACTTTACTCTTATACCGGAATATTGAAGACCTGAAACATTTAAAACAATAAATGTTCTTTCTTAAAAGTTGCATGAAAAATTAATTTCAAAGTGAAATAAAATAGAAGTGCATAAGAGACATTGTTCGAACTCTTTGAATTTTAACCGCAACTTCAAAATAGCTGACACAAACACTTTATAGAAATTTTTTGCCCTTTAACGAAAACACTTTTGTGAAAAAAGAGGCTTGTTTGCTTTTATTACGACTAAATTTGAAAAAATTCATGAGATAGCTCAATATGCGATATTATATATAATACAAAATCAACTTCACATCACAAACTTTAAATAAAGAGATAGATTTTGAAAATAAAAAATGAATTACACGAAAAGGCAGAAAAAATATATTTCCAAAGCTTTATATTATTCTTTGTTAAATAAATTTTAAAAAGATAAAATTATGTTTGTGTTCAGAAGGATCTTTTTTATAATTTCTCAGTTTGTTTCATAATAATCATGAAAGAAAATAAATTAAAAGTTTAAAAATCAAGAAAAACTAAAACATCAAACAAACAAAACATAAACTACAAGTTGAAAAAAGTTTCCTCAAATTCTAAGATGATTTTATTTTTATTACAAAATACTTAATTTTGAAATTTTTTTTTAATGTTTTTGTAATATCATCAAAATATTCGAAATATTGAACTTATTTTGTTTATATTAATTTTAAAAAATTTATTTTTATAATGATTATAGAGCCAAGAGAATTTAATTTATTTAGTGTAAAATATATTGAATTCTCTTGATACATATTGTCCTATATATGTAGGAGGTTCCCGAATTCATGATACAAACTTTAAGGATAGGTACAGGACATCGTAATAATCATTTATTGCTCAGGAATGTATGGGCGCATGAGACGCAGTGAGGCGCAAATACAAAAAATAAGAGACGAAAGGAAAGACAAAGTGTTATTGAAAACGTCGTTGACAAGTGTAATGATTAAAATAACTGTTCAAAATTGCGTTCACCAGAAGCGATACGTGCTTGACAATTAAATCTTTGGCATCGGTAGAATGATTGTAGTACACATTCAAAGATGCCAGGTATTTCACCAACACGCGCAGCAGCTTTAGATATTCGAGCAACGAGATCTTCGTCTAAATCAAGTGGAGTCGCATAAACAAGATTCTTCAAATGTCCAAATGAAAAGAAATTGAGGCTCGATAAATTGGAAGATCAGGGTGGCCAAAGGACAGGTCCACCACGCACAATCCATCGCGCCCCAATCTCGGCATTGAGGTAAGTGCTCATATCAGTGCTGAAGTGGCCTGGCGTCTCCTCATGCTGAAATCACATGTGGTTATGATTTGGGATCAGAACATACGGCAATAGTTCCGGTAACACCTTTTCCAGAAAAATAAAATAACATTCGCCATTAAATAGCGTCAGTAGTAAATATGGGCCAATTCAAAAGTCGTTGACAGTACCAGCTCACACATTCACCCAGAATTGCTGCTGATACGCATGTGATCACGCCACGTTGCATGTGGATTCTCGGTTGCCCACAAATGCGAACTGTGCGCCTTAAAGACACCCTCTCGTGTAAACGTCGCCTCATCTGTAAATAGCACATGAGCTGCAAGTCCGGCTGCGGCACACATTAATGCCCCCCCCCTACTGGCAGAAGTTCAGGCGGAGAGCCACTAGCTGAAGTCAGGCCACTGGCAGAAGTCTGCCAGATTCAAAGCTTATACTCGCTGAAAATTAAAGGGGTGAAAGCGATTTTCCTTTAAAACTATACAAACGGTGCGATGACTCTGACCAACGTGATAAGCAATAACTCTTTTATTTGAATCGGGTCTAACAGTCACAACGTCCAGGATGCTTTCTTCCAGACTTGTACTACGTACACCTCTTAGTCGAATAGATTCATGTGTGGTGACGTGGAACGAACCTGTTTCAAGAAGTTGGCGATTTAAGACTGAAAATTCTATGATCAGACCTTAGTGATCAGGAAACTGCCCGTGATACATGCTCTGCTGTTACCATTTGTACGGCAGTACATGTAATTCCGTGTCTGCTTTTTAGGCATACGTAAAGCGTACCATCGTAGAGTATCACCATACGTAAAGTGTCTTAGACGTCAGTACAATTGCGAATGGCACTTTTCCTTACTGAAATGCATCATGTTGAACAGCGACAAGACATCTACTGCCCTCTACTGGCAAAGCAACCAACCGATAGTTCCATTTCACATTTTTTTTATTTCTCCAGTCTGAATATACGAAATTCAAACATTTTCAGAAAATCTGAACTTTAGTATAGTTAATATTTTATCACCTTGAAAGCTATGAGGTTTACAAAAATACTTTAAAAATATGTTAAGATAATTCTAATTTCAATATTTCACAATACTTTTAGACGTCTTATATGAAAAGAGTAAAACTAAATACTTAAATTGGATGATGCCGCTTTTAAAATTGCGCCCCCAGTTTATTTTTATATCGATTACTATATCTATTTATTAACTTAGATATTTTTATTTAATCGGCAAGGGATTTGACTTACTTTGTGCAAATATTTCTAATTGTATTGTGTTTCTCTGTTTATATTTTACCATATTACAGTTAAAAAAACATTGAATGCAATAAAGAACTCAAAAGAAAATACAATCATGTCATAATTGAAACCGAAGATACCATTTATGTTTTTTTCTAGCCCGACTAAGTGTAAAATCTTTTAGTGTAAAAAATATAAAGAAAAACCTCATAAACAAGCGTGAAAGCTGAAAATTCTGTCTTGAAAAATGTTCTGATTAATGAAAGTGAATTAATTAATATCGATTTTTTTTTCGAAACAATTCTTCCATATGGAGAAATAAAAAATGGGCTAAAAATACTCTACGTTTGTCTTAAACCGATAATGACATTCATTCTGCTTCGCTGCAAATCTTATTATTGGAAAAAATGAAAAAGGTATCATAAACTTGATACAAGAAAGGTAAATTAACTCTAGGCGTCTCTCCTTAACTTTATTTACTTCTCGTTTTATGGAAGTTTATTTTCCTTCTAGCAAATTTTGTTAAATTTATGTTGAAATATTAACTTATAAATTTTTAAATAGTTTGCCTCGGAATTAATTTCTAAATTTAGCTAGCATAATTATTCTTTTAGATTGAGGATATGTTTATATATATATATATATATATATATATATATATATATATATATATATATATATATATATATATATATATATATATATATATATATATATATATATATATATATATATATATATATCTTAAGCTAAACTTTGTCCGAAGATCTTTCTTAATGATGATCTGAAGCACAATACTGTCACAAGCGTTCATTATCGGAACAATCCGAATTTATAATCGGAGGGCAGATCGTTCTAGTAATCATTGAACCTCCATGCCCCACTACTGCATTGCTCAAGCTTGAGTGAACTTTTTCGACATTAAAACCACGGAGAACATGACATTAAAGACGACTGATGTTCGCCCTAAATTTTGATTCCAAAACATAACTAGCTTATTCACACACTATTTTACCAAGATTCACTTCAGATAGCAGATGACTGTAATAATTTAAGCACACCGGACAAAAAATTAGTCCCCCTTGGAGAAATCATGAAAAACATCATTTAATAAGGTGTAGCACCGCCTGTGAATTTGATAACCACCTGGATTCGGTTGGGAAGAGTTTGCAAGGTTTCACAGATATTTCAAATCCAGTTTAAGCCACACGCTGAGGAATTGATCCCGCAAATCCGCCAAATTGCGAGTATGATAATTTCGGCGTTTTACCTGTTGTTCCAACAAGTCCGAAAATTTTTCAATGGTTTTCAAGTCGGGTAATTTTGCAGGCCAGTCGAGATGCAATTGAATGTCTGACTGTTCATAAAGACAGTCACGTGTTCTTTCAGCCCGATGAACATTGTTTTCATCTTCAAAAATAGGATTATCGACAACATGCTCTTAATGAAGATGTTGACTGAAGGGCAGCACCTGATCATCCAGAATGTTCAAATAAACTTGTTGGTTCACGTTAGTGGCCATCTCAGAGAGGGGACCTAATCCATAATAAGAAAAACACCCCCGGAACAAGACAAATCCACCCCTGGCTTTTACGGTACACAGTCAAGATGAAATGCTTCATATGATCTTCGGTGCACTGGACGACTTGCGTCATTTGAATAAATGCAGAAAGGTGATTCTTCACACAATATTACATTCCACCAGTCAGCAATTGTTCACGTTTGGTGACTTCTAGCCCACCTGAAGTCGCACAACTTTATGTGCCTGTGTGAGCAATTACTTCTTACGAGGTGTTCGAATCTAAATGTTCATTGCATGCATCCCCCGTGGCAATATTCTTTCCTTAATCTAGGTTGGGATGGACTTTCATTCACTAAGTGAAGTAATTCCTGTCTTGTTTGGAAAGGATTTTGATTGATATGTCGTGAAATACGTCTCCTGTTCCTTTCATGCGGGATCTTCTTCCGACTACAATTCTGACGTCGTCTTTTAATACCACGTGCAATGCACCACTGCTTGTAGACACGTTGAACAATCAGCATCAAAACGCCAACATATCCAGCAACTTCATCCACCGCATGACCATGGGCACGGCCAAACACAATTGCCCTATTTTGCCACACTGTCACATCCTTACACTTACCCAAATATACACACAATATCTGCTTAAAACAAAAATATCTCACTGATGGTTACTTGCCCTAGATGACATGGAGGCAGTGAATGTTGTCATACAGCTTGTATTGTTGCCAAATGGTTCAAAGAACATGACCGCGACTTTACCTTGTTTCGTTGGTCATCACAATCACCAGATCTCAATCCAACTGAGATTTTGGGGGATGAGATCAAACGGTTCATCATACAGCTGGATCCAAAGCCATCCAATCTGATGGAAAGGCAAACTGTAGTTCATCGTACATGGGGTCAAATTCCTCCTGCCACCTACCAATATCTCATAGAATCCATGCCAAGAAGAAGTCAAGCAGTGCGAACAAAAGATGGGTCCAACAGTGTATTGAGAGGTCTGACATAATTTGGCCACTCAATGTGATTATATATATATCCATAATTCTTTACAGTGAATGCATTTTAACTATATACACCGAAGAGTCATTACATTATGACCACCCTGCTAATAACGTGTAGAATCACCTTTATCCCTCAAAACTGGTAGCACCCACCGTGGCATTGATTTCACAAGGTGCTGATAGATAGTCTGAGGTACCTGGTACAAAGCGCTCACCAACTGGTCCTGCAATTCCCTCACATTGCGAAGGGGTAGCGTGGTAGCACGAATTTGGTTTTCCAAGTAGGACCACAAATGCTCTATTGGATTAAGGTCAGGTGAATTTGGGGGCCAAGACATGACTTGAAAGTCATTAGAATGTTCCTCGACGATTCGACCCTTATGACATGGTGCATTATCCTATTGGTAAACACCATCCCCCACAGGAAAAACTGTTGCCATGAATTGGTGAACCTGGTCTGCAACTATGTTCAAGCGGCCTACTGACTTCAGGGATTGTTCTATGAGGATTATGGGTCCTAATGTGTCCCATGAAGACATTGTTCCTGGGCGAGAATCCATGAAAACCTGGGTGATCCCATTGTTATAGATGGAGGGTTTTCATAATTTAATGGCTCTTCGGTGTATGGTAAAATTAAAAATGACAAAATTCATCTCGAATCTCAATACTTGATAATTTATTCTAATATTAAATAATCGCATCCATTTGTTCTCAAATCACACTGATTTAGTCAAAATTTACATTCTTCATTAAACAGGAGAGTATTCGCACTAATATATTTATCTGATTGCATTCGAGCAAAATTGCTATACATCCCTTTGAAATTCAACGTAAATCTTAATGATAAACTCTTAAGCCTAAAATGGCACAGGTATGTTTATTTCAATGGATTCATCATTTGAATTTATTATGCCCGTTTATTACCAGAAATCTCGTTTCAGTTTTAGATTATTTATCTCACTCTTCTGATTTATAGGCTTTTGAAAATCTATGAGATGAACCGAAAAACATTTAATATTTATAAAAGTTAATTGGCAATGAGTTATCGTCACTAATATTTATTGTAGTTATAATTTTCTTGTTTGCATTTCTCACAATATATTTCTAAAATATTTCAATTTTTCAAACCTGAATATATTAAATGCAAGAAAATAAAACTAAGCTTTGTTACTTTTGTTTTAATGACAAAAACTGTTATAAAAATGTATTACTGAAAAGGAATGGGGTTTAATAATTATCCTTTAACTTAATATATGTATCTAAAAGAAATTGAGTTATAAACAACAAATCTGTATTTTCGTGAATTTTATACATTTTAGTAATATATTCTATTCACCAAGGGTGTTTGATATTGTAGGAACTATTTTGGACTATTTTGCTATTTGATCCCTCTACACAACTTGGACAAAACCACAACAACAATAAATTGGAATCAAAATAATTAGTAATTATATCTTAATAGCAAGAGTTTTACACTTCCATCATCTTATTATTTGATCATCTTATCATCTCATTATTTTTCATCTCTTCATTATAGTTGCTTACTGTTTCTTTAATTTCACTTTTCGTCAAAAAATATTACATATATCCCTTTATCAGTACACTCTGTAATTAACGATTATTAGCGTATTAATTTTTCTAAGTCTATTTTACAATTGCACTTTTTAAAAAATCAGCGCAAATTTTATGATTGGTTTACCGAGCTCATTATATGATATTTATCGATATAAATTCATATTAAAATAAGTCTCATATCTTACAAAAAACCTGTATTAAATGCTATTTTAAAACAGCTTACTGCAGTCTACCAAAACTTAACTATTGGTTTAATGCATGCTTTCATATGGAACTCAAAAATGAACTTTATCAAAGTATTAACTAAATATTTCAACTTTCCTGAAACAATTTCTTTTTCTATCTTTCAAGGTAATGTATTTAATTAAAGTATTTTTTTGCGAAATATTGTTTCAAAAAATACTTTGGTAGAATAAAGAAAATTTTGAGAAATATATTTTACTAATGATAACAAAAATTTATTCTTGTAACTTTCCTTTAAGAAATCAATGACTTTTATTCCTTTATTACTTTTTTTTAACAAATATTTATTAAAATATCTACTACATAAGTATGCAAGTTATTAAAGTACATACTACACATTATTCACTTTAGCGCTTGAAACAATAACAGAGAACATTTATACAAAATCAAGAAACGTAGGGAACTTGTTAATCAAATGACATATTATTTCTTTCACTATTAATTTATTTAAAGTGTTTGTGGTTATTAAAATCATAACAATTGGAAGATATTCGTATAGTTTATTGTACTTTTTCCTTCAAATGATTTCGAACAAAAACAAATGCTCATATTTCTTTCAACAACTATATATTAAATTTAAAATCTTAGTTTTGGTATGCACTGCTCGAAATTAAAATTATGAACTTCCGAATATATTTCAAAGTACGCATATATGAATCTGCAGTCTCACTTGCAATTCATTTAAAACAAATGCAAATGCACCTTTAAAATGATATAAAGCGGAAAATTTTGACTGCATCCTTGTGTGGAAGTATAATATGTAAATGAATTTGACGAAGACTTAGTGAATTTATTATTTGCTTATGCTCTCATCTAATTCTTAATTTAAAGTGATAAAGCAAAATCTTTGGATACAAAATATGCAAATGTGTTTATGAGAAATCCTATGTTGGCAAATGATCAACGGTGTTGGTGGTAGTATAAAGAAGCTACGGAGAATTAAAGTAAATTTTATAAAATGTGATTCATCTCAGCTTATGCACTCTTTGAACGAGACATTTATTAATAGCGGATAGCTTAAGTGCGAAGTAAAGAAAATCGATGTAACAAATAGTCAAACTGAAATTTAATTTTTTTACTTAATAAGTGCTCCATAAAATCTCAGAACATCCTTACTTTTGGCAAAAGTAAGCACAAAGGGAGTTTTATTTATTAAAGAGGAAAAATATTGTTTTTACGAAATATCGAATTTTAAAATTAAATAAACCTAAGGCAAGGATGTGCTTTATTTTGAATTCTAAGATTTCGCTGATAAAAAGATAAGTGATTAAAATAAATTCATAAAATTTAAGTTAGATGAACAGAATATGCAAATATAAGGAAATTCAATAAAAAACAATAATTAAAAAATATGCAGAATGATAATTAAAATAATAAATAATGAACGGTAATGACAACTGAATGACATTTGAGAGATCATTTTTCAACAAAAAAATAATTTTTAAAATTAAATAATTATTTGAATTTTGTGTTTGTTTTTAAATATTAAACAATTTATCTAGTTTACAATTTAAACCAGTCGGTGATAACAATGGATAGTTTAAGTACAAGATGAAAAAAGTATATATGAAAGTGTATCCATTAAACATATTTTTTTAACAAAAAATATAGCATAAATTACAAATGTAGCTAAATATCGGGCATAAATCTATTAGATTATTTTAGTGCAAAAATGAAAATAATTAGTTAATAGATTCATCCTTTGTCTAAAAATTGGAAAACTTTTCTTCAATAAAATTACGACTTTTGAACATAAGTACATTGAGGAAAAAAATCTTGTAAACTTACCTTTCTATATGGTAATAATATTTATGGTAAACAAAACATACAATAAACAACATCTGTTAAACGACATTTCTGGTTAATCAAACCAAATATACGGTATTTAAAATATACGATATATCTTCTATTCATATGATAACTGTTACAAGGAAATTCCGGTTCTCAAAATTATCGTTCTTAACACCGCACATTTAGTAAAAAATACAAGACTGCAACTAAAATTAAACAAAATAAATTGTTTTTATGCCAAGAACTAAGGTATCATGAAAATATCAGTAAATTTTATAGCATTTATCATATTCTATAGCAATTGTCAAATTTTATCCCTTATTATAAAATCATAGTTTATTGTTAATTTTACTAAAATCATAAGCAGAGCGCTTCGGTTGAAATTACTGAGCTTTATCAGCTCCTCTTAGAAGAGCGAAGGCTTCAGCACGGATCAATTTAGTAGTCCAACGTATCGAACATAAACTGCGCAGTGGCGATAAAATGCGTCACTACATTCGGGCCACTAAGCTGTGCAGTGGGGAAAATAAGGAGGATTCTTGTTTATGGTAACCCCTGCTGAGATCCTCTCTTTTCTAGGAGGTATGGGCTTTATGGGTCTCCTAGAGGACCAGAAACACTGTAAATTTTACCATATTCTGGTAACTTTTACCATATTCTGGTAACTTTTACCATACTTTTTTCTCAGTGCATAATATGAATTAAGGATATATTAGTTATTTTAAAAACCCATTCATTAGATTGTGTGAACATAATAAAGCGCGTTTAAAAAAATAAAAGTTCCAGCGAGCAGCCTGTTATCCTATGAAATATTAAACTGAATAAAAAGAAAAATTAATAGATATAATTCTATAGATAATAATCTAATTCTAAATCTAAATATAGATAATAATCTAATCTATTCTGAATAGATAATAATTCACTCTAGATGTAAAAGCAAATAGATAAAAAATAATAGTTATGTTATTTTTTCGAATTTAGTGTAAGCATAAATAACTCAAAACTATCTTGCATTTAAGGCGCAAAACTGAGTAAAACAAATAGACTCATTTTAAGCATTGAAGTAAGAAAAAAGAAATTATTAAAATTTCGATTTTCAAATATGAATTGAGCATATCTAATATGAAGAAAAATCTAATATGATGTAATTTTAAAAATAATGATTACCATAAAAATCATCCTGTCACTTTAATTAAATAAACATTACTGTAAAATTAACGGTACTGTAAAATGGATTTAGCGGGAAATAAAACCATATAGCCGGTATGTTAGATTATACATTAATTTCATCAGAATTTTTTTTACAATACATTATCATGGTATGAAAAAGGTTAAATTAAAGAAAACTTAACTCTTTGTAGGTGTAATAAGTTTATATGCAGTTGTCATGATAGTGGAATTGATTTTAATTGGACGAATATAATTCGCAGGAATTTTGAGCGAAAAATGTTTTCCTAAAATGAAAAAAATTCGGTACCACTTGAATATAGTATGTTAAATATAAATGTGCACTTAATGTGATTTCCAAAATATACCATCTTAAGGGAACAGTATTATGCAACACTATGAGATTAGCATGGTTGCTTACTGTAAGGACTAACATTAGACATAAAACTGCAAAAATTTATATTACAACTTAGATTTCAATTTTGTTTTTTAAATTTTTGTAAGCAGTAATTTGAAATTTGAATTATAATTACAGCTGAATAATGTACTAATTTTTTCTAAGTTTAATAGCTTTTGGGCTTACGAAATTTTAACTATTGAAAAAAAAAAAGATTTTCAAATGGAGCAATTTTAAACAATACTATAATATTAGCATGATTGTTTACTGTGGTAACTGATAGCAGAAATAAAACTATAAGAAATTAATATTAATAAGAATTCTATTTTTTTTTTAAATTTTATAAACAGTTATAACAATATATTAAAATTTGAATAATTAATTCAGTTAACATTGTGCTTAAATATTCGAAATTTCATATTTTTTGGGATTAAAAATTATAACTATTGAAAAAATAGTAGTTTTACCATGTGCTTACTGTGATGTTATTCTTTATTTATTTTTTAACTTACAACTTTTTTTTCTATTTAAATTATTAAAAAAATATTCACAGCAATGTACTTAAATTTTCCGTGAAAATTCTTTAAAATTTTTCGTTTTTGTCCATGTTTATGTTGTATTTAAAAACTTTTTTTTCGTTTCAAATTCGAAATATCAGATTTTTCAATCAAAAATTTAAGAATGACTACAATTTATGAAAAGAAATAATATAGCTTCTATATTTCAATTATTTATCCAAAAACTGTTAATTAAATACTTATTTTTAAGAAAATGTTTCGTTGCTGAAAAAAATATAACGTAAATAAATTAAAATTTCGTTTTAAAGCTAAAATAACTTTAAGAATTTAAATATTATCAGAGAACGAGACGTTAAATAATTTATTTTTCTTGCAATTCCCTTTCAAAGGAACAAATACAAGTCATTTTACTTTTGAAATACTTCAATTTTTAAACGAAAAAGTAACAGTAATTATCTAAATACCGTTCCAACAGTTTAAGATATACGGGTTATAAATGCGTGCTGATTTCCAGCTTGAAAATTATAAATATTTAAATATACAGTCAAAAAAGTTATTAGTGTAAAAGGAAATCAGATTTTACTTTTCATCGAAAAAGTATTACTTATTAGAATATATTTATCATGGTTCTTAATAAAAATTAGGCAACATTGTTTAAATGATTTTAATAAAATCTTATAAAGCACTTAAAAAGTATAATGTACATGCTCAATAAAGAATTTGATGTAATTTAATAATGAATATCAGTTTCAAGAATACGCGTTTCATTTACTTTGCTTTATTTATTAATAACATATTAATGTAAAAATGATATTATTTATCTATATCATTAAAAAATCGTATCTACAAAATCGCTTCAAAAATATTCATCATCAACTAAAGATTATATTCAGAGAAAATATCTGTACATATTACAATAGAACATGATATGAATTATTTCTGACATTAAACCATAACTTCTGGATTGAAGTCTTTCCTCAAAATATTGTTAGCCTGCAATCTCATTTTTTTTTCAGAAATAAATCGATTTTGAAATAATGCGTTTAAGAAAATCGCTTCAAAAATATGTCTCCATGCAAATCAAGCACAAAAACCCTATAATTGAAAATTATGTCCAGCGTAATTATATCTTAGTGGTTACGCCATATTTATATAACTTAAGGTTCCTACTTTGATAGTCAATACACAACAAAAAATAAAATCTAAAGATTTCTCACCATATACAATTTCTTATTCACGTTAATATAGTTAATTAAGATCTTGAATTCTATGCTGCCCGGGATAGCCTTGTTGATAGGACGTTAGACTCGTGTTCGCGATAACGTGAGTTTGAATCCCGCCAACTGAAGAATCCCCGTGTATTAAATGGCGACTGGTTCACATTAATACCTCTGGGATACTTAAATGTAGATTGATCATTCACTGGTTCAGGTCAAAATTAAGATCTGTGAATAAATAGAATATGATTAAGTTTTCCCCGTAAAACGGGTTGTGACGTGTGTGGGGCCTAAATCGCATTCTATAAAATAGCATATTGTGAGCAACTTACTGGTAATGGCAAGTAGTATAGGTAACAGCAACAGCAAATTGTGTGAATCAGATACTCCTCGAAAAAAACATTATTGCGCGTACTAGTGGAACAGCTATCTCAAAATATGATAGATGCAAATATGAAAGCCATATACGAATAATATCCCAACACCACTAATTGAAAGAAGGAGGGAATGACTTGTATAAACATCCCATTCATGTTCGTGCGAGTCGTTCCTATTTTATATTGAAATTATTACACCCCCATTTATCCCTGCTATCAAACAGTGATCGTCACAAATCAGGGAAGAAAGGTATAGTAAAACATTCTTAACGTTAAGAATATATTGTTTGGACTTTTAGATTTTGAATCTTATAATGAACAACAACAATGTTATTTCATTATTCAAATAAAATCGCCATTTCAAACAATGAAAAACTTTCAAAAAATTTGAAATTGAAGGGCGCCACCTAAATTTTATGAGTGTAACATAAAAATTCCCAGACTTATACGTTTGTCTAAATTAGAATATTTTAATCCCTAAAGTCTTAACATACATCCAAAGTCCTTTATTTCCATTTATATGACCTTTCATCATTTACTTTTTTTTATTTATTTTATTTCAATAAAAAAACTGTTCATTACAAGAAATAAGGTAAAAATAAAAAATAAGTTTGGAAGCAAACAGAGCTACATTAAAGGACTTTTGAAGATTATCTAAATGGTTTTAATTTGGATCCCTAATCGCAGAACAAAACTGGTGCAAGTGCACATTACAGAAGCACAATTTAAATCGGAGGGCAGATAGTGTTATTAATTTCCTGACTTCCTCATCGTGCTTTCCAAAAACTGGCTTATTCTGCTCTCATTCCATGGGAATTTTGTGAAACTAAACTGGTGTAAGAAGTTAAGAGAATTTGCAGACTTGATCGATTCTCTCTAGAACTACTGGACCAATTTTAATGAAATTTTATATGTACATACATTGATACAATACAAAACAAATAACCACTTAACAATTGTAATACACACAAATGATCGTGAGTAACACATATTGTAGTCGAAAGGTATGAAACCGCTGTTGCAGAATAAACAAACAAAAAATGGTTTAATAGGGGGTATGGTCCCCTCTTACAGATATACAGAGCTTGCAGCATGCTTTCATACTTTAAATAATGCAGTTCATGATTTCCTGTGGCTATTGGCCTGAATTGTCCTATGGTAATTTCAGACTCCAACGAGTGTTACGAACGATCATGCGTGTGTATTACAATGGCTGAGTGGTTATTTGTTTTGTATTGTATCACTGTATGTACATATCAGATTTCCTTAAAATCGGTCCAGTAGTTCTCGAGATAACCGCAAATTCTCTTAATTTTTTACACCAGTGAACTTAGACAAGACTGAAGAAAATCTTAACTTTAACACGGGAATGAATGAAACCCAGGACGCCATTTACCAATTTAGCTGCTTTTAGCGACCTGTTTGGAATTTTCCAAAAATAGAAAAAGAAAATCTTAATTTTTTACCTTCGTTTAGTTGAGGTAGCAAATATCAAATTTTAAAGGAACTAAAAGGCAGCATGATATTTCAAATGATCTACATCCAAGAAGAAAAACTTCAAAGAAGAGAGCGAGTCGTTAATAGCCGCTGGATTGTAAATTAGCAACCCAAATCCATGATTACTATTAACTTATCTCACGACACCGACTGGACAGTGGAAAACATTCACATTTTTAAGCGTATTCTTATATAGTCTTCCTATTCAATTTATCAATCTTGTTATAAACTGTTACAAAAAAGTACACCAAAGGTAATCAAAAAAATGCAAAGACAAGTATGAATATCAATGCTCAATCAAAAAGAATTTAAAACAAAATTTTACACTATTTAATTAACTATTCAGTCTTACAGCTATCAGAAAATTATCATCTAAAAAGACATCTCATATTTATTAAAAATTACCTTATATTCACAGTTAAATAGAAAAATCTGTTTGACTAGTACCACTTTTTAGATATTCAATTTATGAAGAAATTAGAAAGAAAAATGTAACAGAGTTTTTAAAAATTTGCATTGAACAAAGACTCACAGTATGAGCAAAAGAAAAAAAAAGTATAACTCTTAAATCAGAATCAATGTTAGCTTTTTCTTTGATAATTCAAAGCTTTTGATATGATAAAAAATGAAAATAGCCTTGAAGTAAGAGAACTTGATTTCGAAAGAAAATAAAAAGAAAGTCATATAAAGATGACTCACAACGAGATATTTCTACAAAAACCATTTGAAACACTTCGTTTCTTAATGTCTCATTTCTTTTTCTTTTGATGTTTAAAAATGAGGTTCATTTGCTTTTTATACAAACGCTATAAACATCAAAGAGCAGAAAGCGGGACTTAAAAAACTTAACTCGTTTGTGCTTAAGATAAATTTAAAGAAAAAAAATCCTCTAAGCCTTAAGGAAAATTTACTTAAGAAAGAACAGAATAATGTATATTGCATTAATTTCACATTTTTTTTTTCATTTAATAGGAAGCAAAGGGAATAAATGGCTCCGCTATAAGATAGATTATTAATTATTTTAAAGCAAATTGTCTTTATAACTCAAATGGCCTTCAATACACATTTATGCCTATAAGTAAGGAAATATTTATGACTGCAATTTGTATTTTTAACGACATTAACTAAAATATAAGTTTAGTTAATTTAGTTATCCAATCAAGTAAAAAAAAAATTTTTGTTCTTATAAGCGAAAAAAAGATTCAACTACTTTATAGATTTTTTTTTTTGCCTGAAGGAAATAATGGTTAGATAACGCAATTACGCTTTATCTCAATTTCCATTAATGAATCTCTAGTATAAAATGCAAGCAAGTGACTTTAGCCTACATCATATGTGATGCCATTATAGGTACTACATGTTTTTCTAGCTTTTAAATTTGCTTTCATTTCCTAAATTTAATATTTTTATCACTCTTAATCTTGTTATAATTAAATTAAATCAATTATTTAATTTTTATTACATTATATAAAAACCAAATTAGCTATTTTTTTATCTTTTACGTAACAATCAGTATAATGACTAAATTCTTAATTCACTACTGGTGTGTAACTCAGCTATTTAGTCTCACGACAAATCGAATATCAATATCTATTTTTTACTTTATACAATCAGACCTCGGTATAAGGTCATCCGCATATAAAGTCACCCCGCATATAAGGTCATTTTTCCAAAGTCCCGGCTCACTGAATAGGAATTCTTTGTTACAGATTATCGGATATATGGTCAAGTTTTAAAAATCGTTATCGTTTATAAGGTCATTTTTATCTGAGGTGAGGGAAGCTTTTTTCTAACAAAAGCCTATTTAACTTCCTTTCAAGGCAATTACCCCTCTCGAGTTTTAGGAAAATGCTGCAGCCAACGAACAAACTGCAATTTCTGAAATTGTTTCACGAGTTGTGGACAGTGAGGACAATGACAGTGATCCTGAGACTGTAGCTGTAACCCAAGTGGAAGCCTTCAATGTCATGCGAATTTTTTTTACAAACCATGAGGGAGCTGAGTAATATTTTGAGAAGTTACAAAATCCAGAAATTATTGTTCGAAAAATGAAACCAAAAACGAGACAGACCTGCATAAATGATTATTTTATATAAGATAAGATGTAATGTGTGTATGTACTCTTTGAGGAAATTTGTATACAACTTTATTTTAAATTAAAAGTTCTTTAAAAATCTATCTTTCTTTAATTCTTTACTAATTCTGTTAAAATTTATTGACTTAAATATTTAATTTAAGACCGATTGTTTTCGTTTGTATAACCATTTTTAGAAAATCATAGTGTGTACTATTTATGTGCTTAGTTACGAACTGCTAATGAATCGGTTAAAAGGTCAAACCGCTTATAAGGTCACTTTTGCGATGTCCCTTAGGGTGACCTTATATGTCTCACTGTATTTCCTTAAGCCCCTTAATTACACTAACCACAAAATTGGTTCGATTACAGGGCTATAATGAATTCCAAATGTATTGTTGTTCATTAAGTTATCCAGATTATTCGAAACGCAACATTAATAGCACTGGATTTGTTTTAGTTTTGTCAGTATATATTTGGCTATATTATCAGATACCTCTCAAAATTTGGCATGTCTTCTCATGCTCTTAAGCGTCCGTTAGCAACTATGTATTAACTGGAAACTGCATAAACTTGGCTGGGGGGTTGGGACATGGGACTGGGGGATTTTCAGATGTCCGATGTCCCCTAAGTCCGACCACTGAAAGTTTTAAAAAATTGTCATATAAAAATTAGGTGATTTAAATGAAACTTTTTTTGTATCGGTACTAGAGATGGCAAAATACTTTTTTTTGTTTTTTATAATATGTTTTCGAATGATCAAAAATGATCTGAAACAAAGCTTTTTCTTTGCTTAATCATATCTCAGTAGCATCCCTATTTTATTACAAGGAAAATATATGAAAAAAAATCACTATTACATCATGCAATGGTTACATATTTTCTAGTTTTTATTTTTCTTTATAAGATATAAACTAAAAAAAATATTCAATAAGCACTCATGTCAATTGCATACACTGATTTAAAAGTGCCGTCTCATTTATCACGTCAGAAACAAGTTTTTTTTACAAAAAAAAGCAGATTAGATTAATTTCGAAGTTGTTTTTTGAAGTTTGCTTCGGTGAGCAGCTTGGTCACGCACTTTGTAAGGTAAGATCCACTATTTAAAGTGAAAGATGCCCGCCCACCGAACCCAAGCGAAAAGTGTTTGATTGACCCAACCTAAAGCTGAATCAATTTAGGCATTGGGGTGTTGGGCAGTCTTGATGGTGCCACCAAAAAGCATAATGGTTTGAGATGGAAAATTACAATGGAAACCAGTAATTTATATTTGATCATGATGGATTTATTTTGTTGACAGTCTTGATGATCCCAAAAAAAGCAGGATGGCTTATGATGGAAAATTATAATCGTAACCAGTAATTCATTTAGAATCATGGTGCGTTTTTTTTTTTTTTTTTTTATTATAAAAATCCATCATACACTGTTGTTCCAACATGAAAAGGTGGCTATTCCTAACTTGTGATGTTGGACAGATTAGATGGTCAAATCAAGCTGTATGATGGCTCAAAGATTTATTTTTCCTTAATGTTATCGAATTGTAAATTGCCTTAATGAAAATTTTGTTGCCGTAAGACGCATTTTGTGAAATTTTATTATTTTTTTTTTATTTTATTTTCAAATGTATTGTTTTATTTCGTTTGCTTTTCAGATTTTACTTTCCTTTTTTGAGCATATTAGTACGAAATGCGGAGACTAGTAACAGGAAATTTAATGACAAATTGTACTAATACATAATTAAGGAATCGTCGAGTTCCGAAAAGCCAATCAATTCTTTTACAGAAATTAAAAAAGTTTGATTAAGTGCAGTAACATATTAGATTTGGTCAAATTTTCCGTTAAAAGACAGAACCTCAGAAATGAAGAATTAGTCGTAAAATTGCCTTAGAGCAATGCAGTTTTGAAAAGCAAAGGCAATTAACAGATTTATATAATACTTCAGTTTCTGATCAACCACAATATTGACTCAAAATGCCCTAAAAAATTGATTAATCTTGGTTAAAAGTTTGTTAAAGTAAGGTGTTAAGTTAACCGTACTTTACCGTCACATCTAAAGACAATGTTGATTAATTTTGTCACCTGGAAAGTTTATTTTCCAATACTTCTGATGCAGAGATGTTATTGTCTTCTAGATGGGATTCATAATAGCAACCCTTAATTATACACTTTAAAAAATTCATAACCATATAACAGTAAAAAGTTCCGAAAAATCTATATTTATCTTCAAAATTTACGGAACAAAACTTCTAATATGTAGTAATTTGTACTTTAAAATCATTAAATTACTATAAATGAATAAATATTACCGTAAACGTTTAAAAAATGAATTTACTGATTAATTGGATTTGACGGATGATGCACTCAGTGGGTCATTCATTCACTATAAAAAGTACCTTTTAAAATAGTACTTAATTTTATAAAGTAGTACTTTTACCCTAATTTGATCAGGAGTTTTGTTTCAGTGTATTTTTTTATCCTTTTTTTTCTCTTTTAATGCAGGTTAAGAAAATGTAGCTTTTAGTATACCCTACAAAATTAATGAACCGAAATTTAAATTTAATGCCTATATTAATTTTTTTCAAAAACTTCATTTAAATACAATTGAATAATTTTGTAAAACTCCGGAAGTTCCATAATTTTACTAGGAAAGAAACACTTACTGATTTCTAGTAAAATGTTGTTGATGTAAAATGATGATCATGATGTGGAAAAAAATGAAATTATTGCAATGAATAATATATCTGGACTACTTTCTTAAAAAGTTGTTTTAAAACTAAATTTGTATGCTTTATTTATACTTTGAATGAAAAAAATATAAGAAACTTCAAGAAAATAAACTAATTTAAAAATTTTGCTTAGGATCTCCTTTTAGTCTTTTTATTTTTATTTCATCATTATTCAACTAGAAAAAAAATTAAATCTTAGTATAATATCTCTAGGCTAAAATTTGATGCAAATTCAATAAAATGTATAAAAAGATGTTTGCATTTTTACTTTTTCTGTTGATACGTCTTCGTTTTTATCAAATATCTCTTTTAAAATGCTACACATATTACTTTTTAAAGTAAAATGCTATAGCCACTTTTGTCATTGTTCAAAATGCTTCAAAAAAGCACAACGTACGTTTATAATTTTTCATAATATGAACAAACAAAAAAGAAAGATTTATAACTTTGTATAAAAATGATTAACCCAACATAAATATACACTGTTAAAAAATAAATTAGGAATCACTTTGATCATACATAAATATATTATAGAAAAGTAAATATTTACATAAGTGTTTTAAAAATAGCAAAATACGGATGACTTAGTTAAATGAAAAGAAAACATTCTGTCAACAACTGTATTCATTATACAATTACAAATAATATCTACGTTAATCTCATAATTTTAAAAATAGAATGAATTAAATACTAAGTACGAAAAAAGGCAATTTGTAAAAGGAATATATACATTTTTTTAGTTACTTATATTATTTTCTCCATATATATAAATGTATCTTGAATTAAGAATAAAAAAAACTAAATAAACGTGGTTTTGCTAAAGAATTTTTAAGATGGCATCATATTAATAATTGCTTTTCTTAGTTTTCATTAAATTTTGAAATTTTTAAATAAAGGGCTCCGAGATTATTGAATTAAAAATATTTAATCTTAATTCATTAAATCTCTAAACTTATAAAATATTTATTAGATTCAAAATATTTGTTTTCGCTCAATTCATATTTTCAAATTTACTTACAAACTTTTCACTAACAAACTTACTAACAAACTGCGAAATTGACTAAGGAAGTAATTACTTTGTCAAACACTGCAATAAAATTAAAGGAATCCACTACAGCTTGAAAACGCTTTAAAGAGCAAACGTTGTTCAGTATCTCAAGAAAAAAAGCAGGCTGCGTTCTAACCCATTTTTGTTTGACGACATACATTTTGGAGAGGAAATACTTATCTTAAAAATCATTTATTTTCCCTGATAACAACAGAGATTAGCAATCAGCTGATAATGCATTTCAATCTTTCATACTTTTTAATATACTTTTTTTAGAATCTAAAATTATTTAAAAGTTTGATAGTTTTTCGCCATTTTACCAAGCTGCAGAAAGTTTTAATAGATTTTAATTTCTTTGGAGCAAAGGTAAGACAAACTTTTTAAGTTATTTTCCATCTTAATAAGGAAAATTTATCAAATAGATTCTCTTTACATTTAGGTATGCTAACAAAATGGAAATGGGGTGTTTATTATTAATTTAAAAGCTTTGTTCTCAATAATAAGGAACTAAATAACAGTAACAATCCAACAAATTTTTCTAATATTGTTCAATCAATTAAGCAACTTCAAAAAAATTTCGTAATTACTCCCATAGACAAAGCTAATAATAATTATGCAATCTTCTGTAAAAAATTCTATGTTGAACTTTTAAATACGGAATTTAAAAAAAATAAAAATTTTAAACTTAGTAATTTTAATAATAATATTGTCATTAAAAAAATTTTAGCTTTATATAAGAAATTAAAATTAAAATTAGCAATATACAATTTCCTTACTTAATTATCAGTCCTAAATTTCCTAAAATTCCTATAAAATTTAGAACTATCACATGTGGATCTAATACTCAATTAACTAAACCTGGCACCATTTTCTCTAACTACTTAAATAAAATTATTAACAATATTTCTGAAGAAGATTTCTTTTGGATTATCACTAATAATCAACCGATTTTAGAATTCATTAAACATAACAAAATTAATTCCATTGCGACTTTTGATTTCCAGGATCTTTTCAATAGCATTCCCCTTTCTAAACTAAAAGACGTCCTTTTGAATTATTACTATGATTTCAAAAATATCCTTTGTTGAGATTTTGATTATTGAGAAATTCTGATTAAGTTTCGTCTTTTTAATAATTATCTTCACAATGGAAGGGATATTTTTCTTCAAATTGATGGAATACCACAAGGATCTAATTATTCATCACTCTTAGCTAACTTATTTTTGCATTATTATTAAAAAAATTATTCTCATAGTATTAAATTTGTTTTTAGATGTATTTATGACTTAATTATCTTTAATTTTCAAGATTGTACCATTTTATTAAATGATATTTACCCCGAGGAAGAAGTAATGCTGCTTCGTAATCATGATGATAATATTAATCTCAATTTTTTGGATTTGGGTATTATAAGAGAAGAAAATATCTGCTTTGTTGATACGATAAAAGAAATGATTTTAATTTTAATATAAATAAACTAATTACTTGGAATTCTTATGTTTCTAGGAACATATGTTTAAACTCCACTTTTAATGAAATGAATAGAATTAAAAGAATATGTAGTAATATTTATTTATCCAAAAAACAAATCGATAAACTCTTTCTAAGTTCGATAAAAAAAACAATGGATACCCAACTAAAGTAATAAAATTCTATATAAAATCATTGAGTTAATCGCATATTATTGTAGATAATTTTACTAAAAATTTTCCTTGTTAATTTGTATAATTTTCCCATGTGCAAATCCATTTCTGGTAAATCCGTGGTCAAAATTATTTACTAAAAAATTTCTTGTTAATTTGTATAATTTTTCCATGTGCAAATCCATCTCGGGCTAATCCGTGGTCAAA
The DNA here is from genome assembly GCF_982258835.1 of Parasteatoda tepidariorum. Classification (NCBI taxonomy): domain Eukaryota; kingdom Metazoa; phylum Arthropoda; class Arachnida; order Araneae; family Theridiidae; genus Parasteatoda; species Parasteatoda tepidariorum. The sequence continues at coordinate 76,457,000 of NC_141761.1, forward strand.
ATTATTTGCTAAAAAATTCCTTTACTAAAATAAATTCCTTTGTTAATTTATACAATTTTCCATGTGCAAATCCATTTCGGACAAACACGTGGCTAAAATTATTTACTAAAAAAAAATTTCTTTTTTAGTTTATATAATTTTTCCATGTGCAAATCCATTTCGGACAAGTCAGTGACTAAAATTATGTGCAAAACAAACAATTCATGTTTTTTTCTCTCTTTTATTTTATATTTTTTTCTTAAATAAATATTTATTTTCTTAAATTATTTATAGTCAACTTCTTTAAATTATTCAGTATAATATTACCTTGCTCACATCCATTTTCGGGCCCATGCTTGGTAATTGACAAATCAAACGCACTTCAGTAATGCAGCAGGGAATACACTTTAAAACAAAACTCCTCCATTTACGCCTAATTTGCGCTTTTGTTTTCATATTTTGCAATCTGGCAATATGGTAACGAAAATATTTTAAATCATTCTTGAAAAATTTCCTGTACATGTAAGTTCATTTGAATTCGCTGCTTGCTTTATAGATTATGCTTTATATTTTATTCTGTTCATTCTTTATATTTTATTTTCTGTTTTTACGTGTTATTTTTACTTATTGTGTTCTATTTTATTTTTTGAGTGCTCCTCACTCTATTGTATTGATATATTTTGATTTGCCTATATTGACACAATATTAGAAAGCACTCTTTTTGCGGATATAATCGTGTGGGCTGATGAAAAGATTATATCTTTTATTTTCGGGATTTTTTTAAAAAAAATTATCCTTTTTTTTCTTCCCCCAGTTGTTTGTTCCTTTTATTATTATTATTTTTACCCCTTTTTTCATAGGTCTGTAATTTACCTTTGTTTTCTCTTCATTTCGAAATTATCTTATGAATCTATTTACTTGCAGCTTATGCACAATAAATGATACTTATTGTTTTACTTAATTTTTTTTCGTGCTTTTCTGTATTTATTTATTTTTCTATATATATATATATATATATATATATATATATATATATATATATATATATATATATATATATATATATATATATATATATATATATATATATGTAGGTTTCAATACCATAGTGTAACAACTGCGAACATTACGTCATTCACCATCTTGTAATATTAAAGGAAGTTGCATCATCCTGTTGACATTGAGAGGCGCCAGATAGACCAGAAGGGGAAGTCCCGCAGGGAAACTCCCGAATTTATAATTAACTCTTACTTTATACCATAGAACACTCTAATTCTTAGTCACATGCATTCTGGAGACCACTGCGAGAAGGCAGCTCTCACCAAACATGTCACTGTTATATCGTTCCATCCTTTTATTTCTATTAAATTGTTATGTTTATTAAATTATCGTCATTATTTACTCCTATGCTGCACTATCTCCCACAAATAATGGGGGCCCGAGTCCGGAATTTGAACGGCGAGCTGTAACTATTTCTAAACTTTAAAATCCTGCGAAGGGGATTTTAACCAACTACTTCGAAATCCCGAGAAGGGGATATTTTTCAGCCAAGTAACTTTAGAAATCCCGAGAAGGGGACATTCACCGGAAAAAAAAAAAGGAAAGCAAAATTCTGCGCTCGAGAAGGAGATCCAGATTTTGTTCCTATTTTAAATCCCGAGTAGGGGAATCAGCGAACTGTTCACCGAAATTCTACGCTCGTGGAGGAGCGATTTATCAAAGTGCAGCAAAAGCAGCTGGAATCCACGAATTTTCAGGAGTCATAGTGATCGAGAGGGGAGAAGTGCAGCAAAAAATCAGCAACTGGAGAAAAGCAGCAGCAGAGACCTGAACTTTCCTAAATCAGCAATAACCGGATCTGTCGCGAAGGACAGAATTGATCCAGAAACTTCTGTCGCGAAGGACAGAATTGATCCAGAAACTTTCGAACTTTCCTGAAATTATTGGAATATCCTGTGCTAATCAGCAAGGCAGTCAACTTTTCCGTGGAAGTGCAGTGTGAAATCCTTGGATACGAAAGGGATACGAATCTGGTTTGAATCAACGAATCGAGAAACATTGGATTACCATTGGACACTGAGAGTCTCTTCAATCAAGGTAGGAAATTTTCAATTTTAAAAATGTATAAAAATTCAAAGAAAGAAGACCTAGTAAAAGTATTAGAGGAAATAGGAGGCATCGCAGACAGCAGCGATAATATCGTTAAATTAAAAGAAAAAATTGAATGTTCCGAAATATTTAAGAATGATTCTGAATTTGTCAAAAATTTGATAAGTAACGCCGTAGAAGAAAGAGTACAGGCAGCAGACAGGGAACTTAAACAAAGCGAAATTCAGATTGAGTTAGAAAAACTAAAATTAGAAAGACTCGAGAAAGAAATGCTTTTATTAGAGGCGAAAAACAAAGCATTCGAAATCGACCCTCCCAAAACAATAAATGATACACCTGAAACAAACATTGAGAATTTAATTCATAGCATTAAAACTCTATCTCTTCCAGTTCCATCGAAACCTGAAAACTTTAATCAATTTTTTTCATCGTTGGAAAGAGCTTTTAGTACGAAAAACATAAATGAGGGGCTTAAAGCCGAAATCTTAATTAATATGCTAGGTGAAAAAGCAAACAGCATCTTGTTATACATTGAAGATGATGATTTAAAAAACTATGAAAAATTAAAAGCTTTAATACTGCGCGATTTTCAACAAACTCCCCAAGAATGTTTGAATAACTTTAAAAATGCCTCAAAATTTAAAGAAGAAACATATATTCAATTTGCTACTCGCTTAAATTCACATTTCGAGTATTATTGCAAATTACGTAAAGTTGAAACATTTAAATCATTATGCAACTTAATCATATCCGATAAAATAATTGAGACATTAAATAAAGAGATGGCCAGTCATATTTTAATCCGTCAGGGAGAAAATTGGTTTAATCCCGTCGAGTTAGGACGAGAATTAGACATTTACACTACGTCTAAGAATATGCCTCACAGAGAAGTTCCCAATACCCATAAATATGGGCAGAACACTTTTTTTCGAAGCGAGAAAAATTATTTCAGAAAAAACCAGCCGGATCGTTTTTCTCAACCAATAAATAAACAAAATAGAGCAGAGAAAAAATGCTACATCTGCGGAGAAGTCAGCCATTTTGCACGTGATTGCGAAATGAGATCGAAAAAAACATACGAATCCAGAAGCGATAAATCAGAAAGAAAAAATACCCCTCCCAGTGATAACTTAAGTAATCAAAGCTTTAGTGTAAATTCCTGCAAACCATCTGGAGAGAATAATTTTAAGCACGAGTTGAAGTACGCTAAGATTTATTTGAATAAAAATATCCCAGTGAATGCCATAATTGATTCCGGAGCTGAAATATCGGTAATTAATTCAAATAAAATAAAAGTAAGAAATCTGCCGTTTTCTAACATAGTGCTAACTTCGTGTTTTGGAAATAGGCAAAAAGCGAAACTTGTTGAAATGGAATTGTCTTTAAATCAGAATGAGTCAGGGTTGAAGGTCAGCGCCGCGATTTCAGAACATTTAACTTGTGATGCAATAATAAATTCAACGATTTACGAGCAATTAATAAAACTAGGTCAGCTTTCTTCAAGTGTAAATACTCAAATCGTAACTTCTAAGAGTGAAGATTTTTATAAATGTTCTTGTTTCAATATTAATGATTCTTGCTCTTGTGAATGTTTTTTATTTAATATCAACAAGGTGTATAGAAATGATGAACTTGATTTATCACATGTTAATGATCCTTGTATTAGAAATGAACTGTCCGCGTTGATTAATAATTACAAACCAAACAAAATTAAAGACACTAAGTTAACAATGAAAATTATTTTAAAAGATGAAATCCCAGTATGTCAAAGAGCTAGACGTTTATCTTTTTCTGAGAAACAAAAGGTAAATGATCAGATATCAGAATGGTTAAAAACAGACATAATTAGAGAGAGTTGCTCTGATTATTGTTCCCCAATAGTTCTTTGCAAAAAGAAAGATAATAGCTTAAGATTATGCATAGATTACCGGAAATTAAATTCAAAAACAATTAAAGATAAATACCCCTTACCTCAAATTGAAGATGTGTTAGACAAGTTGCAGGGTGGCAAAGTATACAATAAACTTCATTTGCGTAACAATTTTTTCCATATAGACGTGGACGAGGACAGTAAAAAGTACACCTCATTTGTAACACCTGATGGGCAGTATGAGTTTAATAAAGTGCCATTTGGGTTGTGTAATAGCCCTAGTACATTCCAGAGGTACATCAATTATGTGTTTCGTGATCTTCTTAGAGAAGGTGTTGTTGTCATTTTTATGGATGATATTTTTATTCCCGCAGAGAGTGAAATTGACGCACTGAACAGGTTAACACGAGTATTACAAACTGCATCCGAATATGGACTAGAACTTAACTTAAAGAAATGCCAATTTTTGATGTCTAAAATTAACTTTTTGGGTTATATTATTGAGAACGGTACCATTAAACCCTCTTCTGAAAAAACATTAGCTGTTCAAAATTTTCCTGTACCTAAATCTACTAAACAGGTGCAGAGTTTCCTTGGGTTAACCGGATATTTTAGGAAGTTTATTCTTAACTATGCTTTAATTGCTAAACCATTAAGTGATTTACTTCGGGATAACAGTGTATGTTATTTTGGCACAGAACAACAAACAGCGTTTCAAACTTTAAAACAAAAACTTTCTAAAAATCCAGTACTACACATTTTTAAACAAGGAGCAAAGCTCGAGTTACATACCGATGCAAGTAAATTTGGGTATGGTGCTATTCTTTTTCAACAATCTGATGATAACAAATTACACCCAATACACTATATGAGTAAAAAAACGACTCCTCAAGAGGAAAATTATTCAAGTTATGAACTTGAAGTGTTGGCTATAATTGAGGCTTTGAAAAAATTTCGAAATTATTTGGCGGGAAATAAATTTAAACTAGTAACAGACTGTTCAGCTTTCAAAAAGACTATGAGTAAAAAACAATTAACCCCTAAAATTGCTAGATGGGCATTATTTTTGGAAGACTTTGATTATGAAATTGTACATCGTCCAGGTAAACAAATGAAACATGTTGATTGTTTAAGTAGATATCCAATTATGCATATTGCTTGTGACGAACTAACCTCTAAAATTGTTACTAACCAAATAAATGATGAATACATTAACTCTATTAAACAACTTTTGGAAAATAAATCAATTGATGATTTTGTGGTAAAAAATAATGTTTTATATAAACTTGAGAATGATAATTATTTACTAGTGGTTCCACAACAAATGCAAACTGACATTATCAAATCTACACATGCTAAAGGTCATTTTGGTATAACTAAAACTCTTGATGTACTTAAACAACACTATTATTTTCCAGATATGAAGAAATGTGTTGAAAATGTTGTAAGTAATTGTGTAGAGTGTATATTAGTAAATAGGAAGGCAGGAAAAAAAGAAGGGTTTTTGAACCCGATTCCTAAAAATAGTATTCCCTTAGATACTTACCATATCGATTTCATTGGTCCTATGCCTTCAACTAATAAAAACTATAAACATATTTTCACCGTGGTAGATGCTTTTACCAAATTTGTTTGGTTCTACCCAACCAAATCTACGTCAAGTCAAGAGGCAATAGATAAGTTAAAAACTCAACAAATAACTTTTGGAAATCCTTTACGAATAATTACTGACCGTGGTACTGCGTTTACTTCAACAGATTTTGAGACTTATTGCCAAGATGAAGGTATCGAACATGTGAAAATAACTACAGGCATTCCTCGTGGTAATGGACAAGTGGAAATAATGCATAAGATCCTCATACCGATACTGGCAAAACTATCAATAAAAGATCCTACTAAGTGGTACAAATTTGTTCCAACAGTACAGAGTACAATTAATTCTACAGTTTCTCGGAGCACTCAAATGACACCTTTCCAGCTTTTAACCGGAGTGAAAATGAAAACAAAAGAGGACTTACAAATTCTACAAATGCTGGAGAAAGAACACATGGAATCATTTATCCAAGATAGAGAGAACATTCGAGAAGAAGCCAAAAAGAATATTTTGAAGATCCAAGAAGAGAACCGCAGGCAGTACAATAAAAGAAGAAAGAAAGCCAACGAATATCAAATAGGAGACTTAGTTGCAATTCAGAGAACTCAGTTTGGATCTGGTCTCAAATTAAGACCCAAGTTCTTCGGTCCATACCAAATCACAAAAGTGAAGAAGAATGATAGATATGATGTGCAAAAAGTCGGGAATCACGATGGACCGAACAATACTTCATCTTCAGCTGACCACATGAAACCGTGGCCAGTTAATTAAAAAATTGCTTTTTATATTTTTATACTTTGCTTTCTCGTTCTTTTTCTTTTTTATTTCAGGTAACTGTGTCTGGTAGCTATTCTGATGAAAATGAGGACATTTTGATGTCAGGATCGCCGATTGATGTAGGTTTCAATACCATAGTGTAACAACTGCGAACATTACGTCATTCACCATCTTGTAATATTAAAGGAAGTTGCATCATCCTGTTGACATTGAGAGGCGCCAGATAGACCAGAAGGGGAAGTCCCGCAGGGAAACTCCCGAATTTATAATTAACTCTTACTTTATACCATAGAACACTCTAATTCTTAGTCACATGCATTCTGGAGACCACTGCGAGAAGGCAGCTCTCACCAAACATGTCACTGTTATATCGTTCCATCCTTTTATTTCTATTAAATTGTTATGTTTATTAAATTATCGTCATTATTTACTCCTATGCTGCACTATCTCCCACATTTATATATATATACATTCCATTTCGAAGTTTGTCAAAATCAAGAAATTCATTCAGTTTGACTTTGTTTTGTCTGAAGAAAATATGTAATATTTGCAGGGCTCCAAAAAAACAGAAATTCACTTTTTATTAGGATTGCTTTTCTTCAAACAGTGCAGTTTCTTCATATAATTACATCACGCCATAATAATGTTACTCTATGGCTATTATGTTTTGAAATATGCTCAGATAATTGATAACCCGTTGACTTCTAAATAGATCTCATATACCTGATCTAAGCTTTTAAATTATATTTGCGATCAAATATTCGCAGTCTCGGATGATAACAAATCTATAATAACAATACATATATCAACACAGTGAAAAAAATTTCCTTTTAAATTGTTTAAAAATATTAAAGAAACATTGAATATTGAAACAGTTTTGTAATCCTGAAAGATTTCAAATATAGCGTAGGTTAAATACCTCGTTTTTAACTAGTACAAAAGATTGATACAATACATTTTCTAAGCTTACAAAATAGTTTTTTCGCGTTATTTTTAATTCGTCTTAGAAATACTCGTAACGTTTAGCTTACTTTGTTACGACAAATTGTGAATCAGTTTAAAATATTTATTATTCCAGATCAAAGAAATCAATACCATATCATAACTCAAAAAATACCATATTTATTTGTCTAAATAGAGAGTTGACGATATTAAACTTTATTTTATATCATTATTTGGGGTTAATTGAAATTACTTAAAATAATTTTAAAGGCATTCTAGGTTCAAAAAGCTCATAGAATGCTGTAAAAACACGAATTATTTTAAAAAATTTCATAAATTAAAAAATTGCTGATAACTACGAAAACTAAGCAGAAAAATTTTAACATTTATACAGTTGAAACTGAGTCACAAGACCAATTTCAATATTTTAAGAATATTTATCATAATAGTTTGTGCATGAGCTTAATCTCAAAAAATGGGATAAATTATGAAAGATTATTTGAAAGAATAGTTTAGTATTTCCTGTGATATGTGATATAATTCAAGTATTATTATCAAATTGCTTAAGAATAAGCGGAATATAAAATTTATAAAAACATTTCTACAAAGAAACTAATTTATACACAATCAGATTAAACTATGATAAAAATAAAGCTAAAAAACAAATTCCTTCTAAAGTCGTTGTTGTGGCTTATAGAGAAAATAAAAAAGATAGATTTTTTTAACATTCATTAGTTTTTTCAACCTTTACTTTAAGAAAAAAAACGTTTAAAAAATGTGATGATTTTGCTGCAGAGAATCACAAATCCGCAAAAAGAGCTAATTTGGCACATTTTTTTAATCATGGTCTTATGGTAATGATAGTGTTTTATTTATTTCTTTAAAGCTCACAGTCTTTCCTTAAATTTTTTATGCTAACAAACTAAAATAAATTTAAAAATGCTAAGCCTGATAGAAGAATAATTGTTGTTCTTTTAATAGAAAATAAACGACTTCGTGCTAATTAGAGTTGTTTGAAAAAATATCAATTTTCAATAAGAAAAAAAACAATTGCGTTTACTCTAATAAATGAAAAAAGTTGAGAGGAGATGGAAATAAGAGGAAATATATCTTTTGCATAAAATATAAATACTATTACAGTATAATGAGGTTAAAGAATATATCTTTAAAAACACATGACAATAAGGAAAAAAAGAGTCTGTAAATATTACCGTGATGCATGGTATTTTATTTTGTAATTTTTATAACCGTCATTGAACAGCCGACCCAATTCTTGAGCTTACGACTACTAATGTTCAACTCTGTAGCATTGTAATTTTTAACCCAATCCAGAAGACAAGGAAACTCCTGAAACAAGTGTTGGGAGAAATTTGCCTTCGTGGAGGATTTTTTGATAGAACTGACCCGCATTTGCGTTACATGTAGAGGAAGACCAAGAGAACCTCTCATGGTTAGCCTGACGGCAAGGGGACTCTAACCCATGTCCCGTCTACCACTGAGGATATTTCGCGTTAGCACTGTGGTCAGTGCAAGCCGGATGCGGAATTCGTATCGATCGCCGGATTCGCCGGATCGTCGGTTCACCTCATTGCAAGGCGAAAGCTCTATCCCCTGAGCCATCGCGGCTCTGCTGCATGGTATTGAAATTTTTAAAAAAATATATATAATTTCGGTAATAATATCAAAACATATGGTATTTATGAACCATTCATCTGATAATTTTTGCGTGCCTACGGTAACAGTTTACAGTAGACTTGCAAAGGTTACGGTTTAACGTTGGTTTGCCGTTTTCAAAAGTATGGTTTTTATTACCATAGGTTCAGTAAAAATAATAAAACTAGTTAAGTTAGCAATGTACAGTAAAGCAGCTAACAGTAGACACGCAACGGTTACGGTTTGCCGTTTTCAAAAGTATAGTTCTTATTACCATACAGTTCGTAAAAAATAATTAGTAAAAGTAAATTAAAATGAATAAACAGTTTTTATGCCATGTTTTTTGAAATCATGTTACAATTACCAAATTTTTCCACATTTATTGAATTTTATCACTTTTTATAACACTATATTTTAATGCAAATTTACCCAAAACAATTACCAAAGCACTTCGGTAAAATATGTCAAACTTTCTTGTGTAAACCTCGCCAATTTTACCATATTCTGGTAATTTTGCCCATAGTTTTTTACTAAGTGTTGGAATAAGTATAAAAAAAATATTAGTTTAGAATAGTTCTATGGTAAATTTATTTGTTTAAAAATAGTGTCTATGAAAGACAAAGTAATAAATTAATAACTCGTAAAGCGGGACGATTTTGGTATTTTGTAAATTCAAAGCATGGTGCAGTTATAATCTGGAGGAATCAGACAAAATTGATTGCATAAAGACCTTGCGTATTTACAGCCATATGAAGTACCCTAGTGTACCCTAGTGTGTTGCTTTTGACTCTTATTATAGTTGATCTTAGAAATTTTGCAAATATGGCTCAGTGGGTAGAGCGCTCGCCTCCCAATAAGGTAACCCAGGTGCGATCCCAGGAATGGCTGCTCGAAACGAATTCCGCTCCCGGCTCGTATCGACTACTGTGTCGACAAAAAATATTCTCAGTGGTAAACGTATCATTGGTTAGAAACCCCTTGCCGTCAGGCTAACCATGGGTGATCTTTACTCTCCATGTAATGCAAATACGGGTTAGTACCATCAAAAAGTCCTCAACGAATTCAAATTTCTCCCAATACTTGTTCTAAGAGTCTTCTTGTCTTCTGGATTGGGTTCGAAATTATAAGGCAATGGAGTTGAACTTTGGTAGTCGTAAACTCCAACTTGGGTTGACTGTTCAAGGACGTTTATAAAATCAAATAAAATGTATCTTATATCTGATTCATTCATTCAAATGTAATCAAAATCATATCATTTAACTAAGTACATTAAATTCACTGATTTGAATGTTATTTGTTTTGTTCTTTGAAAATATTAAAAAGATCAAAAGCAAGAGATCGAATTCAGATTCCCCAAGTAAAAGATATTTTCCTGTTCATTTTTTTATAACGCAGATAAAACTTTAAAGATTATTTAACACAACTAGCAAGATTGTATCATTTAGAAAAAATAATGTTGTATTAGGGCAATGTTAAATTCGTAAATAATTTTACTATTGCTAACATGTGTTTTGGTGCCACTTCATCAGCAGAAAAGCAAGTCGAGAATTGTAAAAACAAAATAATGCAAAGTGAATAACGCATACAAAAACGAAAACTCAGTGTCGCAAACAAAACTGATAGGTAATGGAATACTTAAAATGTAAGAAATTGTCAAGTAAAGGAGCTAATAAGATAAAAATGATTTTATTTTGACCATTTAATAAATCAAGAACAGAATCTACTGAAGAGTTTGTGATTTTTATTGTATGAAAAGCCTCTTACAAATCAAATTCAGTACTTTAGACGCTTCTAAAAAGTATTGGGCGAGGAAATATTCAACATATGACCTAAAGTACAGTACTGTTGTGTAATGGAAGTTATCGTTTATTCATGTGGTTTTCGTATTTTTTTTAAACAAAATTGACAAAATTGATTCAAATGAAAATTTACTCGGAATAGGTATATGCTAATACGCATTCACAGAAACTTTTATATTCACCCAAATTTTTCACAATACCTGTTAAAGCTATCAAAAACGATATAGTGAATTTTCATTATTAGTTATTTGGATTAAATGAAATCTCTCTTCTCAAACACAATTGACTTCAATAGAATATTTAAATTTGTAACAATAAATTTCATGAAGTTTCAGATTTTCTGACTGTGGAATACCATTATTACAAATAATGTGTGCTGTTTTGAATTTAAATTATTTGACATTTGGCAGTTCCTGTTTTAGATTCAATCTATGTTGACTGTTTTCTTCTATTCGGTGAAAGTCAGGTCAGAGATAAACCCATCTCTCAGCATTCTTATTTCTTCATTCAAACATTCAATTTACTATTACCTAAAGAAACCGATGATAGCCCTATTTTCAGGGCATTTGTGTAAGATTAATGTTTTTAAATCATTATGAACAGCAAAAATTTATTTTCTCTTCTCCCTTACAGTTCTTTTTGTCTTCCTTCCAATCAGAAAATTGCAGCCCCCAATCAGAAAATAGCATCAGTTCTTCAGAGCATTCAATACTTATTCTCCGCTTGACCTTTTAAGGCAAGAATAGAGTTACCTTAAAGTTGTCATTTAGTATTTGGGACTACCTCTCGGTATTTTCGACTGGGTTTCTAATATGATATCAAAACATGTCAATAACTCAAATGCTCTTTGTATAAAATGTGAATCATGTACTTTCTGAAGCTTAGCTAGAAATCTATCAACTATTAATACAAAACAAACTCAAAGCAATGTCTTCTCCTCTCAACAAATTTATGTTTTTGACATAAAACAACTCACTAACTATTTTAGCAACTGAGGTACATAAAATTTTCTATGAATGTTGATTACATTGGGAAACAAATTTCTTGATACATTTATAAAAATGCTTGATATAACCTAATTCAGATGAATGGATTTCGAATCTGAATTTAATTTCTTCCATCGGAAATTAACTTGCTCCATCTGAAATTGTGTTGTTGCTCAATCTGAAATTAATTAACAATCATCGTATGATGACATTTTCGGGATCCCTATGCAATTTATATAACATGGGTTCTTATACAATTTTAATCTTGATGTTGTGCCCTAAGTCCCCTAGACATTTGTAGCAAAATTAAATGACTTCATCCATTTTATATATAATGTTTTTAATCTTTTGCATTTCAAAAATAATGTATAAAAATATATTTTAAGAAACTGTAGCTTGTAGAAAGAAAATAGTTACAGATTTAAAATTAACAACGCAAAAATGTCCATGATCTGTAACAAAAATCTTATAAGAAAATAAAAAAATTAAAATAATAATAAAAGAAAAAAACATTATCACAAAACTGCTGAATTGGTGATTATCTTTTGGTAGGAAGAACAATATTTACAAGATCATTTAGAGTATTTTTAAGTAGGTGAAGAAACCTGAAACTCATAATCTTCTCTATTCTAAAAAATTTAATACTTTAACATTAACTTCTAAGGGGCTTTTCATTAAACTCATTAAAATATTTTATTAGTTTCCTTTTCATTAAAATTACTACTATTCTTAATTAGTTTAGAGTTTAGAAAGATATTTTTTTTATCTTAATTCTTTTAAATATACAAACAAGCATCTTTGGTTTCAAAAGAAAATACAAAACTACTAGCTATTATTCTTAATATTTTTTACTCCTAATATTTATTACCCTTAATATTTATTAACCATAATATTAAAATATATTTATTTACTTATTTTTTATAAAATTTTGATATTTATTTATAAGGGTATATCTTTAAAAATTACATTTTAAGGCAACAATTAAATTAATTTTCTAAAAAAGTATAATTTAAAGTATTGCACACAATCATATACACAATTTTGATGATTTGACAGTATAACCTAAAATAAGATAATCATTTAGAGCAAAACATATTCTAAGTTACAAAATCAGACAAAAGAGAAACATAATTTCTCTGAAAAAAAATACCTTTGTTTCGATGGATTTATATTCTTCACCCTCAAAATATGAAAGAAGCCTCTATCTGGAAAATATGGTCCCAATAGTTCAGACAAAAAAAAAAGCAATCAAAAATTTTGACCCTTTAATGCTATTTTACTCCCTACGTCTTTTGATTAATCTCAAAAAAACTCAGCGAAATGTTTTTGCACACAAGTTCGAAATTTATTTATCCAACGATAATTTCACGCAAAAAATAATTTTAAACAATTTGTATTAATTAATTTAATAAGAGCTGAAACAGTTTTGAAGAGTAAGATATGAATTTTTTATATAATTTTTTATGTGTAATTTTTAATGTTAAAATACAAAATTCGAGCAAAATTACTAAAATTGTTCATGAGAAATAAAATTTTAAATGTATGACGTTTGAAAATTTAATATCTCAGAAACATTAAGGAAGTTAGCATTAAAGTCTCCAATTTTTCTACTAATCTCCTGCCTTAACTATTGGGATTAAATTTTCCAATTTATGACCTTGTCTTTATATTGAACATAAAAAATGAAAATTGATCGATTAAAAGTATATTTATTCAGAGAAAAAACACTTTTGTGTTTGATTTCTTAACTTAACACATCGCGTCTATACAAATTTTTTAGCATATTAACGGTTCGGCTCTCAAAACGTTAACACCGAAACACTAGTAATCATTAATCGCACGTGAAAAATTTGAGCATCTGATAAGAAGTGTTCTTATGAGTACATTTTATTCGTACTGTATATTATCAACGCTTAATAAGTGCTGCTATCATAAATATGCAAGGAAAATAAATATATTTGATGATTGTAATTATATTGTGATATTTGATAAAGATATATTTGAGCAAAATTCCTTTAAAAAATCTATTCCTAGAAGCTTACGGAGTACTTATTGTAAGCATTCCATCAAAAATGAAATGTTCAGCAATTAAAAGTTAGCCACACATCTAATTAAATATTCTAATTTTGTCTGCCTATTTTTGAATTTATAGTTAAAAATGATTATTATACAATGAAAATCTTTATTTTTTTATTTTGTTTTACCGAAATTCTTGTCAATAGATTTGCTTCCTAATAAGCGCTTCGACTCTTATTAGTTTAATACTTTCTTATTAACAATACTATGATTGTTTGGATTTTTTTTATTTCAAATGAAATAATATTTAACTGTAAATGATATAACAGGGCATTAAATTTGAGGAATTTTCAACTATAGTTGAAACTTTCCTATAAATCTGTGCGATAAGAAATAATACTTTTTAATGTATTAGAAAACAAACTTATTATTCAGTTAAATTCGTGTTAGTGAAAAAGCAACTAAGGAATTGCCTCCTCTGAAGGAAAAATCTTTTTTCAATAAAAACTGTTTCAGGTAGTTTTCTGGGATATTTTTCGAATAAATAATCAGAAGAGAAAACATTCGAAAGGTTCTTCGATCTTCGCGAAAAATTAATGCACTTTTATTTCAAATAAAATTAAAAAGACTGTATAACTAAATCACGAATATAAAATGGCAGTTGAAAATCTCAAGTTTTCTGTTTGCAAACCCATATTTAGTAGTAGCTTTATTAAATTATCAAAATAAATTCCATAAAATAAAATATTTCCCATTTTTTGGTATGAAAATATGTTTTCTTAATTCCCAATTGTAATTTTAAATTAAAAGCATACAAACATTTAGCTTAACTATGCATTTAAATAAAAATGTTTTAACATTTCTACGTTTTCACATTTTAAAATATTTGTATGAATAAAATTCATTGAAAATCAAATATTAATTATTTTTTACTGAAAATATTAACTATATAGTTTTTTAAACTCAATATTTTTAATTATAAAATTAGAAACTTAAACCTATTCCTATTTATATTTTTTAAGATAATTTCTCATTATTACACTTTTAATTTATTTATTAGGGTCAGAAAAAGCAGCTTTAAACATCATTAAGCAATGAAGAGTAAAATAAACTTTAAATATTGATTTATTGATCCAAAATGAATGATACGTAAAGATTCGTTTCCTTAAAAGCAAATTCGCTAAGCTTTCTGACAAAGATAAAATTCAAAAATGTCAAAGTTGAACTAAACTATTTTTATGAGAGAACTAATCACGGCTAATGACATCTGTTTTGAACAAGTCGGAACGTGTTTTTCATGATTGATTTTTCTTGCATTAGTTTTACATCATGCTTGGAAATTAATCTTATGTATAAACAATCTAAATCTTGACACAAAATTTAAGCAATATACATTCTATACAACTTGAAAAATGTCTCATACTTAGTAGATAAAACCATAAATAACTAATATGAAATTTATTAAACTTTATTTTTCAAATGTCATAAATGTGCTATGATTAAGATTTTAAATACATAATACCTGCAATAAAGAAGCTAGACATCAACTTACCCTTAAGCTCTTCAGATGTAAATATGCATGTTCAAATTGAAATAATATCAGGTTCTGAAATAGAAATGATTACATATGTACTTTTCTAGGATGATTAATGGTGTGGTATTTGTGGATAGTTAAAGTTCATATTTTCGTAAAAGCTAAGCGATTTTCATTTACAATATTTTGAATCTTAATCGGTTAAAGCTTATTTCCATCCTTTTTTTTTCGTATTTTGAATAAAAATGAGAAGTCAAATAAAGCTTAGATATCTTGAATACTTAATCAAAAAAAAAATTCTCAATGCAAAACTTTTCAAGATTAAAGATGAGGTTGCACTTCCGTGTATTAACATTATTTGTATTTGGTAGAATATCGTAATCATAACATTGAGCATAAATGTTTAATTTTCGTCTTAAATGTTTCTGTTATCGTTTTTAGATTTATTCAACTTATTCATTAAATTATGATTGATTCAATCATAGCTTTGGAAGAGGTCCGCATTATTCTGTCAACAATTCTTAGGATTCTTAGGATATCAACAATTTTCAGAATTAAAGATGAGATGGCACTTCTACATATTAAAACTATGTGTATTTGTTAGAATATCGTAATCATAGCATTAAGCATACATGTTTTAATTTTTGTCTTAAATATTTCTGTTATCGTTTTCTGATTTATTCAATCATGATTGATTCTGCCATAGCATTTTAAGAGGTCCGCAGTAGTCTTTCAATAAATCTCTCAACGCTTATAAATAGTGTAGTTAGTTTGAAGTTCTGTATTAATATGTGTGTGTTTGTGACTCTATAGAATCAATATCGATTCCAGCCTTGATATCTCATTTTTCCTCTTTCTCCACAGTATCCTAAGGGAATGTTTTGCAATTGCTCATAAACCATTTATATTAAATGAGACATTTTGAATTTTTAAATACTGCTTACAACAATCATATTTTATTAAACCATTTGAATCAAATGAGAAATTTATAAGGGTTACGGATAATTTTTCTGAATGCATCTAATAAAACAAATTTCTACCAGTGGCAGTTTTTATTAGCTTGCACATAGCTTTCAACCAGCATAAGTGTAGTATTTCTGGCCAACCAGAATCTTTGCAAGGATGCCCATGGCTTGTAACCGGTATCTAATAAAATTATTTGTATTCGATGAGACACGTTGAAATTGCAGTGTGCAACAGGTATTTTATTTAACCATTTGGAGCAAATTGTATTTTTTAAAGGTTACAGTGGAATTTTCTATGAGCTATCCTATTAAAATATTTATATCCACTTGCAGTTTTTATTAAATTACATGTAACTTTCAACAGGCTTATAATTATGGCATTTTTAAGCAACCTGAATCTTTATAAGAATACATATGATTTGTAGCCAATAATCAATTAAATCATTTGTATTTTGTGAGATATTTTAAATTATTCAATACTGCTTTCAACTGACACTTTATTACACCATCTTGTTCAAATTTTTAAAGTATACAGATGGGTTTAAAACGAGTATCTAGTATCCAGTAGTAATTTTATTAGCTTGCAATATGTTTTTATACGGGCATGTAATTACAACATTTCTAGCTAACTGGGATACATATGGCTTGTAACCAACATCTAATTAAATCATTTTCATTCAAAATGCTATTTTAAAGTTAAAAGTGGCTTGCAACTGACATCTAATCAATTTATTTATATCCGAGAAGAATTTTTATTGAATGATTAATGAACTGGCCACGTATCTGTGAGCATGCTTTTAAAGTTTAAAAATATCTCTTCGCACGATAAATTATTTTTCATTCTCATAATGTAGATAATTGATTTATTCTTTTAAAGGAATAACTGTCATCAATCAAGTCTTAAAATCACAAATAATAAAACTGAAATCATTTATTTTCGAAAAGATTTTTTCAAGCTTTATGTGTGCTGCCCATTAAAATTAATTTCAGAAGTAACTTCCCTTCAATGTAGAATAAACTAAAAAAGTGAATTAAAATAAAACAAACAAAGCACGGAAACAAAATTTTGAACAATTATAGAAGAAGCTTACATCTAAAATAAAAATAAAAACATTCAAGGTTTTATCCGATTGCCACCGGAACTTCAAATATCCATGTCTATAATACGAATCATGTCTATATTACGAATCATGCCTATATTTCCTTTTCGTAAGCGAACCTAAATTAGAAGCTATAAAGTCAAATACGATGTTAAGGAGCACCGTTGACTTAACGAATGTATATACCACACACATATACATTTCTTTTAAAAATTGAATACGTGAGAAAACACTCCCGTGTGGGCACAATTCTAAAGATATGCCATCGAGATTGGGGGATAAATGATTCTGATCATGGTCTAAACATTGAACGTTTCTGAAAGCTTGCTCTTACAATTTGATTTTAATTCTTGTGATAGATTACAACAATAATTTAAGCTAAAAATATCATACTACTTCAGAACAATAGGTTAATATTTCAACTGAAATTATGTCAAGGTATACGACTAGCTGTCAGAACTTTTCTTAAAAAATATATTCTGACAAATTTAGAGAAAATGAAATTAATTAATTTATTTTATGAAGAATAGCATATATATATATATATATATATATATATATATATATATATATATATATATATATATATATATATATATATATATATATATATATATATATATATATATATATATATATATATATATATATATATATATATATACATATAAAATGGAGAGAAAATTATTAATAAAATGCTTTTCTTCAACTATTTAAAGCAAAAACATTTTATTAATAATTTTTAAGCAAAAAAAGAAAAAAAAAAGCAAAACATATAATCCGTTATCAGCTCACACGATTACAACAGCAAAACGAGTGCTTTCTAATATTTTATTAATTTTGACAAAATAAAATATTTTAATTAAATAGTGAAAAGAGCACCAAAAAAGTTTACAAAAATATATATTAAGCAAAAAATACGAAATAAAACATATCATGCAAAAAATAGAATACAAAAATTCAAGAAAAAAAAACAGAATAAAACATAAGGCGTAACGTGTAAAACGAGTAGAAAATTCATATGAACTTCCTCTTAAATTTAATATTTTAAATCATTTTTGAAAGATACCGGTAAATTTCGGAAAGATTCGTTACTCGCTTTAGACGATACATTTTGTGCTTTATTCTGTTTTTTTCTTGAATTTTGGTTTTCTACTTTTTGCTTGACATGTTTTATTTCATACTTTTTTCCTAATAGGTTCTTTTGTCTTTTTAATTTTTCTTATTCTACTCACACTAATATAATGATTTATTTTGCTTTGGATATGTTAATTCAATATTAGAAAACATTCTTTTTTACGGATATAATCATGTGAGCTGATGATGAAATTATATATTTTCAATTTTGTGTCTTAAAAAACATTGTATCAATAATTTTTCTTCTTCTCTTTGAAAACATAAATTTTTTCTAGTGTTTTCTTAGTATTTTATGGGTTCTATGTGCTTGCAGCTCTGTAAGAAATCATTTAAAATATACTGCTGATACCTTTCTAAAAATTTGTTCGAAGATACTAAATTTTAATTAAAATATGTTTAGTTATTTGTTATATATTTTCTTATAAATTATAAAATTTATCTTAGAACTTAACAGTAACTTATCAGACCAAACTTCAAATTTCTGAAGATCACTTATGAAAAAAAAATCTTTTAAAATTTATGAGTTATTTTATTATTAATCTCTGAATAAATAAAGCTTCTTAGGAAACAAGAAAATATTTCCATAATCTAATAAAAAGGACAAGCATGCCCTGTTGTAGCCTATAACTTGCTTATTCAAGATTTTTTATGGCTATAAAATCGAAAATAAAAATAAATTTACTGAACCCATCCTAGATGTTTACGATGCTTTTAAACATTACCCAAAGGAATCTCCTTCACTTATACAATCCTCTAAAACGTTTACTTAACCGATAAGTAGACGATGATACTACGAAAAAAGTATATCAGGGTTTCACTTTTCCCAAATATTTTATGCGTATTATTAGAAAGATATTATTCAATGCATTTTTGATCTCATGAAAACATCGAAAAAAAAGAGATTATTAAAGATCTAACTACAATTGTAATGAAGAATTTTTTTTTATTGAGTGAAAAACAGTTTTACTAAAATTCCTTAAATTACTAAAAAATTATTTTAAATGCTTAAACTAAAACAAAGCTAAATTAAGGAGAGGTGCATTTTACTCGATAAACTTGGATTGACCAAGATTATTGTAAATCACAGCTTTGATATCCAAAAATGAGCTGGAAAAAAATAAAAAATAAAAATTATTTTTTAATTTAATTATGCTGTAGGGGAATGCATTAGCTTTATTTAGGGTTTGATTTTGCTTTTCTTTGACAATTATTTGGCGTGCAATTCCTATGATGGGAATTCGGCTGAATTCGGAATTCTGAACCCCAAATTATAGGGGAGAGTCGCAATCTAGATATATAGCCTCAATAGTTTGGTCAGAGTGCTCCTATGTTAGGGCGCCTTAATATTAGCTTTACCTTTTGCGAATTTACTATATCTCTATAAATTTTTAAGCGAATTGAAAAATTTTTACACACAATCATAAAATTTGTTTATACAAGGATAATTCCACGAAAATAATAACTTTTAGTAAATATATTTTTTAAATTATTTTGTTTAAGAATAGTAAGAAAAAATTTGAATTGTAAGGTATACGATATGTTGCATAATTTTAAAGAAAGTAATTTTACATGGCAAAATATAAAATTTATGTGGTATTAATATATGGTCGAATATTTCCTGTGAAATTGAATTTCAAAAAAGTCATATATTTAATATTAGATTTCTTTGGAAGTATTCAACCGATTTCGCTCAAATTTTGACCTTACAATTCAATCTTTTTTTACTGACCTTAAATAAAATAATATACAATATTAAATATTTACTAAAAGCTATTTTTTGCTTGAAATTATCCTTAGATAAATGAATTTTATAGTTGTTGGAAAAATTTTCCACTTACTCAAAAAGTTTTCGAGATTTAGTGAAATACGCAAAAAGTGCCATTAACATTAAAGAGTCCAAGCTTTGGAAAGCTCTCTTGACCAAACTCTTATATTTTAGGAATACTTCTTATATTTTAGGAGTCAGAAATCTAAATTCATCGAAAAAAGGTATGTTTATTAAGTGAAAGCACGTTTGTGCGTCAAATTTTGTTACTTAAAATAACATCTGCACTATTGAGCCCTTAAGATTGAGTCCTAGAACGTTAAAATCCTTTTATTAGAACAAAATTTATTCAGAAAGCTCCGTTTTTGTGCACTGTACGTAACATAAAGCATACGAATTTCAAGACATTTTTTTTTCAATTCTGTATTTTTACGAAATGTTGGTAATAAAAATCATAATTTAGAAAATCAAATTTCGGGTAAGCCGTTACCCCGAAAACGAAAAATATACCAAATGAATGATTTAAATACTGCATATTTTGATTTGATTAACCAGAATTTACTTTTAGAAATGTCATTACTGTACAGTACGGTAATTTCTCTAGAATGTTTTCATTTGCGAGCAACATCTAATTGCGACTCTTTTTTGACATGACCCGGCAGATATATTCCAGAATCAAAATCCCTGGATGGTTGAATGCCCTATTTCTATTGTAAGCGATGGGCACCTAAATCTTGTAGCATTGCAGAGAAACATGTCAAAAGTTTTTATATATATTTTCTGCTGAACACGTTAAATTTATACTTAGTATTTACCTTAAATCAACTATTAATAATTTGATCAACCATTGCATGATAAACTTCAAATGTATGTTTCCTAATTTGTTTCTTGAATATGTCTGTTGATTTTTAAGCTCTTGTGAGTTTCTTAGTGTCGTAAGATTAATTTGTCGATGTAAATAAATATCACTGTATGGAAAAAAAATTATTGAATTATTTAAGTCCGATAATGCCGGTAAGTTTCCAAAAAAGAACTATTTTACCTTTTCCATTTCTTTTTTTTTGAATTAAACAGTTTTGGGTTTTACAGTTAAAGGGAATTTTATCATCTAAATTAAAAAAATTTACAACTTGCTTACAAAGTTTCTTTTAAAGAAAAAAATTAAGAATCTGATTTTGAAATAATTTACGCTTCCTGAAACTCTTCACAGAAAAAAAATTCAGAAATTAATTTTGACTCTACAGAAATGTAATACTCAACAAATAACATGTTTCCGATCAATTGAGAAACATTTCTTTTATTTTCCACAGAGTAGGAAACTAAATCTTATTGACTCCTATTCAGTTTCATAATGTAGCGTAACTACCACTACAGCTATTAAATTCCACTTCACATGTTAACTCTATTTTACCTTGTGGTACCTTTTGATAGATGATGATTGACATTGTTGCAGTCTAGTCCTACAAAGGGTTTCTAAAGTATGAAGAAAAAAGTTTCAAATAATAAAAAAATCAGAAACAGCAAGAATAATTCTGTTATTTCAATAATTTGAAATGTTTTTGAATACTATAGAGAGAAGTTTCTGAAATATTCAGGAACGTTTTTGAAAACTACATGCAACCTTGGTGCCCCACATATTCGGAAACATTTCGGGAATTTTTTTTTGCAGTGTATATAAGTAAAACTGAACTGAATATTAAGAAGCGCTATTATAATTTTTATATCCAAAAAATGCTTTCTTTCCTTTTGATATGATTACTTGTGTCAACTCTTTGTGATTTGAAAATAAAACCGAACTCAAGATAATTAGGAGAGTTCTATAGTATGCTGGGGAAAAAAATTATATTAATCATATTTGAAATAAAAATATAAAAAGAAAAGTGCAAATTTTAAGAAAAAGTTGTTAAATAGGATGGCCTACTACAAGAAATATTTTTGCTATTTAATATTATTTTCAGAAAATAATGCTTGATATTTGATTATGGATTAGTATCAGGATGTGATGTTTCCTTAATTCCATTTAAAAAAATACGTAGCACATATTACTCTCATGCAAGTTGGAAAGGTAGATGAAAAATGGATATACATACTCTTTTCGTACACATATGAAAACAATTTTAATAAATATGAAATGAAAAAATATTTCGTAATAAAATTTTATTTCCATTATTTTTTAGAGTACAAACATCTTCAAATATTAATCAAAAGTTTATTATTTTTATCTTAAATAAATCTTTGAGATATTTGAATCCTCTTGTTTCCAGATTAACAATGGGAGGTTTCTGCCCCCCCCCCCATGTAGCGCAAATGTGAACTCGTTCTATAAAAAAATTCCTTCTCGAAGGCTAGTTTGCCCCAATGCTTGATACAACAGCTCTTTTGTCATCTGGATTTGGTATAAAAATACAGAGCTACGGAATTGAACATTGATAGCCATAAACTCAGAATTGGGTCGGCTGTTCAAACGCCGAATATAAAATCAAATTAAAAATAAAACATTTAATAGCTAATCATATTCGATAGAAGAATTTCTGTACTCATTTATTAAATAGTAAAGGAATAAAATATTATAACTTTTTCTGCAATAAAGCTTAAGTTTTAAATTCTCAAAAGTATTTGAAAAATTTTTTTAGAAAACAATGGTTATCTAATCTGTCTTCATCAATCATTGTAAGAGAAAAAAATTGTCTCAAGTGCAGTAACGAAGCAAAGGCTCTATTATTTTCAATTTGCTCAGTAATCTTTCTTAATGTTTTAACTTCATACAATCAGTACAAAATATAATTTAATGTTATGTTATCTAAATTAAGATCATGAAGTTATTCTTTAATTAATTTTAATATTTATAAAGCCTACGTATTAGATTTCAGCTATATTCAAAAATTTAGGATTGTATCCATGTCGTGGTGTACTTAACCGCGATTCAATAGATGTACATGTATTTTTAATAAAGAAAATTAAGAAAGTAAAGTTATTTGGAAGAATATTTTGCAATTATATACAGAAAAGAGTTAATAACCAAAGAAAGCAGAAATAGCGAAAAAGGAAAAAATTTCTAATATAGGATTTATTTAGTTATTTTACTTATTTTCCATTAAGAAAACTATTTAGTATTTTAATTTTCAAAACTAAGTTGTTTTTGAGAATTTTGAGAAAGTGAAATGTACATTTGATGATAACACTGAAACTGGTACAGAGCTACTGAAAAATAAATTAAAATAAATAACATTTTCATTAATTAAGACGATATATTATTCGTTTATTTTCAATAATTAAGAAGATATATGATTAGTATGTTTAGGATAAATTTAAAGTACATAGGGATGAGTTTCTTTTTTTAAAAATGAATCTTAAGCGTTATTTTATTGGGTATTAATTCACCTATTTTAGCTGTTTTCATTTTATTCAAATGCTCAATTATAGGAATAAGATACCGAAATAGAAAAATACTTTATTTCATTATTTACCATAATAAGCAAAATTGGCAAATTTTGAGTATTTAAAAAAAAAAACAGTGATTTAAAAGACTCAGCTTGTTTTTTATTTGTAATGATTACGCATTTTCTCACACAAACAATAAAAAGGATGCATTTAAATCTTAGCAATAGCATCTAATTACGTTACAGATACTATAAATATATATACATATAACTAAACAATGAGTTTTTCCTTTCCTGCAGTCACTGCAATTACTTCGAAAGAAATCAGATTATTAGAATTTAAGCTTGCAAATATTCTAAAAACACTTGACGTATAAAGGGCGGACACATAATTGTGGCGAAACGTATGTCTGTAAATCCATATATTTATAGGCATAGTTAATATACATCTTCTATAACAGCTGAGTATGTCCAAACATACCAATTGCCAATTTTGAATGTTATACTTATTTTTGTTTGATTCAACATATGCGTATTTTAACATAAAACGTAGGATAATAAAATAGCTTTGCAACATCAGGATGGCATAGGTATAAGTAACATTACGATAAGCACTTGTGTATATAATGTTAATATTTACATCATACATTTTTAATATTAATACACACTATTTCTATTCACTTATTACTATCCGTATCAATTATTGTATCATTATAATTATATTACCCTCATTAATATCTCCCAGGAGAAAAAAATCTTTTAAAATTATGGTATTTTATATTAATGACATTATTGTTAAATAAATCCATAATTTTGGCTAATGAAACCAAATATAAGGAATTAAATCAATGTTGCCAGATTAGGGGTTTTCCCCCTAAATTTCGGGGGATTTTTTATCTTCAGTGGGTATTTTAGGGGAATTGGTTTTTAGGGGTTTGTTTTAGGGTTATTTGTGAATTTTACTAATTTCATTTTGGTTACCGTCTAATATCAAATTCTATAATTGGATGTGTGGATGAGAAAATCAATATGTTAAACCAAAACCAAAAGATTAAGATATAATTTCAGACCTTTACCCCTTTGGTGAATGTAGTAGGTTATTACTTAGCTCAATCAACCAGTACACTTGGAGAATTTGAATTAAAATTATTTAAAATTTATAATGTGCATGGTTTAAAAATAATGTTAAAGGATAAAGAAAGAAAGACGTACGTATAAAAGTACAAGAAAGATTGGGTACACGAAAAGTAGTTTAAAGGTTTAAGGGTAAGGGATTTTGTATTTACTTCTTCTATGTTAAAAATGTTTAACAGCGAAAAGATATACAAATCAGAAAGTATTGACGAAAATATGTTGGATATTTTATCAAAAATTTAAGTATAATGTTAGAATTAAAATATTAAGAAAGACTATATCGTTGATAATAAAATATTTATGAAAAAATGTGCAAGTCAAAAAGTATTGAAAAAAATATCTTAAATATTTTAGTAGAAATTAAAGATAATGTAACGATTGAAACGCAAAAGAGATTAATTTGTTGATAACAAAATATTAAAAAGTATTAAAGCAACGTTTTCTATACATTATTTAACTTTTGTACTATTTTTTAATACTTATACATAAAGTTAAAAATTTTGGGGTTTTTTAAAAATTTTTAGGGGATTTTACAACGCCACCTGGGGGTGAACGGTTATAAGCACCGGGCAACACTGTATTAAAACCATTTTCAGGAAATTTTTCTGTCAGGGGGAAACAGTTTACCGGAAATTCCGATATTCAAAATAGTTCTTTTTCCTACATCTTTAGCAAAAAACACAAAACAGTAAAGTAAATTTAACCAAAAAAAAAACATAGTTTTTATGTCGTGCTCTAATGTATCATGATAAAATTACTAAATTTTACCGCATTTACCAATTTTGTTTGAGTATTATGAAACCCTATTTTATAGTTAATAATACTAAAGTTACTACCAAAGCGCTTCTGTAAATTTCGGTAAGTAAGATTATTACCAAAGCGCTTATTGAAGTTTTTCATGCTCTCACAGAGTCAAAAGCCTAATAAATTCTGCCATATTCTGTTAGTTGTGGTTCCACCTTTTTACTCACTGTAATATTGACGCAAGCAAGACGCTAACAGATAACAGTGTTAGATTATATTAGGTACAAAGATATTAAAAAATGGGTTTATTGTTAGACGGCATAAGTTTATACCTTGTTTGTAAATAAACTAATGTAAAATGTAGTTTTTATTATTATAAAACCAGATTTCAAACGGAT
Source organism: Parasteatoda tepidariorum (assembly GCF_982258835.1). NCBI lineage: Eukaryota > Metazoa > Arthropoda > Arachnida > Araneae > Theridiidae > Parasteatoda > Parasteatoda tepidariorum. The sequence goes on from NC_141761.1 coordinate 76,482,882, forward strand.
ATTTTAATTCTATTGCTAATTTGTATCGCTTAGATCACTGTTACTACTATTTGTATTATCCACACTACCTTTTTCAAAAAAATAATGATTGCAATTTCTCATTAAAATACGAGGCAAGTTAAAGGGGCCATTTTTATGCATGTAACAAGAATATTTAAAAAAAACTTTCTGAACGTAGGTATATCTCAGAGGGATGCTGAGCCAACTGATACCTTTCAAACAGCCAAATGTTTAAAAATAAGAAAAGGAAATAAGTAAATGGCTTTTCTATGAATAAATAGAAATAAACCATTCATTTTCCGACATTCTAAAGTGTACTTCTTGAAAACCGTGTCAGAAATACGGCTTTTATTTAAATTCATGCACTTTTGCAAATGCTTCTGCGAAACTATTGAATATCGGAGCTCCACATGTTGCAGTAGGCGAAACTCTGTCATCGATGACCTAAGCACCTGAACAATAAGAAAAAAAACTTGATAAGCACCCTAGATACTCTGAGTTTAGCTCTTGAACAATTGGTATTTCCAGATGCGTATCACTACTATTATTTACTTTGCTCCGTAATAATTACGAGCAATAGATAACAAGATGCTTTGATCTCCACCGGTTTTCATTCTGACTACTAATATCAGATTTTACGTTTGCACAATACACTGAGAAAAAATATATAGCCAAAACTACATGATTATTGAAAAGTTTACCGTGCTTCTAGCTCAAAAAGAATATCAAAAAATTGGACAATTTTTACCAAAGCACTTTGTTAATGATTTTGGAAAATTCCACAGTAAAATATCGTTTTATAATATTTGATGAAATTCGGAGAGCTTGATAAAATTTAGTAAATCTAATCATGATACTTTAGAAAATGACATAAAAACCATTTATTTCGTCAAATTACTAAGTCAATTTTATTAATATTGTGGTAAAAAGAACTATAATTTTGAGAACCAGAATTTCAGGATAACTATCACCAAATGAACGGTGAAATTATTAAGTGCATGGTTTAAATGCCGCATATTTTGGTTTTAGAAACCAAAATTAGGTTTTTGTTACCAGCATTGTCATTACAAAACTGCATGTTAGTTATACTAAAATATTTTTTTTCATGTAAGAGCATGAAATGTGTCAGCTGCTTCGACATTCTCTGCATTTTATACAACTATAAAATGCATCTATTTAAATATATATGCATTATGCATATGCATACATATATTTTGTGATACATATTTTTTTCGGTGAACGGATTCAACATCGTGCCTTAAAAAAATTAATCAAAACTACTTCTCCATGGCTAAACTTCAATATTTTTCTTTAAAAAAAACATAACATCTTTAATTAAGCATATTGTAATTAATGTGAAAAATGTAAATAAAGTTTTCACTGAAAATGGCATTAATATAGTGTATAACGGGTTTTACCATGTCAGATTAAGAAAAAAAATATTTGTTGCATAATTTTTCACTGTCGATATAATGCTATCATATATAATATCATTATATGTAAATGCTTTTAAAATGAGTAGGTGTCAGAGAGCAAAACAGCAGTTACATAAAAAAATATATTTAAATAATATACCTTATTTATGACGATGATAATTATTTTTATATCAATACAGTTCAACGCACCTTTAAAAAATATTTTGCCTCCTTAATTAAAAAACATGCTTCGTAAACAAAAAAGTTTTCTCGCTTTATATTTTTTAATGCATAGCATAAAAATTTTAATTAAAACAGGGTATAAAAAAGAAGCATAAAAATCTCCAAAAACACAGAACAAATTCATTATTAAAATTGAAGCGGCTATTCATAATTCTCACTCAAGTAAGTGTGAAATCTTTCAGAATGAATAAAAATCCATAACAAAGTGTGAAAAGTGAAAACTTTCAGAGAAAAAAAATGAAGTGCCTTGATTAATGAAAGAGAATTAATTAACATCGATTGCAACTAAACAATTATGGCTGCTGGGAGAAAAATAAAGAAAAATATTGGAAATTCAAAATTGTCGACTTTTATGTTAAGCCAATAATGGCATTTCTTATGCTTCGTCAAGACTCATACCATTAGAATAAATAAAAGGACGATCATAAAATAGAAACTACGACGGTAAATTAATTCCGGGTTATGTTTCGCGAGTTTAGAGTTATTTTTTCTTTGGTCGTTTATATTCAAGGTAGTTTTTTTTTAATGCAGTAGTTCTTTTTCATTTCGAGACAATGAACTGCAAAAAAAAAATGCTTGATCAAATGTTGCTTGCTTCTATTAAGTTGTCAAACATGATACCATATAATTATAAAAAATATAAAAAATATTATTCTTTGCTGTTATTTAGTATATGTATTTGTAAAAAAGTACTTTTTGGATTAAAAAATAAATAAAATGGGAACATTGTATTCTTTATATTCATTTTATTGTATTCTTAAAACATTCCATGGTGAGAAAAACTGCGAAGACCTTCCTTGGTTAGCCTTACAACAAGATGACTCTTAACCCATGATCCGCCTACCACTTAAGATACTTTACGCCAGCGCTGTGATCATTGCGAGCCGAATTCGGAATTCATATCTACCAAAGGTCGTTAGGATTCGAACACGGGACGCTTTATTGGGAGGCGAGTGCTCAATCTCTTGAGTTACCACGGCTTATTCAAACTTTTAAATAAACTCTTGATGGTTCAAAAGACTCGACCAAGATCTGTTTATTAATAAAATAGAGGATAATTTTAACACACGTGAACGTCGTTCTTCTTAAATGTACTTTATTTTTCCCTGATTTGCATTCTTGATCCTTAAAAAGTAGAACTTAGATCCTTAAAAGTAAGAGTAATTGCATTCAAAATATATGATCCCAATAGTTTTCTACAATACAGTAAAAAGTTCGATGCAACGTGCATGGCGATGCATGTAACTATGGCGATGTAGAGTGTAGTTTAAATTTGCTACTACACTGAGAAAAAATATGCAAACAACTCCCGAAATATGGTAAAATTTACCGTGTTTCTGGGTCCATTGGAGCACCAAAAGGCAGGGTAAGTTTAACTAAAGCGCTTTGGTTAAATTAACTATAAAATATTGTTTACTACCACGCTGTTTGAAAGTAATAGTCGGAAAATTTAGTAGTTTTATAATGCTACATTAGAGCATTGCAAAAAAACAATTTCTGCGGTTAAATTTACTTTTCAGTTTTGTATTTTTATAAATGCATGATAATAATAATTATGATTTTAAAAAACAAAATAACTAATGAACCGTTACTGTATGAATAGGAAATTTGCCTAATGAATCGTTTAAATACCGTATATTTTGGTTTTATTTCAAGAATTATGTTTTTTTTTTATGAAATATATGATCACCATACAAGTACGGTAATTTCACCAGATTTTGTTTTCTACGTGTACGATGACTTTACAAGTCACCATCAAAAAAAGTTTTGTTAAAATTGCAAAATAATGCATGTTTGTAACGGTTTAAAACTTGGTATCATTCCTCTAATACGTGAAAAAATTTTGGAATTACAAAAAAATTATTTCATATGCAATAGTAAGCAATATTATACGCTAAAATTTAAAATGAAAAACATTTTTGCTTCTTCTGATACCAATACAGTGAAGTTAGCATGGACATCATTTCACTTTATTTCCTTCGTACATTTTTTTTCACTTTACGATTAGGAAGAATTGGATGACCACCGACCAAATGAAGTTATTTAAGCAAGAATTCTTCTTCAAATATTCTTGGAAAATCCTGCCATACACTAACAACTGGGTTTTTTGTTGACCACATATCTACCATGATTTAATTAACCTCTTGGCATCATACTACTGAAATCATCTTTAAATGTTATCAAAGACGCTAATTCATAATTCTGCCTTTTTTTACTGCTATTCAAACAAGAAATATAAATATGAGCGTTTGCTTATATTGACTAACGCTCTATAATGATAAATCTATCTGTAGTTCTGAATTGTCGTTATAACGGAATTTTTTTTTTGGGGGGGGGGAATGTGCATATTATTTAAACTCATAGTAATAAAAGAGTAATTTGGTTAAGAAATATATACATTTTTACAACTTTTTTTGTATAGAAACGATTGAGTAGATTAAGATTGAGATTGAGAGCTACGAATATATTACTAAGAACTGAATCAACTCATTTCGCTCAGTCCTTGTATTTTGTCAGTTAAAAATTCATAGTTTTAAATATGGTTAAGCACTTGAAGGTATACCTTACTGGTAAGATCCTTACAAAATATTTTTGATTAAGTTAAGCAAGTTAACATTTTATCTTAAAAATGATATCATGAAAATTGTATTTAGTAATTATATATAATTCTGTATGTTATAACATTTAATATTGCTGTCAATTATAATAAGCAGAATTTTGCTTCCTTTTTTATCTGGTAGTTTAAACATTACAGAAAATAACGAAAAAAATGAGAGTAGCATTTAAAAATCAAAACTTTCGGCAGCTCTTCTGAGCTATAGGGACTAACACACACTTTTTGAGAATCAACAAATCAAATTTGTCTCGAAAAAGGTCTGTTTACTTAGAAAATTACAGATAACGCGAAACATATTGTCTTACTGTTATCTATTTTAATATTAAACCATCAAACAATCATGATCGCATCTTAGTAAGGAAAAATTCGATTGTTAAATCAACAATTATAAAAGCTTGCCATGTTTCTTTAGTACTGTACATATATAGTTTCGAAACTTATATATTAGATCTTTACACTGACAAAATTACTTATTATAAACATATCGTGCAATTTACACGCACTTTCAACAAATTTAAATGCATTCTAAAGAATTGTTCGATATTTCATTATTTTTTTAAGGAATAAATGATAAAAAAATTTAATAAGATTAAAATTGACAAAAACTTTTTCAGACAAATTGAAAAGTGATTTGTTTTTAATCTTCTAGATTCTTTTCATTACAATATGTACAAAGACTATCGTAAAATTCAAACTGTGTTAGTAAATTAATTTCAGACATGCTTTGTGTGCTTAGTAATATTTTTCTTCTATTGTGTTATAGATTGTATTTTTAAAATAGTTCATTTTAATTCGGAAGAGAGAACTCTGAAAAATATTTCAATAAATTCTGCTCTTTCTGATTAATTTATCAAAGACGTCATACATCAATAAAAAGAAGAATGAGTAAATCTCGCAATTTTTTTTCCATTTCTCCGACAGTTTTCTTTTCAAAACAATCTAATGCTTATGTAAGGCAGTGTGCTGACGACAATGAAAAAAGAATAAAGATTTTGCATTTTTTTTTGCTCTAATGCGAGCATGAAATTTTATTTACTTTTTTTTGTAGAGTTTTAAGTCCTTCTTAAAAGTGTATTAGTTTTATTTAAATACGAGAAAATATTCTGTTATGTTCTGTATATACTGCAATGACGTGTAAATACTTCTATTCTGTTATCTTTTAAGGAAACACGATTTTAGTTTATTTTTCCAACTTTCTTGTTTTCCGTTAGTTGTTTTTGCAATAGTTTTGCATGCAAATAATAAAAAAATATTTTTCTTTAAAAGATGACCTTTCTTGATTTAAATGGTACGTATACAAATATTTATAATTTTTGTCTCGTGATATTCTTAACGTGCGAAATTGTTATGCTAGAATTGATATATTTATTAATTTGAAAAAGAAAAATAATCGAAACAAATATATCGCATGATGGTACGAAACGACACTAAACTTATATCTTATACTTTTTGTGAAATTTGTTCATTTGCAAAAGTACTCACGTAAGCGATACATTGATACTATAAGTGAATTTCATTTCGTGTTTTTAACCCTAACAGCAGTACAAATTTCTCTCTTTGGCCATTCCTTCACTGTCTTTAAATGATCAGCTTTGATTCGCAGTTTAAATTTTTACAGTTATTAATGTTCAAAACTCATATACTTTGAGTACTCTAATACATCTGCCCTGAATTTTGTAGTAAAATAACCATGAAACAAAATTTTTAATTTTCATTTACGATTTGAATAATATTTTCTATGTCACTTTCTGTCAGTTGTTCCAACGGAATATCAGCAATTTCATTTTGAAATAATTTCAAGATATATTTGTATAATATATTTTTTATGTATTTATGATTACATACATACATAATACATAATAATATATATGATTACATACATACATAATACATAATAATATATATGATTACATACATACATACATAATACATAATAATATATATTATTATGTATTTATGATTGTATAATATAATATATTATATTTGTATAATAAATTTTTGTGACTTATAGTCATATCATATATTTTCTTAAATGTCTAATTGCAATTAACAATCGTAAAATGAAAATACTATGATTTGAATGTTTATACAGAGAAAAAGTAAGTTGAGAGATACACGCTGAGAACAAAATTATGGTCAAAACTTCCGAATATGGTAAAATTTAAAGCATTTCTAGCTCTTCGAGAACACTAAAAATCTCGGTAATTTTTATAGAATGCTTTGGTAATGATCTTTAAATATGTGATAAAATTCGGTTATCATATTATGATATCTTAGAACATGGCATAGAAACCATTTCTCAGGTAAACCATTAACCATTTATCCTTACTTTTCAGTTTAGTATGTTTTACTAAATGTGTGAAGAAAAAAAATAATTTTGATTACCAGAATTTCCGATAAACCGCTTCCAAACAGAAGAATTACCAAATGAAGAATTTAGAAACCATATATTTTGGTTTTATTCAATAAAATTATAGTTCTTTTTTTAACCAAAAATATCCCTATCAAACAGAACGATAGTTTTACTAATTTTCTTGTCCGTGTAGAAATCCACTTTTTATAATAATGTATCTAAGAAATACGTATGACTATTCGCGTTGATTGAGAAGGGCTTAAATTCTGTAATGTTAAGTACCTAAAAACGTTAAGCACAAGAACACGTACCTTAAAGTACTAGAGAATACAAAATAGCAGTTTCTTAGTACTTACCTATCAAAGTTCTTAAAAATACACTTCCAGGTATAGTTTTGCATTTTGTTTAAATATATATTTGTTTTTTACTTCTTGCGTGAAATTAACTGCACTTTTCATTTTACATTTTTGACTTTTACAATTACTCGTACTTTATGTTATGTTAGTTAAAAGTTATACAAAAAATAAAACACAATTCTCATTTTTTATTCACATTCAAAAATGGCTCAATTGATAGCATTGCATCCGATTTTGAAAAAATATAGGCTGAGAGATGCTTTTTAGTTTCGTATGAATAAAAAATAATCTCGCATAAAAATGTTTTTAATCTTTAAAAGACCAGAAAAAATCTAGCCATTATTTTTTCCCCCAATCAACTTCTAGACTCAATAAATCTTCTAAAAACTAACATATAATTCAAATTAAGAAATATATCAAATGCTGAGTTAAACATTAAAAAAATCTTATAGTTGGACAGTTCAACTATTAATCTTTTTTTGTCCTTAAACAAAATATAAAAACACTATTTTTTTACGTTTACCATTTCTTTTCGGAAAAAAACAAAAAAGTAGTGAAATAGCTTTAAAAAAGCACTTAAAAAATATTTTTTTAAGAAGATTAAGATGGAGATACTATTTTTTATAAATAGAAAAAAACTTATTTAAGAGTAAATTGTTTCATTTTTTTTTCCGAAAACGTTTATTCATCATTATGAATTAGTTTGAAGAAAAAAACGAATTTCTTACTAAAAAATAAAAGTACTTTTGATATAAATTGATGACTGAGATTATAGAAAAAATTTAATTAATTTAATCACTTTAAATACAGTCCTTCATTAAATCTTTCTTATACTTAAGGAAAAAAAAAACTATATTTTAGCAAATTTTTAATAAAATGTGGTACCGATTTCTGAAAATTGCGATTTCTAAGAAAAATGCAGAAAAGCTTTTAGTTTTAACATTTCCAGGATGTTCTTCTTTTTAAATAATAAGGAATGTTTAGACTTCGTCAGTTACATTCAGAATTACTGAGCTAAATAAAATGAATTTCCATTTTAGTGCAGAGCGATATGATATAAAAAATATGATATAAAAAATATAATTTAATAGTGGTAGTACTTACGTATTATAGGGCGCAATTCGCATATGATTTAAATGAGAGAAAGAGTGATTGTAGATTCAAGAGAAAAAGAAATGGTTTATTAAAATGTTTGCACACCTTTCAGTCTATTTTCAATGATATTCGGGGTTCCTGACGGGATTTCAGGATTTCATAAAGTAAATAAGAGAGTTCAGAATTTCTTGTAGCAATTAACCGCAATCTTTCAGAAACGCTGATTTCAAGCTGTCCATCATTGTAGCTTGCTGAATATTTCAGAAAATGAGCTGGGAAGTGATCAAACCACTTAGTAACCCATATTTTTGTTTGATTGTGTTAGCAAGCAGTAAGCAAAACAAAAAGCTTTGCTAAAATGTTTGATTGCTTTTTTTTCTTTCCTTGTTTGTTTACAGAATCAAAGAAACAAAATAGGTTTCATTCACATGTTCATCTACTTTCCATGATTTTCTAGTTATCGTGATTCCATACTGTAAAAATATCGATTTATCATAAACTTTTTCTTACGGTGACCGTAACGTTAACCATATATTCTATTCCAGAGCGACACAGATTTGTGGGAAAATTTTCGCGCTGAGTTCAAATAGTGTTAGTGATAGAACTATCCGAAACCATATCACTTTGAGACATCTCTCTAATAAGGCAGTATCAGTGTTTCTGTTTTTTCTGAAAGAAAGTCGTGAATTGCAACTGCCCAATTCCCCTCATGCATTATCTACATACTTAAAATCTTGATGCGTGACTTGTAAATTCGAGCAACAAAGATTTTCACTTCCCATATAGTCGATGACAAGATGAACTCTACTCATATGTGGCCATGTATTGCCCTCCTTTTGAATTAAATTAGAGCCGAAAAAGAAGTCTAAAAAGCGAATGCCGGAATAACTTGATAGAAAACACAAAGTCGTGAAAATGCACGCATACAGACCATTTTACTCTTCACACCAATAAACTTTTGCTTTCTAAAACAGTGTAGATAAAATGGCATGCCTTTACTATGCGGCGAGCCTCTAAGATCAAACTTAACTGAAGCTCACTTCGAAGGAGGTTGTTATTTTCAGATATTCATATTGAGTTTAAATCACATTTTTTTAACTATCTGCAATTTTCCTATAAATATCTATGCATTCATTAATTCAGGCAAGGCTTTAAGTTTATGGCCTTTGAACTGAAACAGAAACCGTATATTTGTGAATTAATTTTGTTTTGTAATTACTTAAAGCTACTATTCCAGCAAATTTCATAATTATTTAGTTTTAGCAAAGGCTGTTAATAACTATGGAAGCTGTGCAACACATCATTTTCCCATTAATTTACGGTCAATTAAGGTCACACTAAATATGCATCTCACATTTGTTGATTATTTCTGGTACTATCTATTAGTCTGTATTCACACAAATATGTACCTTTTTGAAATATATACCTTTTTGGTATATTGTTGTCGATCAAACCCTCAGAGAAATAAAAGTCATATTTTGACAATTCAGCAATCTTTGAGCTATATTTCGTTACTTTTGAAAATAAATTCAGCAAAATATCACGAGATTTATGCCGTAAAATGAACTTTCAAAAGTATGACGAAAATGTTTCTCAACTCAAAGCTTCCTCGTGTTGCATTGTGGGAGATTAACTAGAATGACGAAACTGGAATGAAGACTAGCTAGTTAAACTGGAATAAGGACTAGAAAATAAAGTGTTGAATTTAGCCGACTGTCTAGTATGGTGACCAATTAGTTAGGCTCATACCACGAAGATCTGGGATCACATTCGGCTTCGAGCATGCCCTTTTTGTATTGGTAAGGAGGGGGCATTGATCCACCTATGTTGTGGCCACGATAAAGTGATTATTAGAAAAGTTAGATGCATCAGGCACTATGATTTTTTTGTAAAGAATAAAATCACGAAATATTTCTTTATTTCAACGAAATTCATTTCCTTGAAGAAATGACGATAATTATTTAGTAACTTTGACGAAATGTTTGCCTGCAGTAAATAACAGGAAATGGTTTCGTCAAAAACGACGAAAGTTTCGATATTTGGTGTTCAATTTTTACAGCGAAATCCTTATTCCGAAAATTCTTGAATGATTTTTGAATTTTGTTGCAAAGGTCTCCTGAAAATATTTATGACGCAATAGTTAGAGAGTAGAGTCAATACTGTGGTTAACTCTCTTTGAAAAACAATTAAAATAAGTAAAAAGATGAGTTTTTCTCAAAATTACAGAAGATCTTAAAAAAAAATTTTTTTGCAATAAATAAAGGACACGTGTCTACTATCTACACATGCATATATATATATATATATATATATATATATATATATATATATATATATATATATATATATATATATATATATATATATATATATATATATATATATATAATTAAAGTAAATATAATTATATATCTATGTAGCACGATTTCAAAAAAAAATTATTATTTACTCAAGCGTTTATACTTCAACCTTCGGACTACATTGATCCATACAATATTCATATGTAGTAAATGTAAACAGAAGAGAACGATTAAATTAGCTCAAATATGTGCAATGATATTTAATGGAAAGCTAACAAATTATTTCCATTATCTCCTCCTAAATATAAATTTATAGTTTTCGGATTTTTTTTCTCCACATTTCCTGTAGCATTGTGTGAAATTTGATGATAGAAAACTGAACAGGAACCACTAAAATATGTTATGAAATATATTTTTAAGTTAGGTAAGGTAATTTATAAATTTTTATTCAAATAAAAGTTAAACTTTTACTTACTTTATAAAAAAATATGTTTAGTGAAGCTTTCTTTCTTTATAATCGAGGTGCTTATTTTTTTAAGCTGTGGTATATAAGAGCTTTAAAATGACTATCTTTTTAAATCCATTTAAAAACTAATTTGTACCATTGTGTAGTTTGAAATATTTAAAAAAATTCCCAATATAAAGCAATAAGAAAAGCGTTTAGACGCATTAATTCTTTTGTAATATATTCCAGCTTTAATAGCCTTCATCAAAAACATCTGGTGCATTATTTTTCGACAAGTCCCTAATGTCTTTGTTATGGAACAAAGAATTAATTGGGTTTTTATGATTTCTGAAATTATATTGCTTAAAAAGCAGCTAATAAAAATGAAAAACTTCGAAAATATGCATAAAATTTCATTTAAAAGCATTGTATGCTGAATTTTAACAATGACTGATAATCACAACGCTGCTCGATGATAAATATAATATGTTTACAGCTATTCGTGGTTTTTTTTACTTTGATTAAAACCTCTTATATTTTTCTTAATAATTTAAGTAAAATATTGTACTTTTTTGTTATATTTTCTGACAAAATAAAAAATTGTTTAGATAAACTAAGCTAAATCATATTATTATACTTTTAATTTCCTATTTAAAACTTTTCTTGGAAAACTCTTTCATTCCATTTTAATTCTTCGATGGTATTATTACAAAAATTTAAATTCATGAAAATCGCATAAATATACAGGTACCCATTAACACCACCCTATATGTTTATTTTTTGCATCTTATTAGATAATTAAAGCAAATGCGTATATACATAGGTGATCGCAAATTAATATTTTATCATGGAGAGAAGGAAAAACGCTACGGAAATCTGATAAATGAAAGTGAATTTAAAAGTGTTTCTAACAATTGTTTCTTATAATCGTCTCCCTCGTGCAATCCAATCTCTCTTATTGTTTGTTAGATTTGCCCTCCTGTTCCGTGATTTGTCAATTTTAAAAAATGTTTTTCATTTCCTTTCGACAAATAAATGTACGCCTTTTCTAATGCGCACATTTTAAATTTTTAATTAAGATAAAATCTGATTATAAAGGAGAGTGTTGGTGTTTAATTTTAGGTGATATTAAAAGCTCTTGCTCAGAGAGTTAATACTTGCGTTTTTCATGACATTGTTTAAAATATTTGTTCATGATATCAAGATGAATATTTGCTTACAATGCAAGTTAAGAGAAATAAAGTAATAATTTTTATTTTTTATCAAATCAAATAAAAAGAACTATCAAGTTTTTTTTTAATATCCCCTACACTGAGAAAAAAAGGAATGATCAAAACTACCAGAATAGGGAAAACTTTACAGTGCTTCTATCTCTATGGAAACACCAAAAAGCTCAGTAGTTTTTACAGAAGCACTTTTGCAATTATTTTGGTTAATATTAGCAGTAAATATGTTTTTATTATCTGTGATAAAATTCGGTAGCTTGGAAAAAATTATTTGATAGTCTTATAAGGTTTATAGAGTAAGTTGTAACAGCCGTTTATTTGGTTAAATTTGCATTTAAACTTTGTATTTTTAACTAAGTGTACGATATTAAGAATAATAATTTTGAAAACCAGAATTTTTGGTAAACCAATACCATAAGAACGGAAAAATTACCGAAAGAATGGATATTTGGGAAAATGGAAAATATTGAAAAGAATGGAAAATATTGAATATTTTGGTTCTCAGTAACAAAATTAAGTTTCTTTTCACCAGAAATGCCGTTACCATACAGTAAGATAATTTTACCAGATTTTAACCTTGTGATATGCAAAGTATTTTAAAATACAGAGAATAAAAAAATTTCTATGGCTATTTTTATAGATAAACTGTACGTTCCTGTTCATCAAAATACAAAAAAAAAAGATGTAATCACACTTTTCTCCAACAGTTTTGAAAACTATTTATTGTTGTTACTTTTTTGTAAAAGTAAAATCACTATAAAATATCAAAAATAACAATGTTTACATGAAAAATCAGAAGTCTTTAAAACAACTTTAGATTTCTTTTCTACGGTGAATAGTAATTCCTGAATGCTAAAATAAGCTTAAAGAAAAATAAGCTACAAAAAATCAGACAATATAATCTCTTTATCCTTTTTAACAACAGCATTTTTCCAAAAGACTTTATTGTCTTAAAACAAAATCAATAACACCAGAAGAAATGCATATAAAGAAAAAATACCATGTTTACCAAAAAGAGTCTGAAACGCTTTATTCAAAAAAGGGAAAAATTGTCTGTAAAACTTTTCTTCCGTATTTGCACTAAGAAACAATTTCATTTAAATTGAAATTTAAGAAATGTTACTTCGCGTAATCCAATTTAAACTGGCAGAATGACAACAGAAGTGCACTTTATGTCCAAAAAAGCAAAGTTTGATCTATTTAACGTACAAAATAAATTTATTCCCTTTCAGTTGGAAATTCCGAATAAGAAAAGTATGCTGATTTACATAGCTCGTACATCATCGGAATAGCTCCATTTTGAAACTCAGAAAAAAAGTACTTCTTTGTACACTCACGAGTCAATGGCTCAATTTAAGCTGTTCTTCTGCCATAAATCACATGAAATGCAAAGTATTAAAGAAAAGGATCACCATTGAAATATATTTTTTTCAAAGTTGCTGATTTTTTAAAGGTAAAACTGATCTCAAGATAGGAATGTTTGTCATAAATTAATTTATGACCCACGTGCACATTTGTTTGAAAAGTTCTTTCAAATACCCTTCCTTACTGCCCAAACGTGATCGGTAACAGAGTTATCTGAGAGAATTAAATGGCTTCATTTGAGTCTGCGATAAATTTTGAAATATTTCACTTTTTTTAAAAAAAAAAACCAGGATGAATAATGGCGATTTAAGAGAAATTCTAGACTTTATTATTTTTTTTAAAAATGATTTGTAGTTTTAAGAACTGATTAATTTTAAATTCAGTTAAAAATTAATAAGAATAAGGCTTTCAGGGTTTTAATTACGTCGTTCATATATAATTAAACCCTAATCCAATTTAATATTTTTCCTAAAAATTTAGTTTTCTAAAGAAGTTGTTGCTGGTTCATTTGTTATTTGTATGTAATGATTTGTATGTAATGTCATTTTTGTAAAAATAACTTAACTCGATTTTCGCTCAACAGATATGCACTAAACTCCTAATGTTGAAAAAAACTTAATTTAAAATCTTTATATCTGAGAAATGTATTTAGAAACAAACCAATAAAAAGAAGTAAATTTTGACCCACGTGTTTGTAAATGATCCACGTGTCCATTTGTTTGAAAAGAATTACATGACTTCATTTGAGTCTGACATAAAATTTTGAAATATTTCAATTGTATTAATGTATTAAGATGAATTATGCGAATTTAAGAGAAATTCTAGATTTTATTGCTTTCTAAGGAAATGATTTGTTATTTTAAGTACTGATTCATTTTAAATTCAATTAAAAATAATTACGAATCAGGCTTTATTAATTTTAATTAAGTCGTTAATGCATAATTATATTAAACCATTAAGCAAAAAAAAAATATTTTTTCTTAAAAAATTTGATTTTTGAAAAAGTTGTGATGGTTCATTCATTATTTTTTTAATCTTCAATTTGTTTTTAGATAATGATTTCCAAGGAAAAACTGCAGCTTTATAAGAAGAGCATCGGTTGATGTTTGCTTAACAGATGTACTCTAAACTCCTACTGCAGAAACAAACGGAGGTTAAAATCTTAACATATGAGAAATTTATTAGGATATGCCAAACGAAGCAAAATTTTATTTTATAGTATTTCTACACTGAGAAAATAATTCTGGGGAAATTATCATTCTTGAAACATTTCTGATGAAAAGAAAATTATTACCAAAATTAACGAAAATTTCATCATTTATTTGGTAATTTGTAGTTTGTTACGGTAATGGATTATTGGAAATACTCTGCTATTCCAAATTATAGTTCCTATTTAAACATATTTAATAAAAATTCGGAAGCAAAATGAAAATTTATAAGAATAAGTTGTTTTTTCAGGATGCTCAAAAGAATAACATTTGAATACGTTTGACTGTTATTCAGAATGCATCATTCCTTTTGCCATTAATTTAATAATTTTAACATTTTGATTGTTAAGTCTTTTACCGAATATAATGGAAATATACCTTAAAATATGTTTCGCATACTAAAATTTATTTAAAACGTTGACTCACTAAAATTTTTGATATGAGTTAATTGTAATATGACAGTTAATTATATATTTTCTTAACCTATTTCTTAATAATAAAAGAGGGAAAAGGTGGATGAGTTATGCTTTTAAGTTTTTAATTAAAAAATTATAGTTAAATATCCTAAACTCTGATAGATCAAGCAATGCCGTCACATACTACGCTGATAAGCTATATTTAATGCTTTTCTTAGGAGGATAGTAAAATTATTTTATTTATTTATATACACATGTTGGCTTGCCTGCAAATACAAAAATCGTCTAAAAAATCATTAACAATTTCAAAAGATAGCACAAGTTTGATAAAAGCAGTAGGAAGATACATCAAGGTTTATGCCTCATCACGCTTCAAAGCGTTTAGCGGAAGGTTGATACAGCATGGCGAGGAAAGCCCCTGGAATTTATTCCAAGTAAAACAAACAAATATTAAACATCGTTCGAACTTTCATGGATAAATATTGTTATTTCACCAAACCCTCTGAAGAGGTGAAATAACGTGTTAAATATCTCTGTGCTCTCACTCTCTCTCTCAAATTGTGCTATCTATTCATGTCAATCTTTGTATTGAGCAAACGAGCCTGCATATGCAATGTGATTCTAAAATCATAGGACAAACATAGAGGGGAGGTAGAGCAGACCATAAGGATTAAGAATTGTATAGGAAATACTAACAGGAAATATGATCCCAAGCCACTAGGGATGCTTCCTTATTATGAACTACTTACCTGTACGACTTTTAACTGGTACTTTAATGTATATAATTTATCGTGATTTTTATCGTGATAAAAGTGATTTTTTTTCTTAAAATTTATGTTTTATAATAATTATTCTCGAAAATTGAGTTTAAATTTTTTAAATATTAGATTTTTTATCTAAATTCAATCAGACGACAAACATGACAAACTTGCCAAATCACTAAATTTCCATAAAATAGCTATTTCTGCGTCTATTTAAATACATTTTTCGACAACAATTACTGGAAAATGCATAATGAAGTGGAAATTAAGATATTTTAGATAAATATAAGCACCTGTACAAAGGAAAACGTAAAAACAGTTTTTAATGAAGAAACGCTCCTACGTGCAATCACATATCCGGTAATCGGTCCCTATACAATTTTAGTTTTTATGATGTGCCTTATCTTCCCTTCAAAATAGCCCAATGATTTTAGAATTTCTCTGTCTAAGTTAAACAAATTTATTTATTTACTACTATACACATTTATTCGGACTTTTATGCTCATTAAAATGAGTGGTTTATATATCTAGGTTTATTTGAAAAAATAAAGTGAAACTTATAGATGATCATTACTAGCATCTATGCTTACGATAGGATTCCAAAACGCTGCTTTCGCTCTAAGGAACAATTGATTTAACAGCTAGGTTGGACACATAAATGAAGAAAAGAATTCCACGTATGATATCATTTAAATCATTTCATGCCTGTTATTGGTTGGGTAAAAATTATTGTTATTATAAAAAATTTAATACTAATGCATTTCATGTATTTATAGCACTCTAAATTAATTTTCATAACATGTGCTATTATCAATTAAAGATATGATAGAGCATAAATGAGTAATTGCTTTTATTTTATACAACAGCATAGATAAATTTACACATGAAGAATCATAAACAAATAATACAGAAATTAAATAAAAAAATATTAAATTATCTTTTATTCAGTATATTTCGTCTGATAAAAGATAATTTATGAATTCTGAAACAAAAGGTCACAAAGATTTATTTTCTGGGGAGAAACATTGTCTCTAGCTATTTAAATATGTTGATAAGATGGTAATTTTTATGACACGATAAGAAAAATATAAATTCATGAAATAAGAAAAGTGAATTAATTACAACGGAAATAAAATTTTTATTAAAATAAGAAAACAACATAAATATTTTCACTTCAACATTTATAGATCAATAATGCTTCTAATTCAATAATGATTCTTATTCCTTTTGTTCATATTTAAACCATTGGGAAAAAATGTCAGTAGAAAAGTAATGAGAATCGTCGTCTTCCTTAATTTTAATATTTTAATTATTTTACTGGAATAATAATCCCAAATAAAAATTTTTCTTTTTGGTTATTTTTAGTTAGCGGCAGATATCATATGCACACACACATATATATGTATATATATATATATATATATATTAATCCGCTTTTGCGTTACATGGAGAGGAAAACGATGAAAACCTATCACATTTAGCGTGATGATAAGGGGACTCTAAATCATGTTCCGTTTACGACTGAGAATATTTTACGTCAACACTTTATCCAGTGCGAATCGGTTGCAGAATTTGTATCGACCAACCATTGCTGGGATTTAAACCCGGATCACCTCATTAAAAGGAGAACACTCTATCCCTTGAGCCTTCACGGCTTGTAGAACCAGCTCCTTTCAAAGTGTCGAAATGTGTGACGTCACTTTATATAGCTTAAAGTCTAATTGCAATGAGCTTAGAAAAGAGCCGCAGTGGTTCAGGGGAGAAAGCACTCGCCTCCCAATTAGGTGACCCATGTAAGAATCCTAGCAATGGCTGGTCTATAGGAATCCTGCACCCGGTTCGCTCTGACCAGTAATGCTGATTTAAAATATCCCTAGTCGAGACGGATCATGGAACCGATTCCATTTACCGTCGGGCTAACCATGGGAAGTTTTCATGCTTTTCCTCTCTATATAATATAAATGCAAGGTATTTCCATCTTCGACGCAGGCTAGTTTCTCACAATATTTGTTTCAGGAGTTCCCTTGTCTTCAGGGTTAAGTTCAAAGTTGCTAGACACCTTGGAGTCGATCATTGATATTCATAAACTCTGGACTAAGTCGGCTACTCAACATCAGTTGAAAAATAAATGAAATAAACCTTGCAAATATCATCGGCAGTATGTAAAATGATTGGTCTGCATCGGTGCAACTTATAGGGTTTTAACCATATGATGAGAAACTATAAATATGTTAGTTGAGAATATTAACGTGACTATATTTGAAATATGTCAAACTTACAAGTATTCATCTCTCAAAAATGCATAAGCTCCTTAGTGTAAATATAAGCTCCTTAGTGTAAATATAAGCTCCATAGTAAAACAAGTAAACTGCCTTTCGTTATTTTTATACACCTATTTCATTTAGTTTATTCAAATTTGTACATTTTTTAACTCTAGCACTAATGTAATATTGTAATCAAGCAAAAACAAGCAAATTTTACTACATAATTCAGCATAAACAAACATTATGTCAAGAACATTTTTTATCAGAAATAATTCCTTTCAGTAGTAATCACCATTCCCAACAATCAGGGCATTATTAGACAAAATATTGAGTCTAATATTATTACGATTCATATGAAGCTTATTAAACACACTATTCCGTTGATGTTAGAAGAAGTTAACATTTCAATAATTTTTTGTACTATTTAAACTTCTAAGACATATAATTTTCATGATATCTCTTTCGGATATTAATGCTTTTTTTTGCAATAATAGTCATTTCTTGATAGCTTTATTGTATAATTTTTATTCGTTCTAAAAATTCATTTTTCTCAAAGCTGTAACCTCAAAACAGTTCAAAAGTTAAATCTAATTTTTATCATTCAATCTATGCGGTTACAATTTTTTTAGCTTCAAATAGTTTTTCAATTTAAATAAATTAATATTTTTTAGTCATAATTGTTATTTTTCTTTTAACAAATTTATTGATAGTTAATTATGCTTAGATTTCTTAATTCACATCATGTAGTTTTATCAAAAGACTAAGAAAAATATGCAACAAAATATAATAAATCTATTTTAGTTTTTTTTTTTTTTATGTTACATGGTTTTTAATGTCATTAATAATTAGTGAAAAAAAGTTAATTCTCCGCAAACAAAAGCATCCAGGAACTCCATTCAGACGCATAATTCAATTTATTTTAATATACTTCCTGAAATAAAATTTAATTGAAATATAATTCAGTTGGTGGATTTTAAGAAATTAAAAATATTATTTGGCATGCCGAAATAAGAGTACCATATTTTTTTTAAAATTAAGTAAATAATTTCTCTATTCCTTTTCGAAATTAATTTATTAATTAAAAAAAAATTTAATAATCTAATTTTAGCGAAAATCATTAATTTTGGTAAATAATATTCCATACTAATTAATTTAGCTGATATTCTTTCATCATAATAAATTCTCAGAAACATTCGAAACCATTGAAATCTCAAGAGAAAAAAAATTGCTGTAATGTTTCGATCTTAAAAAAATATCTTTATTTACCTTCCTCAAACCAGCTAATTTTAAATTTCTAAAACTTTTATTTAAATAAGATTTGAAACTTGTCAAGAAATAATATCTATCGTGTCAAATCCTGCATCAGCTACACTTTCTTGATGTATCATTCTCACTTCCTCCTTATCTTCTTCTTCCTCCTGGTCAAATGCACTACAGCCTATTGCAGGCCAAAACCGTCATTATATGTTTTCTTCAATGTATCTTGTGGTCTGTCCATGATTGAACTTCAGTATCAGTCTTCGACGGACAACTATTATCCACCATTTCCACCGCCTATTTTCACTATGCGTTAAGATTAGATAACGAGGGAGAGTGCACTGCCCCTTTCGGTTGCACTTTTCGGGTACTATTTTTATTTTTCTATTTTTATTATTTATTTTCATAAAAATCGTATCTAAATTTATAGGGAATAGTAAAAAAGTTCCATTGAATCTATGAAACAACCAAATGTTTTTTTTTCATTAATAGTGAAATAATAATAACTAGTGGGCTGCGCCCCCTGCTCGCTGACGCTCGCGAACCCCCGAAAGTTGCTACGCAATCTTATATGGTTTGCTTCGCAAACCAAGCTCGCTTCGCTCTCTACTAACTTAGCAAATGCACAAAATTCTAAGAATTCAAAACAATCATTCAAATCCATATGAAAACTATTTTTTTAAAAAAATTACATCTTTTTAATAAATACTAAGAGTAAGTAAATACTATAAGAGTTTTTAGTTAAATACTATAATTTGAGTTCAAATAAATGACATGTAATTCGTTAAACCTATTAGAAATGTGCTATAGTATAATTCGTAATATAAATCAAAAATCGTCAAATAAATTCGTAATATATAAATTCGCGAAAAAAAGCGCTTTCGACAAAATACTAAAATAGAGATCTATCGACAACAACTACTCATTTCTGCCTAGCTTAATAGTATGAGATTGCCGCAGCTGATGCTCTCTGGTTATTTCAGTTTCCAGTTTTAAGAGCGCTATATGTTGAGCCACCTCAGCTAGATTTGGGATGTGACATTTTAGCGGCAATCATTGATCGATTCGCCGCTTAAGAGAAATAGTAACGTAAACAAAACAAAGCAAACGTTGCCACCGGCGGAAAAGAAATACAGCCAAAATTTGGAAGCCACGTAAGAGAATTATATATATTAGATAATAATGGTTGCTTTTATATGCTTCATCATGCTTCAAAATATTTTTTAATGAAAAAAGTTGCAAAATTTTAAAATTTTTATGTTGAAAGCATTTTCATTTCTAAGATGTTTTAATACCCTTATGTACAGTTAGTCATATGTTGCAGAGGTGAGCTCAAGAAATAGTTAATCTTCTGCGGTTGCAGAATTGAAGCGCTTCTGTGGAGCAATCGACGTCACTCACACTGCTAGTTGGAGAGCTACAGGTAGTGAGTTCGATCCCGACAGCCGATGAAAGAACCGGCGTGTCTAAGCAACAAATGGAGTGTTAAATCTGTCATTACTGAAATTCATTTCTCCGGTTGTGTTGTGGAAGTTCAGAGAGAGGGGTGCCAGCTCAGGCATTGTCTACGTCGTCCGACCAGTGTCAAAATTAAGTGGCATTCCTGCAAGTGGCAAGAGATAAAGCAATCAAAACGGGGCTAGGTGATTGGCCATAGTGGGATGATGATGATAGTTGCAGAATTAATAAGATAGTCATAAATTTAATCAGAATCTTATAGTAACTGCTCAAAAATATCACTTTGTGTTTCAGTTCGATGCACAATCATTGTTTTCATTATAAGTACAAAAAAGGGCCACAATATTTTTATTTATTTATAAATTCATGAATAAGTATGACAAATTTTTATGAATGTTTGGTTAATTATGATGAAATGGCATTGTGTTTCAATGAAAACAATTGTGTTATTTGCAAAAAAAAAATTTCCTCGAATATGTTCAAATATTTTACTCTAAACGACATATTTATTACTTTAAACTTTTATGTTAACATTAAAAATAAATTATAATAGTTTTTTTAGGACATGCAGACATCAAATTAATCACCCCCCCCCCCCTTGTTCAATAAATTCAAGGCGTAAATATTTTAATACTTTACATCTCATATAAACTTTTTTGACAAAATCATCTTTTTGAACCATTATCAAAAACATGTCGAAACGCAAATTACACTGTAAAAAATTAGGATCAAATTACAGTAAATAATACCGGTACTCTGGCTGCCGGAACTGTTTACCATGAAAACAATTTATACTGAAACATGTTACCAAACAAAAAATATGATATACCGTAATTTTTAGAGAAACAATTTCCATACAATAACTGTAATAAATAGGAATTTATTGGAGTTTTTTTTTTTTTTGTATCAATACTTTTTAAAGAAGGGTTATTTTTCAATAGATGGCACCACTATGATAAAATTTAAATTTAACTGAAGCATTCTAAGTAAATAAAAATTGCTAGGAGGCTTCGCCCCCTGCTCGCTGACGCTCGCCAACCCCCGGAGCTGCTTTCGCAGTTCATTTCGGATTGCTTCGCTATCCGATGCTCGCTTTGCTCGCTCATTGGATACGTTCTTAACGTCTAGCTTTTGTATACTTTTTTGAACACTGAAGTTCCGAAAACTTTTCACTGTAGAAAATTCTAAACCTGTGCATTTCAATATTAATTTGAAATTGCAAACAGTTCACATATATTTTTTTAATCACACTATTCTAAATTTTAGTTGTTGAGAAAAGTAACTATTGTAAGTTTTGTTTTAAAGTCTTTCCCACAAAAGGGCTAAAACCATGTGTTGTGAAACAATATGAAACAGTACTGAACGCCGGATGTAAAGCATCGGCTTCGATGAAGAAAATTTTGTGAGAATTTTTTTGATAATTCGGTGAGAATTCACCCGATTAGACATATGATGCTCACTACGTGTTCTTGCGCGCCGAAGTCTATCAATTAAAACGTACTAGCGTTTTATATAATATAGATTAGCCATATGATGCTCACTACATGCTCTTGCGCGCCGAAGCCTATCAATTAAAAATGAAAACTGTTGCCAACGCGAGAAAAGAAATATCATCGGTTTTATTGATACATACGTATTAGCGTTTTATATAATACTAGGAGGCTCCGCCCCCTGCTCGCTAACGCTCGCCAACCCCCCGAAAATTGCTACGCAATCCTATGTGGTTCACGCCGTGAACCATGGCTCGCTGCGCTCGCTCGCCAATGAACACAATGTTCTAGCACAAAGACATAGTGTATTATCATCAAATACTAAGACACAGTATTGTACTTATGTAGAAAAATTCTATTAATGTTCTTATTGGCTTTTAAAAAGTATATTAGCTATTTAGATTGTACATGGTGAAAAAATCAAAACATTAGCTAAATAAAAAACATACTAGCAAAATAAATTATCAAATATTGCAGTTACTTACCTAAATTCAACTAAATGTGTATAATAAATGAGTTAATGCTAGAAATTCTGAAAGTTTTAGAAAAAAATTTTATTATTTAAAAATATAAACTTTAAACCCTAACTTTTCCTTGTGAGATAATAACCCTCAAAAAGTCTTTCATTTTCAAGAACACAAAAATTTGTTTTATCGCCAAATGAAATATTTTTTGGTGATCAGCATTATTGAAATCAATTTCTATAGATATTAACATTTGTGATAAAGTACATAACATTTTAGAACAAAATAAGGATAGATTGTAAAAATTACGGTATAGTACTTTACGGTAAAAATCAATTTGTGGATAATGCCCTTCAAGTGCCGGTACTTCATAGTATAATTCGATCGAGAAATTTCAACAATGTACAAGCCTATATAATCAGTAAAACTTTTAATATGCTTTGCAGCATATGTGAAAATTCTTGCTAATATGAACTTAAAATCCAACTATTGACTTCATAACTAACTGAAATCAGTTATTTAAGAAGACAAGAGGGCAATTCTTACGTAAATTCTAAAGTTCATTAATTTCATGTTTGCTTAAGGTTCTAAAAAAAATTACGAACTGTTTTTTTCCTTAATTAATTAATCTGGTGACTAATTTGGCGATACAAAAACTACTTCTTAACCACATTTTTTGAGGTGGTAGCTCAAATGACTTCTTTCTAAAAAATGTCTTCTAACTAATTACAAACATATCAAATGCTCGAAGTCATAATTAATCTTTAGCTTCCATTCATCGTACTTCACTCTCTTCACTACATTTCATTCTCGGAAGTTTCTTTTATTCCATTTTGCACACTAAAAACTAAATTCAAAACATGAAGTCAAAATCTCAAAAAACTTTTTTTAAAGAGTTGTGGATTCACCTATTAATTCCGTATCAGATCTACCTGACAAGTAAACAAATGAACAAAAATTTAGATTTTTGAATGAGACTGCTCCTAGAAGAATTGGGTGAAATCCATTAAAATTATTTTAAAAGTTTCTTAAAAAAAACAGCTCATCAGAAATCATAGCATTCAATTGAGGATTTTAGTTTTTCTTACAATACTAAATAATGTAATAAATTGAAATTTATTATAGTTTTTTTTTCAATACTTTTAAAGATAGGTTATTTTTCTGTAGATGGCACCACTATGATAAAATGTAAATTCAATCATAATAATATTTTTTTTTAGAAATTTTGAATTAGTCTTTTAAAAAGGGATTTTTGGGGTGAAATCTATGTAACTAAATTTATTAATATTTATTGAGGATGGTATTATAACTTGTATAGGGTATTGGTGGATTTATGACGGTTTTTCTCAGGGATCTTTTTTTTTTTGGTTCTGACGTCCGCCGGGTGCGGGATGACTCTGGACGTGGTAAACAGGTCAGTCTAGATTCTTTCGCCTTGTTGAAGGGAGGATAAAAGAGAAGCGACGAATGTGGCTAAAAGAGGAGTAGCAGTAGTAATCAGCAGTAAGCAGTTAACCAGAGCAGTATCCTGGGGATACGGAGTTTGTCCGCTGAAGGAGTGGTTCGTGACAGTATCTCGGAGATGGTGGATCGTAACCTTAGGGAAAGCTAAACTGAATTCTCTAGCGGGAAGGACTACCGAGATTAGCCAAAAGCCGATATCCTCGAGATGATGGGCCAAGTCCGAGGGAATCTATGCTGGACGTCCGGTGTCCCCCTTCTACATGCCTAAGTCGCTTGAAATTAGAATAGCTGGAGAAATTTCGAGATCCTAGCCGAGGAGTTTGTCCATGAGTTCATCTACCTTTCCGGTGGGCGGTTCCAGAGAGCAAACAGTAAATTCTTTTGGGTACTTATAAAACTTGAAATTTTATTTCGTTAACATTTTAGAGGAATCATTTACCGTAAATTCTGAGCGGTTATGTTGTGTTTTTTTTTTTGTGTAGGAGAACAATCAGTATTTAAGTGTGATTTATAGATATCATAAACCAAGTCTGTGTTTTTAGTAATGTTAAATGCAGTTTTTATTTTATAAATGTCTTTTTTGAACTGTAGTAATTGAAGGTTATGCTTGAGTGCTATAAGGTTGCATTTTAGTTTTAATTAATGTATAAATGTTTATTCCCATGTTGGCATTTGGAAATGTGTGAAATTATGTTTTTGAAGATTTAGAGGTGCAATAAAAATTAGTTTTAAATGTTAAAAGTTTTCTGTAATTCATTAGATATTTGTCTACTAAATAACCTGGGTAACCGTTACTAAATTTAAATTTTGAGATCACAGCCAAAGGGGTAACGGTACAATAAATATTTTCTAAAATACTTCCTTTTCTTTAAAGTCTTTTCTTAGCTATTTTGATGACTAAACTTTCCATTTAAACTGTTTTAGCATTCTATGTCTTACAAACCTAATTCCACTGTCACCATCATTTTTGGTCTTGACAACTTCGAGTTCAATTTTGTCTATTATATGGGCTAATTTCTGAATTCTTCTAAAAAAAACACTCAGAAAAAAATTATGATCAAGACTACCAGAATATGATATTTACTGTATTTTTGGCTCTATGGGAACACCAAAAAGCTATATAATTTTTTTTCAAAGGGCTTTGGCAATAATATAGGCAAAATTAATAAATTATGGTTTTATAATATATGATAAAATTTTGTAAAAAGAGTAAAATTTAGTTATTTTATATAAAAAAAACCTTAAGGCATGGCTAGACAACCATTTATTTGATTAATTTTGCTTTTCAATTTTTTTATTTTTATAATAAAATTTAGTAATTTAAAAAGCAACCATAAGAACAGAAAAATTGCCAAATGAATAGTTTAAATACTGAATTTTTTTTAACCAGAATAAATTTCTTTGACCAAAAATTTTATTACCATACCATATGATAATTCATTCAGAATTTTTTTTCTCGGTTGAACCTGAAGAGACTGTGAATCAATTTGGTTTAATTTTGAAGTCAATAATTTCCAAAATATTATTCTGAAACTTTTCTACGTCCAATATCTAATATACTAGAAGTATTTTAATTAACCATTTACAATAAAAAATGTACTGATTGAATTATCCGTTACATAATGTGAATAATGCACTAGGTTAACCCGCTGAACCCAAATATGCCAATTAATTTTAAAATTTGCGCAGTTTGAGAAAACAAATTCATGTACATCTGAATTGGCAAATCAGTTTTTCGAAACATTTTGTCTCCTGCTCCTCAAAGAATGGATAGTTGCAATCCGGATAATATAGTCTTAATACTTCAGACAGGTGATCAAAAGTTTGGTCTCTTTTTATATTAAACACACTTTTGATGCATTTTGTCAACTGCGGAACTATTTAAAGGAATAAAAATATTGTTGCACATAATTGTGAAGC